>NC_047052.1:18338728-18641758 GCF_011762595.2 Tursiops truncatus
GATCTTCACTGCTTCAAAGCATAAAGATGAACTTACCATCATCTAAAGTGATGTCCTGAAGACCAATTGTAGAAAAGTTAGGTTCCTGCTCTTCAGGTTCAGGTTTAATGTTCACAGTTGCCTCATCAGGTGGAAATGAAGCTGGATCGCACAAACTGTGACATAATAAGGACGAAGGTGCAGAAAGACCTCCCTGGCCTGTACTTTGTGCTTGAGTTGAGTGCTGTCCAGAATGCATTCTGGTGGCTAGAGACTGTGATGAGGCAGTTCCTGAGCTAGGAGACTGGTAAGGCATAGGCTGTAGCTGAGGAGATGGTGGCCCAGAAAGTGGTGAACTGGCCAAGGGATGAGAGGTTGCTTGGGAAGCTGTTGTAGCAGTCCCTGAATGTGCAGGACCATACGTAATGGGTTGTAACTGAGGGGAAGGCTGACCTGTAACCTGATCGGCCACTGGAGAAGAAAGAGATCTTTGTCCTGTGTTTGAACAACAGTATCCCATTGACTGCAGATGAGGCAAGGTCTGCACAGAATGAGGTGTGTGGGCTAAGAGATGTCCTGTTGAGCCTGAATTTGAAGAATGAAAAGGTATGGATGATGGTGGCTGACAGCTAAGATTTATTAAATTAGGAAGAGCTGCATCCTGCTGAAACAAAACTGGATCAAATTCTTGACTAGAGGCAGCATTAACAGGAAGACAAGTTGGTCCATTGAATACGACATTAGTTTGCATAGGCTGATAGGAAGACCCTACAGGAGGTGTTGGTGCGACTTGAAAAGGCTGGTGCACAACTGAAGAAGGTATCATATGCTGTTCTTTACCAGCACTCTCATCCCTACACTGCAACTGTGGCAGATGGGTTGAGGTTACCATGGATGCATATGTTAGCTGGATGGGACAAACCAAGCTTCTCTGTGCAGACAGTACACTGTCATGTAGGTGTCCTGTATCTGAAGAAGGCCTCTGGGTCTGGACAGGATGAGGCAATGATGGAACTGAAGACAAATCAATCTCTTCTCTGTGTTCTTGCTTCATCAAAACTGAAAAGAAAGTTATTAATGCAAATGTTATTACATAATACATAAAATAATTATGAAAGGCCTTCATTCTAGGCTACACAACTGTAGTGCACACACAAGCCAGGGGTTGAAAACTCAAATGCCTTCAGGGAAGACAGATAATATAAAATATGTGAAACCAGTAAATAGAAGACAACACGGAGTGGTTCTTGCTTCAAAAGTATTCAAGTTAAAAAAAAAGAAAAAAACCAATACTGCATAGATCTCTATGAAGTGATATTGGAAAGATCTCTAAGACACATTGTTAAGTAAAAAAAAAAGTCAATTGCAGAACATGTGTATATGTCACAATTCGCGAAAAATATTGTGTATGTATATATACACACGCATATACACATGTACACGTTTTTGCTTATATATGTGTGGATATCTCTGGAAAGATGCACAAGAAACTGATAACTGTTGTGTTTATTGCTGGGAAGGGAAACTAGGTGAATAGGGGATAGGAGCATGAGGAAGATTTACTTTTTACTGTCTAAGTTTTGGGGCCTTTTGAATGTTTTCCACCATGTATATATATTACTTATTTAAAAATAAATAATTTTTTAAAAACCCCAAGATCATTATGAGGTAGGGATTATTATTATCCCTGCCTTATAGATGAGTGAGTATACTGAAGAGGAGATTAAAGACACTAAGATCTCACAGCAGCTAAGTGGTATCATAAGGACTTGAACACAGGTTTTTCTGCCTCCAAAGTCCATGCTTTTATTCACTGCAGTATACTGTATTACCAACGGAAATTCTATTTCACCATTCCACCAAGCAAGCAGAGGTTACAAATACCAATCATCATCCTTTATGACATTAGAAAAGTAGCAGATCCATGAATTAGTTTGAGTCTACTTGATGAAAGGACTGCTTAAAGTAGGAATCAATGCATTTTGCTTATTTTATTTAATATGCATATCAAAACAGAAAAGAGCCGTTAATTTACTGTGCGTCTAAACAACTGATGTCATTGTTTCTCTTGGCAAGCACTTCAGTCCATTTTTCTAAAAATTATCTACTTTAGCCTCCTATTGAAGTGCTATAATACATTTAAAAATAATTTTCCTAAATTCACATCTCATTGTTCCTTCCAAGTTTGTACTAAAAATTAACATAATTAAAATTTTCATGATCTTCACAAAATATAAGAAACTCCATTTTATGTCAAAGGAAAATAATGAGACCCAAAGCAAGGTCAAATCTCATCTGTCCATTTATTAAACCTTTGCCAAGTACAAGTCTCTTCACATAAGCATGGTCTCAATCTGAGAAAATGAAGGTAAGAATTAAGATAGCCCTGATGGTATATTTTACTGTAGAAGAGGTAATTAATGGAGCAGTTGTTTGGGGTGCATTTGAGTTCTGCACTTTGCTCTGGCTTCCTAGAAGAACAGGATAGGTTCATTATCCATCTGCTTTAGCCTCTAAATCTGGCAACTGGTGAGCCCACCTCTAACAATGAGACAACAACCCTAAGGACTGAGAGAAAGGTATATCACCAATCTTGTTGCTTCTGCCACAATGCTCATGTTCTTGACCCAGACCTCCATCCAGTTTCTGATTCTTGCTCAGGTATTTCAAGTATGGTTCACCGTGTCTATTGGCTCCTGACCTCTCTAATGTCTTTTTTTTTTCGTTTTTTTTTTTTCCCCCTAATGTCTTGATGCACTTACTTTTCTTCTGACTTTGGCAGCAATAGAACTTTGTCCTTGGACTACTGGATTTTTTTGTCTTCTACTTCAGCTCCTACTCTGGTCTTAAGAAAACTACAGTGAATCCTATATCCAGAGTCATATTTCTACATAAGGAAGGAGAATATCCAAGAAAGCCTACTCTCATCCCTTAATCCTGAATGGAACAGGTGGGGCCCTTGGTTACATAAGTGGTTGGTTATCATGCACTAAAAAGGAGACAGAGGGACTGAAAACTACAGCATAACATCCATCTTTTTTGCATGATCCAATCCTTATTTCTATGTTCCTGACTGACATCTGGGTAGCCAGACTGAGAATTCTGCTCTACTAAATCGAATGCATTTCCATTCTGCCAAATCAAGTATCACTCTTTTTGTCTATAAGAGATTCAGACTCCAACCTGACCAAACCATAAGAAGTCCTCACTGCTGGTCTATGGTAATTTACTCTTGTTTGGAGGGAAATACAGTTAAACAGATCTTATAATACCTACAATGAGATTAGTTTTAGAAACAGAGTAACTCTACCTTTTGTATTATACATGCTAATTCTCAAACTTAGAATGTTGATGAACAGAGGCATCCAGAAAAAAAAAAAAAAATCAACTGGTCTAGTGGTTTTCAAACCATGAGAAGCCTCACACTCTTCTTGAAGTGGTGGATGTAGAAGAACAGGATGTAAAGAGAAAGAGCTCTGGATTTCCTTTTCCAGTGCAAAGAGAGCACCCAAGCTGGCTTTCATCCTTTTTCATATACTGGCTTTTTGCATAAGATTTTATTTGAAGAATAAACAACCTAAGCAATATGAAAACCACTGCTTTAGTATTATACCCTCATTTTATAGAGGTTAATCAGTAGGTACAGTCTGTGGCAGAGCTGAGATCTGATCTCCTGACTGTAAGGCATGCTTTTTCTCCCAATCAAAACAACCACAATACAAAAGTCAGTTTGTCCAGTCAACTATTTGGAACACAGAATATACCCTTCCACAGGCAAAATATTATACATAAGAGTTTGGCTCTAATGCTGCTCTGAAAAATCCCCATGATGCCAAAAACCAGAGCTCATATGGTACCCCCAAGTACAAATAACTTCTGCTGGGCTTCAGAGGGAGACACATTTCCTCTAGGGTGGGGGTAGAGTCTCCCACATTGGAAGTTCTGAAGCTAGAAGCTGGGCAGAAGTTCAGACAGCACCACTAAGGAAGGGCTGTGTGCTCTATTACCATCTGTGGTAAGGGTAATTTGTGAATCATACACATATGCCGCTGTCTTCATTCTACAAAGTAAATGGATTGTGGGACAAATAATACTAAACACAATCCCTAATTTTAAAAAAAATTTTTTTAAATCAGCCACTTGCAGCTAATGATTATTCCTCCATTGGATATTGATATTGGTCAGATCCCTATTGCTAGGGGGTTGCCAAAAAGGAAACAAATTAACAAATCCTTTAATAAAAAACATGCAACTTACAAATATCTAAAACTTTTATAAAATTTAAAAAGGAATTATTGCCCCAACATAAACAAATGGCTAAAATCTCTAATATAAAGAATTCATAAAATTAAAAAGACAAACACAATAATTCTAAAATAACAAAGGGTCATACAGTAGAATACTAAAAAGCTATCAAAATTCTGTTAAACTCTATCTGCTGATAAGGAAAAATAAAAATGTTCAGGTTACAAAATTAGTATATATAATATAGCATGGTCCCATTTCTATTTTTCTTTTTCTTTTTTTTTTTTTTTTGCGGTACACAGGCCTCTCACTGTTGTGGCCTCTCCCGTTGCGGAGCACAGGCTCCAGATGCGCAGGCTCAGCGGCCATGGCTCACAGGCCCAGCCACTCCACGGCATGTGGGATCCTCCCGTACTGGGGCACGAACCCGTGTCCCCTGCGTCGGCAGGCGGACTCTCAACCACTGCGCCACCAGGGAAGCCCCCATTTCTATTTTTAAAAGGATGTATCTATATATGGATCAAAAGGATCTAAAAGGAGATAATGACAGTGGAAGAGAATATGGATGTTTTAAAAAAATTTTTTCAACTTGTCTTTTAAAAAACTTCAGTTATGTATTTGCCTTTGTAAAAACTTTATTCAAAATTTCACTTCAGAAAAAAAGTGAAAAAAGCCAAATGTTACAGACAAAAGGCAGTAATCAACCAGAATAAGGACTGTCCAAACACTCCTGTGTGTCCACTCTTCCTTCATTAGTGTGTGCCACCTGATTTGTATTCTGTCAACCATAAAGCCAGTTATGACAGCTCCAGTCCAATCCAATATCTCCCTGCACTCTGGAGTCCCATTGATTTCCATTCTTACATGTAATGCCCTCTAGGACTCTGCCTTTATATTGTCCTCTCAATTCAAGAGCTGATAATGTAAAGGCATTATATTTGCTCCTTTCTGTTTGCCTATTACCACCACTATGACGGTAGTAATCAACACCTCTAACATGTTGACCCTATTGTTTTTTTACCCCAATTCTAGAAGCTCTCTCCTTTCTTATTCAAGTTAGATTCTATAGTTCCTTATCTCAAAAGAATTTTCTAACATTCTTGGACCCTGTTGTCTTTAGTAACTCTCACCCTGGAAGAGCTCTACTATCCATATTTTACCACCTGCCCTGAAGAATCTGAGTGCTGCTTAAGAAAGTTACATAGCAGAGCTAATTAGTATCCATAAATTAACCAATATCAACATCAAAGGTGCCCTTTGATCATGCCTAGAATCCTATTACATGTCTGTGGTAACTTACTTTTCCCTCTTTAAAACAACTTTTTCAAACTTCTCCACACTGTTAAACTGCCAAATCACCGACATTCCCCTCTCTCTGCTCACAATAGGAGACTTCAGGTCATTCTTTACAGAAACAAAATTGAAGCTATCATATGGAAACTCCCTAAACTCTCCATTACTAAATCTGTAAACCTTCCTAATGTATATCCATCTTGTTCATCTCCTTTACCTTCCCTCTTGTTCCTTCTCCCATTTAAGGTCCATTCCAACTTGCATATTTTAAATCCTATCCTCTCCCAACCTTCCCAGAAACCTGATATTCTTTATCATCACTGATGCTCTCTCCTCTGTATACTCAAAATACTCTAGCTGTCTGAATCACCTTTTTAACCTTCTTGGGCCTCTCCCATATAAATCTCACCCTCCACAGTTAGTAAGTTGAGAAAAGACTAAACTGGTCAATGACATCTTTTAAAGTGACAGAAGAAATATGGGAAAAATTATTTTTGAATTACAAATCTGATCACGTCACCTCCCTATTAAAACTCACTTCTTACAACTCTTTTAATACTCTATGATCCAACCAACCATAAGGACTTTGCATATGCTACTGCCTTTATGTGGAATGTTCTCCCACACTTTATCTAACAATAATTAACAATATAGACTGTACAGCCACACTGCCTGGATTAAAATCTCACCTCTGCCTTTATTAGCTGTGTGATCTCAGTTCACTCACTTGCCAAATGGGAAGGGCAACACTACCTACCTTATAGGGTTATGGGAGGATAAATGAGTTACTATGTATAAACTGCTGAGAATAGCACCCAGCACACACTAAATGCTTTATATGTTTACTAAATAAATGAATAAACAGATGTAGTCTAGGATACGTTATGAGCTCAGACTCTGGAACCAGACTGCCTATGTATGATGTTTGGCTCTAGGAGACCTTGGGCACATTACTTAGCCACTCAGTCTCCTCATTTGTAAAATAAGACAATAACCTATCCCATAGGTTTGTTTTTTTTGTTTGTTTTTTTGCGGTACGCGGGCCTCTCACTGTTGTGGCCTCTCCCGTTGTGGAGCACAAGCTCCGGATGCGCAGGCTCAGCGGCCATGGCTCACGGGCCCAGCTGCTCTGCGGCATGTGGGATCTTCCCGGACCGGGGCACAAACCCGCGTCCCCTGCATCGGCAGGCGGACTCTCAACCACTGCGCCAACAGGGAAGCCCCGCATAGGTTTATTAAGAGGATTAAATGAATACAGAAAGGTCTTAGAACAGTACTAAAACAGAGTAAATGTTACATAATTATAAACTATTACTATTACTTTCCAGTTCTCAACTCCTCATAGAAGTCTTTTCACAACCAGTTAGCCTAGACAAGGGTCCCTCTGTTATTTTCACCCACAGCACTGTTTCCCTTTCCTTAACATTCCTTATTTCTGTTTCTAATTACAAATTTGTAAGTAATTTATTTATTTAGAGGTTTATTAGCTTCTATTTGTTCCACTAGATTATAAGCTCCATGAGAGAAGCTAAGAGAGGTTTTACCCAACTAGTGTGCACCCTTAAACACTTATTGAATTAATGAGTAAATGAAATGGCTAATCAAAATCTTTTGTTTTCAAAGGTTTATATTCTATTTGAAAATTATCTGAAATATTTTATTACCAAGTAATATATTAACAAGATCAAGTAATAATAATTTTCAGATTCTGGAATATAAGTGGCCTTCAGAGGCTCTAAATGAAATACAGCCAGGCTTTAAAGAATATGATGACAAATGAATGACTAATAACCAATACCCTCTCAAATTCATGTGTTTGTTCTTTTCATTTACTATAAACCATTTAAAAGTTTTTACAACAAGTTTTGAAGAATAAGGTTCACTATGATTTTTTTATCATTATATGTTCTGGTGACAAATGCAGCACCTAACACAGAGAAGACCTCTATAAATGTCTGTTCTCTAAGTATGTAAACATCAGCGTGAATTACTGCATATAATATTCATGTGTCACAATCCAGATCTGGAAAATTACAGTACTAGAACTGCTGCAGAAAAAGGTGTGAAAGCCTCCTTTGTTATGGTGTCTCTATAAAATCAGGAATTCTGCCATCAATGTTATATTCCCACAAAGTCAATATATGCTACAGTTGCTGCTTGCCAAATGAAAATTTAATGAGACATTTTCCGTTTTGATTGGGAATGGTTGAGATGAAGACACTATGAAACAGGCACACTGCCTTTCTGCAGTGCTAAGGGCACTGGAAGGGCACAAGGGAAGTTCACACATATTCATAAACACCTACTATTCCAACAGTGCTGGTGATTTTTGATAACTCCTGAAAAACAGACTTCAAATCTATTGATACAATCTTTTAATTTCCTTATAATAAGTGACTACAAAATAACAATTTCTATCAGATCTAATATTTAAAGTCAATACAAACTTTACAGATTAAGCATGCATTGGGATTTTTATTGATTATAAGGACCCTACCTTTAAACACTCTAATACAGGATTCATTGAATAACTTTTTATTCATTATGAAAGAAAGCTCTATAGTAAACCATCACAACAACTCCTCGTACCTGGTGTGTAAGTAAAACGTTGAGACTGGCTTTTTTTCCTCTTGCCATTGCAAAGATAAAAGTGCACCTGCACTGCAGCTGTAACTGCTGGGTTATGATATGGAGGAACTTCAAGGACAATGTGAGCCTAAGGAGCATGGAAAGCAAGATTGTGTTACACTCAGAACTAAAAATGAAATGCACCTGCTAAACTCAACACGTCTCATGAGTCTTAACTATTCAGGCTCGTTATGCGAATAAACTGGTATATAAGTCATCTGGAGATTTACTCTATGGATACTTCAGTCTTAACAGAGAAAAGCTCTTTCAAGTAAACCATTAAGGGAGAAATTGCTTTTCACTCACCCACTTGGGTTTCTAGTTGTAGCAGAAATCAAAAGTCTTACATATTATACAGCCAGATATTTTGCTGTAATAAATATTATGTATTACTATACATCTTAAGTGGAAGTCTGTTCTCATTTTTAATCAAGTTTAATAGTTCCCAAGTTGTGTTACAGTTTAGATTTCTTATCTTAAATTTTTTTTTGGGGGGGGGGGCCTCACTGTGCAGCTTGCAAGATATCTCAGTTCCCCAACCAGGGATTGAGCCTGGTCCATGGCAGGGAAAGCACCGAATCCTAATCACTAGACCACCAGGGAACTCCCTTATCTTAAACTTTATATTCAAAATGTTCTAAACTGGCAATACACAAAATCTGCATCTATATTAAGAATAATTTTACATATGCAGGGTGAAAACTTTTAGCCCCAAATCAACTGCAATCCTTTTTTTTTAATCTTTCGGCCGCGCCGCACAGCATGTAGGGATCTCAGTTCCCCGACCAGCGACTGAACCCACTCCCCCTGCATTGGCAGCGTAGAGTCTTAACCACTGGACCACCAGGGAAGTCCTCAACTGCAATCCTTAATCTAACTTCTCTAGGTCTTTGGAGAGCACTGTAGGAAGTGGTACTATCTAGCCCAGAAAAAATTCTGTCTTCATTCCAACCAGGATGAAGGGACCACAACTTTCAGTGCTGATTCCTGGAAGGCTTAATGTGAAGGAGTTGGAAGTAGTGTATTAAATACACAACCCCCCGAGGGCTTGTCCTCCTCCTATTTTTTGCCCACTGTATAAGTTCTTCACTGAATTTGTTTGATCTCTTCACTGAATTCAGAGAAATAAATCAATAACTTCAGTATAAGAACCTTCTAATAATCTTTCATTTCTAATTTCTCCTTTCCTATACACAAAATTGGGGAAGAAAGACACCCAACTGTTTATCTTTCTTAAACTTTAATTTTAGTACCAGGAAAGTATCTATCTCACATCCAAACTTCTAAAAATTCTAATTTACTTTTCCATTACTCAACAGGTAAGATTCCTCATCTATACCATAAAGCAGCATTATCCAATTTTCTCATTAAGTTTCTTACATATTTCTAAAGAAGTAAACTTCTTACCCCTTGACATTTTTCTTTGATTATTTTCCCTTCTACTTCCCACTGAGGTCGTCCATCTATTGACAGAAACAATTTACAGTTAAAAGGAATTCAAGTCAAAAAGCATACAAAATCTAATGTATTTAGTATCACAAATTTATTGGCAAAAGGAATCTTTATCTCGCTGACTTCCATTATGAAAATAAAATGTGTACCCATGGGGAAAAAATGTGGAGAAAGATCTTGGGCTGCCCAAGTTCACAGGGCCCAGAGAGTTTATTCTACTAAGTGATGTTTGAAAATCTTCTGAAAACACCTCTATCAAGTGGTGGTCACCTTCTGCTTGTATGCCTTAAGTAATGGGAAACTCACTCCCTAACCAAGTAACCCATTTCATCTTTGGAATAGTAACTGCTGCTAGAAAATTGCATCTATCTTCATGATAGACGACATCTGTCTCCTACTAGTATCCAACCCTGGTCTAAGCACTATTCCTTATAGCCATCACCCCAAAATCTTGAGCATTTCTGTGAGACAATACGTCAGATGTTTAAAAGCAGCTCTGTTTGCCTGTGTCTCCTTTTCTGCTGGCTAGTACCCCCAGTTCTGCATTTATCCCTTAAACAATATTTTAGCCTTCCTGGTTACTCTTCTTTGAATTTTCCTCCAGTGTGATCGTCTCCCTCCAAATGCACCAGGCTCAGGACTGAGTAGAAAAGGTGAGAAATGATCCAGAAATTATAGAGTGTGACTGAGGCTCTTGCCAAATTCTGTGGCGATGCTGTGTCTCTGTTAATAAAAGTTTTCTGGAGCAGCTACACCATGCTGACTCATATACTTAGTGTGTGGCCAGCAGTGTCCCTCTGTCTGCCACATTTCCTAATGCCAAGCTCAAGTTCCCACACTGTGTATTTATGCAGCTGGCTTTTTTTTTTAACCCCCAACCCTTGTTACGTTAATTTCCCCCTACTAGACTTCATTTTCTAGGATTGCTTGGCTCGTCAAGATCTTCTTAGATACTGATGGTCTTATGAACTATTTCCTAGGCTTTCCAGATTTGTGTCACCTAAAGATCTGGCCAGCACATTTTCTGTCTCTTCATCCCAAGTGAATTATTTACCTGGGGAAAGCCCCACCTGCTACTAGAGCTCTCACTCCAGCATTCTTTTTATGTCATGGGCATTTACCCAGTGACTAACCCATACAAGTATCTTCACAGCTAGCATGACTTCATCTGGTCTGTGAAAATATCAGAAGACTCAATGAAACGCTGTCTAGATTGTGACTATCACCTTCCAGTCCAATATAGCTAAGAGCTACCCTTGTGCACAAGAAATACTACAGACAAATGCTCAGAACTACAGCTCAGTTCAGCAATCATCTGCTGGGTCCCAACATGCCAAGCACTTTGGGTTGCTGAGATAATGGAGATAGGATACCCTGCCTTCAGTTTGTGGATGAAAGGTAAATATAAACAGTTCATTATAATGAAATGTGGTGGTTACAATAACTAATAAAGGTGCATTCTGGATGTACTAAGAGCACAGAGGTCAGGGTCCTTAACCTAGCCTTGGCTACTGTAAATACTGCTGCAATGAACACAGGGGTGTATATGTTTTTTCCAAGTTAAGTGTTTCTGTTTTTTTCAGATAAATACCCAGAAGTGTACCACTAGATCATATGGTAGTTCTACTTTTAATTTTTTGAGGAACCTCCAAAATATTTTTTTGTAGTGATTGCACCAGTTTACATTCCCACAAACAGTATGCAACGATTCCCTTTTCTCCACATCCTTGCCAACACTTGTTTTTTTCTAGTCTTTTTAATAACAGCCATTCTAAGAGGTGGGAGGTGGTATCTCTCTATGGTTTTGACTTGCATTGCACTGATGATTAACAATGTAGAGCGTCTTTTCATATCTGTTGCCCATCTGTGATCTTCTTTGGAAAAAAATGTCTATTGGGATCTTCTGCCCATTTCTTAATTGGGATTGCTTGCTTTTTTGCTATTGAGCTATATGAGCTCTTTATATGCTTTGGATAGTAGCCCCTTATCAGATATATGACTTGTAAATATTTTCTCTCATTCAGTAGGTTGCCTTTTCATTTTGTTGATGGTTTCCTTTGTTGTACAGACGCTTTTTAGTTTGATGTAGTCCCTCTTGTTTATTTTTGCTTTTGATGCTTTTGCTTTTGGTGTCAGACTCAAAAAATCATGTCAAGACCTATGCTATGGCTTACCACCTATGCATTTTTCTAGTTTTACGGTTTCAGGTTTTACATTCAAGCCTTCAATCCATTTTGAGTTAATTTTTGTGTATGGTTTAAGAGAGTGGCCCACTTTCATTCTTTTGCATGTGGCTAATTTTCCCAATACCACTTACTGAAGAAACTTGTTCTTTCCCCATCGTGTATTCTTGGCTCCTTTGTTTTATATTAATTGACCATATACATGTAGGTTTATTTCTGGGCTCTCTATTCTGTTCCATTGATCTATATGTCTGTTTTGATGCCAATACCATACTAATTTAATTACTATAGCTTTGTAATATAGTTTGAAATCAGGGAGTGTGATGTCTCCAGCTTTGCTCTTCTTTCGCCAGATTACTCTGGCTATTTGGGGTCTTCTACAGTTCCACAGAAATTTTAGGATTGTTCTATTTCTATGAAAAATTCCATTGGAACTTTGATAGGGATTGCACTGAATCTGTAGATTGCTTTGGGTAATATGGACATTTTCACAATATTAATTCTTCTAATCCATGAGCACAGAATATCTTTCCATTTATTTGTGTCTTCTTCAATTTCTTTCATTAACATCTTGTAGTTTCTGATACATAGGTCTTTCACCTTCTTGGTTAAATTTATTCCTAGGTATTTTATTCTTTTTGATGCAATTGTAAATGATATTTTCTTAATTTCTCTTCCTGATAGTACATTATTATATAGATATACAACATATTTTTGTATATTTGTTTTATATCCTGCAACTTAACTGAATTTATTAGTTTTAACAGTTTTTTTGACAGAGATTTATGGCTTCCTATATATAATACCACATCATCTGCAAACAGTGACAGTTTTACTTCTTCCTTTCCAGTTGGAATACCTTTTATTTCTTTTTCTTGCCTAACTTTTCTGGCTAGAACTTCCTATACTATGTTGAATAAAAGTGGCAAGAGTGGGCATCCTTGTCTTCCTGATCTTAAGAGGAAAAGCTTTCAGCTTTTCACCATTAAGATATTAGCTATGGGCTGGTCACATATGGCCTCTATTATGTTAAGGTACATGCCTTCTACAACCTTTTTGTTGACAGCTTTTTAAGGTTTTTTTTTTTAATACATTTATTTATTTTATTTATTTATTTTTGGTGTGTTGGGTCTTCGTTGCTGCACGTGGACTTTCTCTAGTTGAGGTGAGCAGGGGCTACTCTTCGTTGAGGTGCACTGTCTTCTCACTGTGGTGGCTTCTCTTGTTGCGGAGCATGGGCTCTAGGTTCGTGGGCTTCAGTAGTTGCAGCATGAAGGCTTAGTTGCTCCGCGGCATGTGGGATCTTCCCGGACCAGGGATTGAACCCGTGTCCCCTGCATTGGCAGGCGGATTCTCAACCACTGCACCACCAAGGAAGCCCAACAGTTTTCTTTTTTTTTTTTTCGGTACACGGGCCTCTCACTGTTGTGGCCTCTCCCGTTGGCTCCGGACGTGCAGGCTCAGCAGCCATGGCTCATGGGCCCAGCCGCTCCGCAGCATGTGGGATCCTCCCAGACCAGGGCACGAACCCGCGTCCCCCGCGTCGGCAGGCGGACTCCCAACCACTGCGCCACCAGGGAAGCCCCCAACAGTTTTTTAATCATAAATGGATGATGAATTTTCTCAAATGCTTTTTTTAATCATGATAATGTGGTGTATCACACTGACTGATTTGTGAATGTTAAACCATCCGTCTATCTCTGGAATAAATCCCACTTGATGATGGTATATGATCCTGTTAAAGTACTGTTGAATTTGGCTTGCTAATATTTTGTTGAAGATTTTTGCATCTATGTTCATCAGGTATATTGGCCTGTAATGGTTTTGATATCAAGGTAATGCTGGCCTCAAAAAATGAGTTTGGATAGTTCCCTCCTCTCCTGTTTTTTTGGAAAAATTTAGAAGGCTTGGTATTAGTTCTTCTTTGAATGTTTGGTAGAATTCATCAGTGAAGCTGTCTGATCCTGGACTTTTGTTTGTTGGGAGGTTTTGATTACTGATTCAGTCGCCCTACTAGTATTTGGTCTGCTCAGATATTCTATTTCATCATGATTCAGTCTTTGGTAGGTTGTATGTTTCTAGGAATCTATCCATTTTTTTCTAAGCTGTCCAATTTTTTGGCATATGATTGTTCACAGTGGTCTCTTATGACCCTTTGTATTTCTGTGGTATCAGCTGTAATATTTCCTCTTTCATTTCTGATTTTACGTGAGTCCTTTCTTTTTTTTCTTGGTGAGTCTAGCTAGAAGTCTGTCAACTTTGTTTCTCTTTTCAAAGAACCCTCTCCTAGTTTCACTTATATTTTCTATTGTCTTTTTAGTCTCTATTTCACTTATTTTTGCCGTAATTTTTGTTATTTCCTTCCTTCTACTAACTTTGGGCTTCATTTGTACTTCTTCTAGTTCCTTGAGGTGTAAAGTTAGGTTGTTTGAGATTTTTCATGTTTTTATTTTTTAAATTAATTTTAATAAGTTAAAAAAAATTTATTGATTTATTTATTTGGCTGCACCAGGTCATAGTTGCAGCACATGGGATCTTTGTTGCAGCGTGCCTCAACGTGGGATATTCAGTTGAGGCATGCAGGATCTTTTAGTTGTGGCATGCAGGCTCTTAGTTGCAGCATGCGGGATCCAGTTCCCTAACCAGGGATCAAACCTGGGTCCCCTGCATTGGGAGTGTGGAGTCTTAACCACTGGACCACCAGCAAAGTCCCTAGCAAAATGTTTTTAAGGGTCATCCATGTTGCAGCATTAATCAGTACTTTATTCTTTTTTATGGCTAAATAATATCCCATTGTATGAATATATCACATTTTGATTATCCATTTATCAGTTGATAAGTATTTGAGATGTTTACATTTTTTGGCTATTATGATTAATGCTGCTAAAAGCATTTGTGTCCAAATTTCTGTGTGACTTATATTTTCAATTCTCTTGAAGAAATATTGGGGGATTCTTTTACTTTTGTTTTTGTTTTCTGTTTTTTTTTTTTGCGGTACGTGGGCTTGTCACTGTTGTGGCCTCTCCCACTGCAGAGCACAGGCTCCTGACGCCAGGCCCAGCGGCCACGGCCCACAGGCGAAGCCGCTCCGCAGCATGTGGGATCCTCCCGAACCGAGGTACGGACCCGTGTCCCCTGCGTCGGTAAGCGGCCTCTCAACCACTGCGCCACCAGGGAAGCCCTCTTTTACTTTTGAGACATCCTTAATGAGAACTTAATATTCATGTGAAAATTTAATAAATGTTTGGTTTACAGTAAAATCTGTGTAAATGATGCCTATAGCTTTAAGAAAACTATTTTGTGATTAATGTCAGTGAAACATCTGAATAATTCACTTTAACCTTTTGCCCCTTAGTCTGAGTTCAATCAACTCAAATCTTATTTATCTATCTATCCATTTATTTATTTATTGAAGTATAGTTGATTTATAACGTTATGTTAGTTTCTGGTGTACAGCAAAGTGATTCAGTTGTGTGTATATATATATATTTATTCTTTTTCGGATTCTTTTCCATTATAGTTTATTACAAGATATTGAATATAGTTCCCTGTGCTCTACATTAGGACCGTGTTGTTTATACAGTATATATAGTAGCTTGTATCTGCTTATCCCAAACTCCTACTTATCCTTCCCCACCTCCTATCCCGTTTGGTGACCATAAGTTTGTTTTCTATGTCTGAGTCAACTCAGATCTTATATTATTTACCTTGTCCTTTTTCAAGAAAGATGATTTTGGATTCTGGAAGAAAATTAGATCCAGTAACAATCATTTCATGACCTCCATTTACAGAACAACTGTTGATACTGTACTTCTCAATATGAGGAAGTTCTTGAGCAGACCGCTGGGCTGTTTTTTTTTTAAGAGTTGAGAAGAAACAAAATATTAGTTTACATTCTTTCATATGTAAATGACAAAGTCTAGCTATAAAAGAAGCAACTCTGGATTTTTAAAATGCAAGGCAATGGTAACAATATCCACTAAAATAGCTATGCTATTTAGAAAACAAAATAGATTTATTAGAGTCATGTGATTTTAAATAATTTTCTTAGACTACAACTATAGAGAAACTAATAAAGAGAAATTAATTAATGCCTACAACTTATATTGACTCCAACACATTCACCTCATCCACTTTTCTCTTTTTAGCTTGTCTTATTACATTTCTTCCCCACAACTTGTCTGTTAAAATTGATAAATTTAATATAATTATAAAAAGCAAATTAAATCCGAAGATGCATAATTATATTGCATACAATTAAAAGAAGACAAGTTTCTAAAGGACAAACACCAAGCAGCTCTTTCATCAAGAAAATAACTAGATCATCAGTGAGGCATCAGGATTACATTTTGGACATCTTCTAAATAACTGAAGTATACATGAAGTACACATTTCAATACAGAATTTTGAAAAATGAACATAAATACTTCTTAGTGCACTATACTCTTCCTTCCCAGGGTATGGGAACATAATTTTTCTTAAAGCCTACAAGTCATTATGTAAACTATTAACTTTTCCTTGTTGCTGCCTTTTTCTAATATCTACTGATTTCAAGTTGCTGTATTTTCTGGAGATCCTACTTCTGGCTTTTCTTTCCTTTTTAAAAAATGCTTGAGTTTCAAGCTATACATTATACTTCTTTTGACTGCTTAGGTTCTCTAAGGGTTTATTCCTGCCAAATGCCTCAATAACTAGGTTTCTCTCTGGATTAAGACAAACAAAAAGGGTGGATTACACTTTCTTCTTCACATTTTGGAAACAGGTCTATTTTTAGTCCTACTACTTGGGTGGAAAATTGGTGGCTTTGAGGGTCAGCTGTGTTTTGTTTGGCCAGAACAACATTTTAAAGAAATTTAAACAACTTGACTGCCTTTATGAAGCATGCAGTCCCTGACTATGCCTCTTCCAACTATTTATTTTTTTGAAGATTTATTTATTTTATTTACTTTTAGCTGTGTTGGGTCTTAGTTGTGGCATGCAGGATCTTTCGTTGCCATGCGCAGGCTTCTCTCTAGTTGTGGTGTGTGGGTTTTCTCTTCTCTAGTTGTGGCGCATGGGCTCCAAGGAGCGTGGGCTCTGTAGTTTGTGGCACACGGGCTCTAGTTGAGGTGTGCAGGCTCAGTAGTTGTGGCACACAGGTTTAGTTGCCCTGCGGCATGTGGAATCTTAGTTCCCTGACCAGGGATTGAACCCCCGTCCCCTGCATTGCAAGGCGGATTCTATACCACTGGAGCACCAGGGAATTCCCTCTCTTCCAACTATTTAATACTAAGACACAAAAGGTATATGAATTAGGATCCCAGCCCTATTCAAAGAGAATGTTTCATAGGAGATGGGTCTGGGATTTAGGATGAGCTACAACTTAGAAAATACCAAGCACAAATCTAGATCTCAGAAAACACTTATGTCCTTACTTATGTTCTAAATGGCTCACAAAGAAGGGGCATAAAAACAAGCACTGACTAGCCTACGGAGTAAGACTAATTCAAGTTTTAGATATTTATAGTGGAAACTAGCTATCACAAGTTCATTCAAAGTAACAGCAAAAATGTGTTCACCAAGTGGCATAGCCATAATAAAATATTATGCATGTGCCAAAAGCATTTTTGAAGAATATTTAACTATATGAGAAAACTCCCACTATAACTACCAAATACTGTGTGCGTGCACATGTGCACACACGCACAGACCAAAAAAAAAAAAGGAAAAAAATCCAAAAAAAGGTTAATAGTGACTATCTCAGAGAAGTGATATTACAAAAAAGATTTTAATGCTACTCTTTGTACCATTTTGCATTTTCTATACTCTCAACAATAATCACACAATAATTTAATAAACTAAAAGAGAAAACAGAATAATTTTAGAGTAAATTCATCTCAAAAACTCAAACTACTCTATGAACTTAAATTATTTAAATTATGTTGCTAAAAATTAGAGAAATATGTGCTTAAATGGGCATTTGTCTGGCAGGGTAACAAAGATTGTGGCAATGATAGCTGTTTCTAAGAAAGGGAACTAGCTGACTTGAAAATTTACTTTTCACTCTATACTCTTTTACTCTTTTTGAATTCTGTACCATGTACCTGTATTATCTATTAAAAATTAATACAAAAATTACTTCTACAGTGATTCTATTACCATGGATTTGCTCAGTGATTCCCACAGTCGACTGGAAATAGAAAAGTAATACAGTAGGTATGATCCCAAATTAAGAATGCATGTGGTTAACAGAAATAAAATGATATAACATAATCAAAAGAGTACTAAGAAAACCTGTGTTCTAGCCACAGCTCTGTCACACCAACAAGCAAATAACCTGGGAGGAGCACTTCAGATACTTGTGCCTCAGTTTCCTCCTACACAAAATTAAGACATGGAATTAGAACACTTCTAAGTCTGTGCTCTAAAAATCTAAATTGCAATCTCAATATTTCAGTCCTATCAGCTAACCTGCCAGAGGTCCACAGTTCTCAAGGGCTTGAGTAGATATCAGGTTCTAGGCCTTTTCTCATTTCTTGGCTCTGAAAAACCAGGGAAAAAGCATTCACTTTCTCAACCTGGTGTTGTACATAAATTTATGGTAAAAAAAACAAAAACCAAAATCCTGTAAGTCCCTATTCAGCTAAAGTGTCAGCTTGCAGAGACAGGCATCTTCCAACATTTTAATGAAACAAAGATGACCAAGTATCAATGACACTTAATGTCAGAATCATAGCTTCATAATTTGGTCCTCAGGAGTCATCAAGCCCATCTTCCTCATTTATGAGTAAGAAATCTATGGTCAAGAGAATGTCTATAGCCACACAGGCTACCTAGGGTCAAATTATAATGAGAAGCCACTTTCTAACTCCAAGATCAGTACTCCTCCACCTAAACACGTAGCTTATTTCCATATAAGAAAATCACACCAGCTATCCAGACCCTGGGCTTCAGTTTACTTTTTAAAAAATTTTATTTATTTTCATTTTTGGCTGCGTTGTGTCTTTGTTGCTGCATGCAGGCTTTCTCCAGTTGCAGCGAGCAGGGGCTACTCTTGGTTGCAGTGGCTTCTCTTGTTGCGGAGCACGGGCTTTAGATGCGCGGATTCAGTAGTTGTGGCACACGGGCTTAGTTGCTCCACGGCATGTGGGATCTTCCCGGACCAGGGCTCGAACCTGTGTCCCTTGCATTGGCAGGTGGATTCTTAACCACTGCGACACCAGGGAAGCCCTCAGTTTACTTTTTTTTTGGAAACATTTTTTTAAAAATATTAATTTTATTTATTATCATTTAGTTTTGGCTGCGTTGGGTCTTTGTTGCGCACGGGCTTTCTCTAGTTGTGGCGAGCGGGGGCCACTCTTCATTGGGGTGCACGGGCTTCTCATTGCAGTGACTTCTCGTTGCGGAGCATGGGCTCTAGGCGTGCGGCTTCAGTAGTTGTGGCACCCGGGCTCAGTAGTTGTGGCTCGCAGGCTGTAGAGTGCAGGCTCAGTAGTAGTGGCAAGCGGGCTTAGTTGCTCCGCAGCATGTGGGATCTTCCCAGACCAGGGCTCGAACCCATGTCCCCTGCATCGGCAGGTGGATTCTTAACCACTGTGCCGCCAGGGAAGCCCCCTCAGTTTACTGTTGATCCAAACATTACATT
Source organism: Tursiops truncatus (assembly GCF_011762595.2). Classification (NCBI taxonomy): domain Eukaryota; kingdom Metazoa; phylum Chordata; class Mammalia; order Artiodactyla; family Delphinidae; genus Tursiops; species Tursiops truncatus. Next base: position 18,358,133 of record NC_047052.1, read on the forward strand.
ATAAACAAAACAGAAAATAACCTATTATAAACAAAACTTTAAAATATCACAGGCTCACTTACAGCATTCAACAGGTATAGAAGCTGTCTGCAGAGAAAGGACTTTTCCATTGGGCTGTGGGATGTGTACACGAAACACAAGTCGTACTCTAGTATTCTTTCTGCCAATATCAGTTTCTCCTTTTCGAAGTTCTATATCTGAATTGCGGAGTTTCAAAATACCTGCACAGTCAATACTAGGGAAAAAAATATACAAATTTTATTTGCTTACTAGAAATTAGTGGTTCTAAACAACTCAGCAAACAGTTATTGTTAATTTGCCAGGAAGAACTATCACTATCTAAAATCAGGTCAAAAAAGAAAGATACGATTGCTATTTTCTGCCATTTAAATTTTAGGATTAAAAATGTTTTTGTACGACAAAAATGTAATACTAAGTGTGGCATATTGTCTGTAAAGAGGGCTGACAATAATTCCTCCCATTCTTGTATTCACATGCCACTTCTCCAATTAAGAGGTGGAGTAACTATGTCCCCTCTCCTTGAGAGTGAGCCTTATGACTTGCCTTGACAAACAGAATGTGGCCAAGTGATGCTGTGTAAGTTACAAGCCTAGCACTTAAGAAGCTCTGTAACTTCCAATTTTCTTCTCTTGGAGCCCTGAGCCACCATGAAAATGTCCAACTAGCATGCTGGAGAGAAAAGCCCATATAATCCTCTACTTGAGCTACCCCAGCTGAGCTCCCAGCCGAATTCAGGGGCATGAGTGATCCCAGCCAACACCACATGAGTGGATCAGCTGAGTCCAACCAACCAAAAGAAGCATGAAAAACAATAGAGTTACTACTTTAAGCCACTAAATTTGGGGGGCAGTTTGTGTTACAGAACTAGATGAGTGAAATATAAGGTAAAAGACTCTAATTCTATAAATATAACTAGGCCAGAAAAGATTAACTTATAGGACTACAAATAAGTCATTAATGACATTTAAACTTTTATATGATACATTTATTAATAAAAACAATCTATCAGGCTTTCATTTCTTTCTTTCTTTTTTTTTTTTTGTGGGGGGGCACATTCGAGGCTTGCAGGATCTTAGTCCCCCAACCAGGGATTGAACCTGCGCCCTCGGCAGTGAAAGCACAGAGTCCTAACCACTGGAACACCAGGAAATTCCCAGGCTTACATTTCTAAGAAATGCACATATAAGATTAAAGTTTTGGCATTTAAGGTCTAAAATTGCATTATCTTCAAAATTTATTACTAAGTATAGCTGCTTAACACACAATCATGGTAGGAAACACCAGTACCTATAACATATCTTTGTTATTTACATATTAGAAGAATAAAGCAAGAGGTAACGAACAATCAAACATTCTAGTTAAAGTTTACTCTCTCTTATGGCATTCCTTATTATCCATCCTCTTACTTTATCTACCCACTCTAATGCTCTAATGTTCCAACTCCAATACTCACTGCCCAGAGGCTAGAGAAGTCACTTTGAAGGATAATATATGTTACAAAGCTAGGTTATCAAGAACCAGTAAAGCTCAAGGAAGAGTTTCTACCAATCTTTCCCCACCTTAAACAACAGAGCCTTTTTCTTTTTTTTTGGCCATGCCACGTGGCATGCAGGATCCTAGTTCCCTGACCGGGGATTGAACCCATGCCCCTTGCAGTGGAAGCGTGGAGTCATACGCTTCTAGCGTGGACCACCAGGGAAGTCCCCACTAGAGCCTTTTAATACATACCTACAACTCACTTGTGCATAAATTATTTTGAACAACGGTCTTATCATTCGCAATTTTTAAATCTACCACTACCTGAAACTATATTACATTCAGTCACTACAGTTTATCCTAGTAATTAGTTCCTGGATAAAACAGGCTCATTCAGCATTAGCTGCCCTGTTATCTAAGGTACTTAGAAAAGGTTTCTTAGATTTGGGTAACTTCCTAGTTGCTCCTTACTCAACCCTTTCTTGGACACACAGAATGTTGTTGTCACAAACCTTGGTTCCTATAGAATTCCTGTTCCCCAATCTAACAGTTCAGAGTGGACAGAGAGCCAGAGAAGCTTCAGGTGTGTGTATGGCAGAGCAGGGTGGGGTAAGGGGGCTAAGCTGCTTGCTACTAGTAATAATGGTATTTTTACAGCTTTGTTCTTTCTGGTCTGATCCAGGCAGGCAGTATATGCCAGCTCTGGCTGGAGAAGGGAACATGAATCTTGACTACCACCTCTGTTCCATGTGAAAAGGAGGAGGAAGATACATTCAGATCCTACTGCTCTGATTTGTTCACACTATTCTGTAGGTAAGGCTTTCCCAAGTTCTTGAGAGAATGTCTTAGAAACTCACGTACTCTGTTTTCTTTAATTTATTGATTTATACATTATTTTTAAAAAGGATATGAGGCATTTTACAACATAAATACAAATAAGGTCAAGAAGAAAGAAATAGAAAATATTTTTGAATAGAAGAAAGAGGAGATAAATATATCCCAAATCTAGGGTTATATGAACTACTATAATTACTATAATTGAGCTTGATCATGAACTTTTGGGAAGCTGAGGCAAAAAGTAAAGATGATAGGGACTTCCCTTGTGGTCCAGTGGTTAAGACTCCACACTCCCAATGCAGGGGGCCCAGGTTTGATCCCTGGTCAGGGAACTAGATCCCACATGCCACAACCAAGAGTCCCACTGCCTCAACGAAGAGTTTGCATGCCGCACATGCCACAACAAAGATCCCGCGTGCCACAACTAAGACCCTGCGCAGCCAAATAAATAAATAAATATTTTTTTAAAAAAGTAAAGATGATAAAGCTTTTGTAGGTCTCTCCTCGTCTGGTAAAACAAAATCTACTGTGTCATCAAATACCAACTTTTCTCCTTTAACCTGAAAAGACTGTGTGTGTGTGTGTGTGTAATAATGACCAACTTAAGAGATAAAATCTTTTTAACAGTCCATTAAGTTATAAGCTTCTGGCGATTTCTATTTACTTGATTCAAGTCTACTGCTTGAACTATCCAGAGGAATCAATGGAAACATGGTCTGCAAACTGTCACCTAAGAATCAATTTTATGAGTTCTTAGAAAAAGATAGTTCAAAGTTGAGTTTCAAATTCCCTTCTGCAGCTGAATAATAGTATATTCATATTGCTTTTGATGCTAGATGAAAAAGTACGATCCTAGGGAATTCCCTGGTGGTCCAGTGGTTAGGACTCTGTGCTTTCACTGCCGAGGGCCCAGGTTTGATCCCTGGTCAGGGAACTAAAATCCCACAAGCCACATGGCGAGGCCAAAAAAAAAAAAAAAGTAAGATCCTAGAGTAAAAGAGAGGAAGCCTTCTTGCATCCTCATTTAGAGGCTGGCTACCTCACCTTATTTGAAGATTGGTCAAATAGGATGTCTAGAGTCAATGTTTTTCTTTCTTTTTTTTTTTTTCAATTTTTTCTTAAGTGTTTTGCTCAAGTACCTGAACAAAGGATTGGCTGAGAATCCAAAGTTCTTTTTTTAATTATTACAGAACACAGAAATTTAAGAGTAGAGATTATCAACTAGCTGTCTACCTCTGCCATGAAAAAACTCTATTGTAGCCCGTGTAATGACTTAGTGGAGTTGAGTTCTCGAGTACTGTTCCTTTGAACAAAGCAGGCAAAGTTAAGGTTTTATTTAAATCAATATTAACTTGTCTTTTCTGGAGATAAGTAGATAAGAGGCAATTCTTATTTTATAATAGTACAATTATGTTATAAGTTACTATGTCCTCAGGGGTATATTCAGTTTACCTAAAATGTTATTTAAACATAAATTTAAAAGAGAAGAACTCGAGACTGAAATCTGATTTTAATAGGACTATTCTTGTAATAACCTGGGACAGATATCATTACCATCTCAAGAAAGACCTATATTATAGTTTGAACCAATTTCTCTAACAAACTTCACTGTAAGTTTCACATACCTGGTTGTGGCAGAATAACAGTTGCCTACTAAACATTCTTTTTTTCTGTTTTTCTTAGTAACAGACCCCCATCTTGTTAGCGGTGGCAATGCACTCAGGTAAAAAAAAACATACCCAGGTCTTCCTTATATACAAGGATGATCAATGAGATGTAGTAAAGGTGTTGGATAAGTTTCTGGGAAAAGCTCTGTAAAGAGGTCTGACTCAGATGGAAGTTCTCTCTTACCCTTCCTCTTACCCGTTCTTCCTATTCCTTCCAGGATTACAGTTATGATGGCTAGAGCTCCAGTAGCTATTGTGGATCATGAGGCAATCTTGTGGATGGAAACCACATGCTAATAATAGCAGAGAAGAAAAAACAGAAGGAGCTTGGGGCCCCAATGACTTATGGAACCACTGTGCTAGCCCTAAGATGCCTATGTGTATATTTATTTTACGGAATAAAAAATTAAACTTCTAGCTGTTTAAGCCACTGCATTTCAGGTTTCTGTTACAGATACTATATATATTCCTAAATAATCCACGTGAACAAAACTCTACTGCATTCTCATTCAGAAGCTGGCCACCTCATTTTATTTGGAAACGGGTGAAATGGGACACCTGGAAGTAGAGTTGAAGTTTTCCTCAAGGAAACTTAACAATCATAATTTTACTGCAATTGTTTACTTATTGTCTACCCTATTAGACTGTGAGCTACTTGAAAAAAAGTCCATATACTTTTGTCTCTATCACCTAGCATGATGCTTGGCTGGTACTACATGGTCATAAACTTTTGCTGAATTGAATTTTCTTTATGGAAATGTGGTACCAACCTTAGCAAATATACTATAATTATTTACATAATGTTATTCAGTTAATTTAGAACAATGACTTATTTTTGTACTATAAAAATAAATATACTTTTCTTCAAAGTTATTTTAGAAAAAGAAAGAACAGTCCATTTTGGGATATGTTTCAAGATACCTGGCTGACATATTGTTTTCAGGAAGAAGTGGAATTTCCAGAACCTTTGTGCTGGCAATTATTATCTCTTGGCTTGCAGTAGCAACTGTCTTCCCAGTGATCCGATGCACCTGGTAAAATGCATGAGGCCGTAAATATCGATCATCTGCTGTTCCAATAAACATCTGTAGATTTATCGGCTTTTCACTATAGCCCAGGAGCTAATTTGGAAGAGCAAACACAGAAAAATACAATTCATTATCCATGCATTTTACAATATGCTTACAATGTTAAGTCTATTATATTTATATCATATACTACTGATACATAAAATGTTATTTCAAAAAAGATAGTAATAAAAACAAGTAATAAATGAATAGCCCTCTAAATCACAGAAATATTTTAAGAGTTATAAAATGCTGCAATATATTACAAAGGGATGAAGGAGTTTTTCTGGATTAAAATCTAGATCAACCTAAATTTTGAAAAGCCTTGGTAGAGTGCTGTGGAGAATACAAAAGAAATGTTGATTCTGTGCTCCAGGCAACATTAACCATCCAGACCAGACTTAAAGATCAGGGTACGTGGGAAGGTCCTCTAACGGGCTGCTAAAATCAGAGACACTTTGAGCAGAAAGGATCTGAAAAATCCTATTGCATGTTTCCAAGTTAATATTTCGACTGGCTTAACAAGCTAGGCTACTTGACTTTCTTTGGTACCCTTCACTACTGCTGAGGTTAAGATGGCTACACAGGATTAATAAGGGTGATGACCAGGAGGTGCTGGAGGTAAAAACAGCGACCACAAGAAAAGAGGCAGTTAAAAGAAACAGAGCCTAAAGCACTTAGGGAGACTCCTATGTCCAGTCTGATGGCTGAGTAGCACCCATTGGACCCACCTTGAAAGGACGGACAGAACACCAAAGTAAGCAGATACTGGAAACAAACTGACACATGTAAGAAGAGAATAACAAAAGGTGTGTTTCCTGTTTTTAAGGCTTTTAACCTGAGGGAAAGCCACAGTCCATGCCTTACAGTGAGACTAAAACTACCAAAGAAATCTACAGTCTGAAGGGCTTGAAGAACCAAGGACAGACAGTCTGTCACAACCTCTGGAAAGAAAGAGGCAAATCCCAGAAAAGAGACAGCCAGAGAGGAGGAGCTTCAAATTTTATATATATATAGACTCCGCCCAATCCTTTGGCTGACCTGTAAACCATTCAAGAACAGGATAGATCCAAGCAGCCTAAGGCTAAAATAACTGAAATGAGATTATAAGCTACCACCAACCACAGGGAGACAGGTTTTACAGGTTGACTCCAACCAAGTTAAGTGCCTGCTTAAACAAAAAAATTCAACATTCTTTGGGAGTACATATGGGTGTGCATTTATATTAGTTTTGATGCTGAGTTGTACAAGTTCTTTATATATTCTGAATATTAATCCCTTGCAGTTATGTGATTTGCAAATATTATCTCCCATTCTGCAGGCTGTCTTTTCACTTTCTTGGTTGTGTCCTTTGATGCACAAAAGTTTTAAAATTTTGATGGAATCTAATTTATTTTGTTTGTTTTGTTGCCTGTGCTTTAGGTGTCATACTTAAGAAACCATTACCAAATCCAATGTTGAGAAGGTTTTTCTCGTGTTTTCTTCTAAGAATTTTATAGTTTTAGGTCTTTGATCCATATTTAGTTAATTTTTGTACATAATGTAAGGTAAGGATCCAACTACATTATTTTGCATAGGGATATCTAATTTTCCCAACACCATTTGTTGAAAAGACTGTCATTTCTCCTACTGAATGGTTTTGGAACCCTATCAAAAATGAATTGATCATATATGTTAGGGCTTATTTCTGGGCTTTCTATTCTATTTCATTGGTCTGTCTTTATGCCAGTATCATACTGTTTAAAATACTGTAGCTTTGTAGTATGTTACAAGTCAGGGAAAGGGGGTCCTCCAACTTTACTCTTCTTTTTCAGGATTGTTTCAGCTATTTGAAGCCCCTTGCAATTCCATATGAATTTTTTTTAAAATAAAGTTATTTATTTACTCATGGTTGCGTTGGGTCTCCGTTGCTGTGCGCGGGCTTTCTCTAGTTGTGGCGAGCAGCAGCTACTCTTTGTTGTGATGTGCAGGCTTCTCATTGCAGTGGCTTCTCTTGTTGCAGAGCATGGGCTCTAGACGTGCAGGCTTCAGTAGTTGTGGCACATGGGCTCAGTAGTTGTGGCACATGGGATTAGTTGCTCTGCAGCACGTGGGATCTCCCTGGACCAGGGCTCAAACCCTGCTCCCTACATTGGTAGGCAGATTCTTAACCACTGCGCCACCAGGGAAGTCCCCATTATGAATTTGAGGATATGCTTTTCCATTCTGCAAAAAGGGTTGTTGGAATTTGGGTAAGTATTGCATTAAATCTGTAGACTGCTTTGGACAGTATTGATATCTTAACAATGTTAATTAAGTCTCCTCTCCATGAACATGGAATGTCTTTCTATTTATTTTTGTTTCATGTATATTTGGATTTTATTTTCACTTTATATATTTCCATTTAGTTTTATTTCTTTCAGAAATATTTTACAGTTTCCAGCATACAAGTCCTTATACCTCCTTGGTTAAATTAATTCCTAAGTATTTAATACTTTTAGATGCTATTGTAAATGAAAACTGCTTTCTTAATGTCCTCTTACGGTTGTTGATCACTGATACACAGAAACACAATCGGTAAGTATGTGTTGATCTCCTACCCTGAAATTTCGTAAACTCATTTATTAGCTCTAGCAGCTTTCTTGGGGATTATTTGGGATTTTTAAAGTATGTGAGCATGTCATCTGTTAATAGAGATAACTTTACCTCTTCCTTTCCAATTTGGATGTCTTTTATTTCTTTTTATTGCCTAACAGCTCTGGCTAGAACTTCCAGCACAAATGTTGAATAGCAGTGGCGAAAGCAAGCATCCTTGTCTTGCTCCTGATCTTAGGGGAAAAGCTTTCAGTCTTTTACCATTAAGTATGATGTTATTAGCTGTGGGCTTTTAATAAATGACCTTGATCATGTTAAGGACTTTCCCACTTTTCTTAGTTTGCTGTTTTTTTTTTTTAAATGATATGCCGTTAAATTTTGTCAAATGCCTTTTCTGTGTCAATTGAGATGATCATGTGGTTTTTATGCCTTCATTCTATTAGTATGGCATATTACAACAATTGATTTTCATATGTTGAATTACCTGCATTTCTGAGGTAAATCCCACTTGGTCATGCTGTATAATCCTTTTAATGTGCTGTTGGATTTGGTTTGCTAGTTTTTTGTTGAGGATTTTTGTGCTTATATTCTTTACGGATATTAGTCTGTAGTTTTCTCTTCTTGTGTCTTTGTCCTTATCGTTATCCTTTTGATTAAAAAAAATTTTTTCCATGTCTCTATTGAAATTCCTTCATCTCTTCACATATTTAGCCCACCTTTTCTACTAGATAATTTAGCATTTTCATCATTGTTATGTTAAAGTCTCTTTCTGATAACTCCAACCCAGACACAGAGTTAGATTTAGGCCATCTTTGGGCCACCTTCTATTGAGTGTTTTCTCTTAGCTGTGGTTCACACTTTCTTGTGTGTGTATGTATAGTTTAACATATACTAGCCATTTTGTATAGAACAACTCTAGGAACTGAAGTAGCAAGTATTTACCTTCAGAAAGAGGCATGCTATTTTTTTTTTTTTTTTTTGGTCAGGTCACAGTTCTTAAGCTGTATCAGCTTTACTGCAGTTTTAGTCAGATTCCTCTGCTTTGAGATGGTGGCTTACGTGCACTTGGTGGAGATCTTACAAATTTCAGACAGACCTTGCTCAGCAATCCCCACTCCTACTTTTGGCCCCAAATGCCTCTGGGAGGAAGATGTGCTCTATGGCTGTTTTATTCCATTGAACCAGCAAGGGAACGATATGATAACATAGACTGCCTAAAGTCAATTTTTTGGTAAGCACAGTGGAGTGCCCAGCTCTTCAAGACAGTAGTGGTGGAGTTTCTGATGCCCACCCAGTCCTAAACACTGTCCCTACAAGCTGGGGTTGTGAGTCACACTGTCAGTGATGTTTTCACTAGAGCAAAACTGGGTAGGGTGGCTGTACACTGTTCTAGGCCACATAGCTTCCAAACCTGAGATTTTATGAGGTACCTAATAACCTTAAAAGAAATTCTCTTCTGTTTCTGCACTATGGTTTTGTAAAGTATCCTGACACATGATAGCAAATATAGAGTGCCTAGTACAGTGTCTGGCATGTACCTAACAAATGTTAGCTATTAGTTTGCATCCAGATTCTAAGTATGGAATCTAGTCAGAGTTTCAAATATGTAGGAGTTTTATTTGATTATGTTGTCCTTCAGGTGACTGCTTTACTCCCTCCTGCTTGCTCATCCCTGGCTTTACGGTGGAGTTTGTAACCAAGCAACATCATAATTTATTGATTATCCTCCTCTACCCAGGAAAGGACATGAAGTCTTTTGCCTATTATCAGATAAAATAATTTACCCAGGATGATTTTCAGCCCTGTGCCTTTACAGAGAAGCAAATAAAGCCTGGACCATTGCAATAGTCTTATAACTGCTCTCCCTGTTCTTACTCTTGCTCCCTGATAGCCTATTCTCTGTCCAAGAGTCAGAACAACCTTGTAATATTAACCAGATAACTTTACACCCCTGCTCAGAACTCTCTGATGGCTTCCTTCCATACTCAGAACTAAATTCAAATGCCCTATGATGATTTACAAGTCCTGTGTGATCTGGGCCCTGGCTAACTTGTTGCCTTACCTTCTCCTACTCTCTCCCTTCCACAGTCTGCTCTGGCCACCTTGGCCTTATTGCATGAACCACTCAAGCTCATTCCTAACCTCAGGGCCTTCACACTTAATATTTTGTCCCTCTGGAATATTCTTCCCTCTGATCTTCATATTACCTCACTCCTTCAGCTCTACACTCAAAGGTCAACTTCTCAGAGAAAACCACCCTATCTAAAACATCACATTTCTATCCCTTTATCCTGTTTTATTATTTTTCATAGTATTTATCACTATCAAAAGTATTTTAGGGACTTCCCTGGTGGCACAGTGGTTAAGAATCCGCCTGCCAATGCATGGGACACGGGTTTGAGCCCTGGTCCGGGAAGATCCCACATGCCGCGGAGCAACTAAGCCTGTGTGCCACAACTACTCAGTCTGCATTCTACAGCCCGCGAGCCACAACTACTGAGCCTGCATGCCACTAATGAAGCCCGCACGCCTAGAGCCCGTGCTCCACAACAAGAGAAGCCACCGCAATGAGAAGCCCGCGTGCCGCAACGAACAGTAGCCCCCGCTCTCCACAACTAGAGAAAGCCTGTAGGCAGCAGTGAAGACCCAATGGAGCCAAAAATAAATAAATAAACTAATTAATTAATTTAAAAAAAGTATTTTATACATTTGTTTATATCTGTTTTCCTTATTACCACATAAGTTCCCAAAATACAGAAACTTTGTCTTGTTCACCACTCCACCCCTCCTTCTTTTTATTGAGGATCCACTATGGAAATATCTATACCAAATGTCACTGCTTCAGCCAGTATTATATAGGTGACAATAAAAAAAAAGAACAAAGTGGCATGTATTAAATTTTAAGGAATTAGTGAAGACCTTAAAAGGCAGAAATTTATTAATAATAATAATATAGGGAAGAACATGATAAAAAGCAATTAAGGTCCTGTGAAGGAGAGAAAAGACGAAATCATGGAAACCAGCTAAGAGGCTGAAGCACTAAAATCATGTGTACTCAAAAGTTTAAACAAGGGTAGAAGTGAGAACATAAATAGAAATGAAGGAGGATTAATGCAATAAGTCTTTCTCGTGAGATCCTAAAGAGATTTTTTGTAACTGGCTACGTATAGAATAATAAAGAGAAGGGAACAAAGAAATTAGAAGTTCTGAGCTTCAGTACTCAAGAGAATGATGGTATCACTAGCAAATAAAGAAATGAAGAAGTCACTGATTTAGAACAGGTTTGGAAGAAGATAATGTTTTCAATGTTAGTCATGTGGTATTCAAGGTAACAGTGAGACATCTAGATGGAAATGTGAGGCCATATAATACATACATTCTTTTAGCCCAGCCATAGCGTTATTGCACAATAACAAAATACAGTCTACTGTGCTTTAAAAGGATGACTGAAATCCTCTTTCTGTTTGTTTTGACATGATGAGTAGAATGATGACATCATGATGACATGAGTATGCACTGTAAAAGTTTCAGTACTCATAGCACTTTAAACACTACTGAGTTTTAACTGCATCACTGTGATTTGTAGCTCCCTGAGCAGCAGCGTAAAATGATGAGAGTGCCAGTATACTCTCTATCTTAACTATTCTGCCATTGTTGCCCCAAAACAGGCTCAGTCAATTTATAAATGAATGAGTATGGCAACATGATGAGTGAGGTGCATATAGGTATTTAATGGAAAGGGGCCAGAAATTCAAACTTCTATCAATGCACGAGATAATCATTGTTTTTCAAAGAGAGGAACTATCCTATGTTGCACAGAACTTCAGAACGTCCCATCATATATATTCGCGTATACAGAAACGTTTACGAACTTGGAACCCAACTCCTTAGTATATATAAATACCACCCAAATCGCAGTTTTAACACATATGAATTTTTCATGAATGCAACTGCCATGTAAACTGAGGTAAACTTTATTTATTTATTTATTTTGGCTGCGCTGTGTGGCACGTGGAATCTTAGCTCCCCGACCAGGGATCGCACCCGCACCTCCTGCACTGCAAGCACAGAGTCTTAACCACTGGACCACCAGGGAATTCCCGAGGTAAACTTTAGCAAGAGTTGATCATTTCAGAAAATCATGTCATTGCTAGTAATGCCACTCACTTGTGGAATTTAGGTTGCTGATCAACACACTTGCCTATGTGCAAGTGTGATATAGTGATGCTGTAGGTACAAGTATCTAATTATTTCATTGTTTTCTCTATAGTCATTACCAAGCCTTTTCATTTTGAAATATAACTTTTTGTTATAATTTGTTTATAACTGTTTTCTAAATTTGTTTCCTCTTAATAATAAAAGCATTATATTGGTATTTCTAAAATTATATGTGTAGGCTGATTATATTGTCCTTGAATTTCCATTTCAGGTAAATAAAGTATTATAAAATATTTGTTTAAAATTTTAAAAGAGTGGGGTTGGGTCTGATAGGGTTGAGAACCACTAGCCTTAGAAGATTTGCAAGTCAAGAGGCACACTGGTATCAGTTTGCCTAAAATGAATCCTCCAGTCTCCTGTCTAGGGAACATAAACCCACTGCAAGCGTTTTGGGAGTTAAGAGGAGTCAAAGCTCTCCCTATTCAGCACACAGACTTTCATTATGCCTCCCCTTTCATCCCCATCCCATTTTCTGTACAGATCCTCAAGCCCTGCTTTCAGTTATTCTAGAACCTAGAACTTCTATTTCATTCCCTCTAAAGAATAAATCTCCAGAATTCTCCCAAGGTAAGCCAGTGGTTATCACTTCATTATACCATATAAGGGAGAAAAATCTGGGAAGTTTAACTGCTTCTTTTGTAGACCTTCAACAATATGTTTTCGGCCTCACCTCACATCCCACTTTCAGAGACACCAGTGCCTCAATCCCCTGAGCCTTTCCAAGGTTCTTTAGTATAAAATGATTTGTGCTTAATTATTGGTTCTTTCTCTCCAACCAACAAGCTTGAGTTGTAACTGTTTAATGTCTAATGAAGGTAAACACATGTGTTTAACCTAGTATATTTAACTGGAAATTGCAGTTTTCTGTAAATATTTAACTATTTGTGTATTTAAGAAATCTATCAATATTTCAGTTGTGATTTCTTTTTACATATTTTGGTATAAACAAGTTAATAAATGTTAAAGCTTGAATTGAATGGAAAATATTCCATAAAAAATAAAATGCCAACACGATTACAGTAAAAAATAAATAAAGCCTAAATAAATCAATAACTAAAGAAGAAATAGTAACAGTGTGGGCGTATGTATGCATATGCACACAAATATGGTTCAGTCACTTTTCCCTTTTGGTTTGTATGGAGGCAGATGGGGTAAGTGATAATGTAGAATGAGAGTCATACAAATTTGGACACAGAGGTGAAAAAGTAACAGTAGAGAGTGGTGATATACTTTAACTAAATTAGTTTATGTAATTCTAAAACTCTTGTGGAGTACATGCCATTTTTTCCAGTTTATAGATGAAGAATCTGAAGCTAAGAAAGATTAAGGAACTACTCCGAACTCATGGCTAATCATCCTTTCTGCTATACTTATTGTTGCTCTTTCATGTTTAATCCTACATTGAACAAATTATTCTATGGAACCAACTGTTCTTGTAGTGGAGGAAGAAGTACCAACAACTTTACCACTTGCCTCAAAGTACTGTGAGGGGGACAGTGTCATTCTTGTTATCTCCAGAGCCTAGTATAGTACCTACCACGTTATGGGCATTTAATCACTGCTGAATGAATGAATTTTGGAATGAGAGAGTGCAATTTGGTGGAACAAAATAACACGAGGTTAGTCAACAGAATTATTTAAATAAGAATTATAACCACTAAAGTAGCTGTTTAAAATGAAGTAGTAAAATCTAAAATAGAAAATACAAACTAAAAATTTTATTGCTATCTATTAAGTTACCCAAATATCACATAACATACCAGTAAGTACTATATTCCAAAGTATCCCAGTCATATTAGATGACTCATATTAATACCAGCTTGGCAAAGACATAAGCCACCTGTCCTTTATACTTTGATAGTAAAATGAGCCAGTGATGGGGGAAGGTAATCAGGCAGATAAGATTTCAAAGAGAATGTATTTCATAACACGTATTTCAGCCAACATCTGCTCCAAGCATATATACTACAGCATAAGAAAAATAGGGCTTCTCCCTTGCAACTCAAGGACTTTAAAAGAACATCAAATAAATTAATTAGACTATCATTCCATCCCATCCCATTTGCTGCCAATGTTATAGGCAACAAATTGTTGCTACTGTTAACACTATTCTCTAAAATCTTTCATCTAGTATCAGGATACTTCTCTTCAGGTCACCTTCTGCTTTGCAGAAGAAAGTAAGCTAAGTTGTTTGTTATGTTTCTGTACGTTTCCATAGCAAAGGTCTGTGCCTGCTTAATTTAACTAAAGCTGGAGGGTTAAAGCCTGAAGGTATACGACAGACTAAAGCAGCTTCAATAAGAGGAGTTCTATTATCAGTTCTGCTACATTACTTGGAGGGACCGGATCTGAATATATTAGACACATGACAACACAATGTAGAGATAATAAAAATACAAAATTAAATTTCCATAAATTGCTTCAAACGGAAAATATACATGTAACAACATCATACAAAAAATCATCACCTGGAAATGAATCTTGGCATATAATGAAATACAAAGTCTAGTTATGGAAAAATATACTATAATCTCCATTTTAACTTTCAGTAACTTTTGGGATAAGACTCAAAATATTTATTCCTTCATAAAACTTATCACTGTATAACAAAGTATGTATGTAATTTTATGCAATTTTATCCCATATGTAGATTCAAGTAACCACCATAACAGTCATGATCCAGAACTCTTCCATTACCACAAAGGAACTCTCTTGTGCTACCCATTTACATTCACAGTCTTCAACCAGTTCCTGTTCCCTGGCAACCGCTAATCTAGTGTCATCTCTGTAGCCCTGCCATTTTGAGAATGTTATATATATAAATGGAATCACAGTATGTAACCATTTGAGATTGCCTTTTTTCCCACTCAACATAGTTCCATGGAGAACCTTAGAACTTGTGTGTATCAACAGTTTGTTCCTTTTTATTGCTGAATGGTAGCTAGTGCATTGTATGGATATACCAGTTTGTTTAACTCTTCTTCCATTTGGCTTGTTTCTAATTTTTGACTAAGAAAAATGACACCACTATGAACCTTAAAGGTTATTGTGTGAACAAGTTTTTATTTTTCTGCAATAAATGCCAAATGTGATTCCTGGGTCATGTGGTAAATGCAAGTTTAGTTTTTTAAGAACCTGACAAACTATCTTGCGGAGTGGTTATACCATTTTACATTCGTAACAGCAGTTTAGGTGGGATAAAGTTTCTTGGCATCCTTGCCAGCATTTAGTATTATCACTATTTTTTTTTTCCTGTACGTGGGCCTCTCACTGTTGTGGCCTCTCCCGTTGCGGAGCACAGGCTCCGACACAAAGGCTCAGTGGCCACGGCTCACGGGCCCAGCCGCTCCATGTCATGTGGGATCTTCCCGGACCGGGGCACGAACCCGTGTCCCCTGCATCGGCAGGCGGACTCTCAACCACTGCGCCACCAGGGAAGCCCTATCACTATTTTTTTATTTAACTGTTCTATAAGGCATATAGTGATATCTCATTGTGGTTTTAATTTGCATTTTTCTAATGGCTAATAATGTGGAAAATCTTTTCACATGCTTATTTGCCATCTTATCTCCTCCTTGGCAAAATGTCTGTTCATGTCTTGTGCCCATTTATAACTGAATTGCTTTTTTTAAAAATTTATTTTATTTATTTATTTATTTTTGGCTGCACTGGGTCTTTGTTGCTGTGCACGGGCTTTCTCTAGTTGCGGAGAGAGGGGGCTACTCTTCGTTGCCGTGCGAAGGCTTCTCATTGTGGTGGCTTCTCTAGTTGCTCTAGAGCACAGGCTCAGTAGTTATGGGTCACGGGCCCAGTTGCTCTGCGGCATGTGGGATCTTCCTGGACCAGGGCTCAAACCCGCGTCCCCTACACTGGCAGGCGGATTCCCAACCACTGCGCCACCAGGGAAGCCACCTGAATTGCTTTTTTACTGTTGAGTTTTCAAAGTTCTTTACATATTCTAGATACAAGATCTTTGTCAGATATGTGGTTTGCAAATGTTTTCTTCCTGTCTTAGCCTGTCTTTGCCATCCTTTTATATTTTTTTTGCCATGCTGTGCAGCATGTGGAATCTTAGTTCCTCAACCTGGGATTGAACCAGTACCCCCTGCATTGGGAGTGTGAAGTCCCAACCACTGGACCACCAGGGAAGTCCTCCGTCCTCTTAATAGGATCTTTCACAGGGCTAAAGTTTTTAATTTTGATGAAGTCCAATTTATCTATTTTTTCTTCTAGTATCATGCTTTTGGTATCATGCCCGAGAACTTTTCTCATAGCTTGAGGTCCTGAAGATTTTCTCCTATGCTTTCTTCTAAAAGTTTTATGGTTTTACAATTCACATTTAATTTCACAATCCATTTTGAATTAATTTTTGTATAAGATGTGAGGTTTAGGTTAAGGTGGTTTTATTTGCTTAAAGATGTCCAACTGCTACAGCACCATTCATTAAAAAGACAATGTAGGGCTTCCCTGGTGGCGCAGTGGTTGAGAGCCCACCTGCTGATGCAGGGAACACAGGTTCGTACCCCGGTCCAGGAAGATCCCACATGCTGTGGAGCGGCTAGGCCTGTGAGCCATGGCCGCTGAGCCTGCGCGTCCAGAGCCTGTGCTTCGCAACGGGACAGGCCACAACAGTGAGAGGCCCGTGTAAAGCAAAAAAAAAAAAAAAAAAAAAAAAGACAATGTAAAAGCTCTTAAAGAATATTCATCTTGGTCTATAAACAGTATATTTTTTATTTAAATACAGTTGCCATTACCTATGCTAAATTAAAAATTGATGTAATTTCAAATGATTTTCACATTTTGAAAAATGAGAATAAAATGTTTCTGATAATTCCTAAAATACTAATACTTTTTGGACAAATGAAATCAAATTCTACTGTGGTATATTTCTTGTAATTCATTAACATGCCGTATTTCCTTTGGTCTCAGAGCCTTCTAAATCAGCACTGCTCAACAGAACTCTCTGAAATGATGAAAATATTCTATATCTGCATTGTAAAAAAAAACCCATGATCCATGTCATATCAATTGTTGTGTAAGGTGTGAAGTTTAGGTTAAGGTTTATTTTCTTGTCTATGGATGTCCAATTGCTAGCATCATTTGTTCAAAAGGCAATGTAGGGCTTCCCTGGTGGCACAGTGGTTGAGAGTCTGCCTGCCGATGCAGGGGACACGGGTTCGTGCCCCGGTCCGGGAAGATCCCACATGCTGTGGAGCGGCTGGGCCCGTGAGCCGTGGCCGCTGAGCCTGCGCATCCGGAGCCTGTGCTCCGCAACGGGAGAGGCCACAACAGTGAGAGGCCTGCGTACCGCAAAAAAAAAAAAAAAAAACAAAGGCAATGTAACCATTACCCACATTGGCTACCAAGCCTTGAAGTGTTGTTAATGCAAGTGAAGAACTGAATTTTTAATTTTAGTTGCTTTAAATTTAAATGTGGTTAGTAACTGCTGAATTGGACAGTGTAGCTCTAAACCCTTTCCTCTGCTTAATACTTTCACTTCCTTAGTATTTAGCTTTTCCCTGGCTAATGTTTATTAATTAGCTAGGAACTTCATTCAAATAGCAGTGCCTGATTCAACCCCTTCATCTGGGTTTTAGGTCCCTATTTGCTCTCAGAGAGATCTGAATTTCCCCCATTAAGGCTTTATCATACTTTTGTTATTATCTTGTTTGCAAACTTCACTGAACTAGAAATTTCCTGAGAGTAGGAAACATGTCTGATTCCACTCCCCCTCTTGAATCCCCAGCTACAGTAACAAACTACCCTGAGTGTATTACATATTTGCAGACCATATTAATGAATAAGATTATTTACTTTGAATAAAAGAAAAAGTTAGTTTATTAGTTGGCTAGAAAGTAGGTGGTATTTTTCAACAGCTTCATAGTTTGAGTTTTTAAAATTTCAAGAAATATATACTTCAGAAACCTCTTGGCTCTCACCATGTAATTATATTGAGAACATCTGAAATCCTCCTTTGGGGAGTATCAGAAAGATTTCTAGAACTTGTGCTTAAGTGCTCTTTCTCTTTTCATTTTGATACAACACTGGCCAATGGAATGCAAACACAGCTCTTTAAAATGACAGCAATCAACCCAGATGAATTCTAAGATGCCAATGTAGGTATCTTATTCTGCTGCATTTTCTCCATCAGGGTTCACAGAACATTGATCAAGCTGCTAAAAGAAGCCTAAGTAATAATAGCAAATAATATTTACTGAACATTTACTATGTTCTTTACATGCAATGTTTCATTTCATCCCCACATCAGCTCTTAGGTAGGTGATATTATTCTCATTCTACAAAAAAGGAATTGGAGGTAGTTCCCTCCATAATTAACCTCTATCACATCATATTCTAATTTCCAATATAGCCCTTAATACATTCTAATATTATTTTGTTTATTTGCTTATTGTCTCTGCTATTGTCTCTGTGCCCATAAGGGCAGGGACCTTTTCTGTCTTTTATTTATCTCTGGATCCCCAGCATCTACAATATTGCCTATAATGTAGTGAGCAATCAAAAAATATTTATTGAATGAGTGAAAGGATAGGTGAATGAATAAACTAAGCAATGAATGATTCAATAAAAGGTCTAGAAAAGTTAAACTGCTTGGCCAAAGATACAGTACAGCTCAGGATTCAAACCCAAGCAGTATGATTGTAGAGCCCATACCAGTCATTGAGCTACTAGTATTGACTCCTAAATGTACTTAAAGACCAACACCGTATAGCAAATGTGGACGAGAAGACAAGCTGACCACCAAAGATTTACGTATAGAACTGTATAGTATACCTTTCCTAGTCCTCTTGCAAATGAGTAGGGCCACTCATTTGCAAGTGATTACTCCTGGACAGTGAGTAGTAATAATTGGTAATAATTTCCAGGTTCATGTATCTTATGTGCCTTTCCTATACTTTCTTCCCTTTTCCCAGGGACCATGGAGGCTGTGTGCTGAACATGATTGTATCAAAAAATAGACAGACCTTGTATTCAAGAGTGACAATACAAAAGAAAATAAACTTTTCTGTCACAAACCAACAAGAACTAGAGATTATTAGTCATAGTAGTTAGCCTACCACAATTAATCTAAAAGAGCTTAAACTAATATAATGGTAAACAAGGTCCAAGATTTTTATTAGAAGCTCCAAACGTTGTAGAAACAGCACTTGTCTTGAAATCAAACACCAGGATTTCTAAAAAAGCTTATTCAGAGAATTAAAAGAGATAATGTGAAAGTACTTTATAAAATGAAAAGTACATGAAATTATAAGATAACTATAAGAGGCAACATGGTACAATAAAAGTGGAACAGCAGAGTCAAAAGACCTGGGTTTAAGATCTCTACCAATTACATTAAGTGTAATCTTAAATCATCTGTACAATGTACTTGCCTTGCCCTTTTCAAAAAACTTTAGCAAATATTAAATATAAACTCTGAGAAAACATTTTGTAAACTACAAAGAACTACAAAAAAAATCAATTTTTGCAATTAGCAACAGAACAAATATGCAAAATGTCACTAAATTAGGCAATTTAAGAGCATGTTGGTGTCTAGCATTTTTTGGATAAATGTCAACATTAAACTAAATTCTTTTAAAATTATTTGTTCTACAACCTAAACATTATTCTAAAAGATATGGAGACTCTATACTATGTTAAACCATCTAAAACAAAATTCAGAAAGTTAAGACCTGCAAAAGTCTCTTTGAATCCTAGGACTGAAAATGTGTATTTTCATTAGAGAACTCCAATAAAAGTTATTGACTTTAATTAAACAATTTTCCTAATTTGGATAAGAAAAATAATCTGATTAAGTACTCATTTACACTATGTTAACTTTATTAAAGATTAATTTCCTGACAAGTAAACAAGTTAGTTTCATTTTAAATTAAACTGCATCACTCTATTTACAAAAGCCAGGACATGCAAGCAACTTAAGTGTCCATTGACAGATGAATGGATAAAGAAGATGTGGCACATATATACAATGGAATATTACTCAGCCATAAAAATAAACGAAACTGAGTTATTTGTAGTGAGGTGGATGGACCTAGAGTCTGTCATACAGAGTGAAGTAAGTCAGAAAGAGAAAAACAAATACCGTATGCTAACATATATATATGGAATCTAAAAAAAAAAAAAAAAAAAAAGGTTCTGAAGAACCTAGGGGCAGGTCAGGTATATATAAAGCCACAGACGTAGAGAATGGACTTGGACTTGAGGACATGGGGAGGGGGAAGGGTAAGCTGGGACGAAGTGAGAGAGTGGCATGGATATATATACACACTACCAAATGTAAAACAGATAGCTAGTGGGAAGCAGCTGCATAGCACAGGGAGATCAGCTCGGTGCTTTGTGACCACCTAGATGGGTGGGATAGGGAGTGTGGGAGGGAGATGCAAGATGGAGGGGATATGGGGATATATGTATATGTATAGCTGATTCACTTTGTTATACAGCAGAAACTAACACACCATTGTAAAGCAATTATACTCCAATAAAGATGTTAAAAAAATTAAAAATAATTTAAACTGCCTCTATTTCTCTATTGTGCTTGTATATTCTTAAGGCACTACAGAAATTTTTTACCCCCACCACACAAAAACATTGTGGAGTATGTAAAACCCAAAAAACCCCCTAGGAAGTTGGAAGAAGTTTCTTAACAGTGCTCTATAATTCTACAGTCCCTAACCATGAACTATAAAAAGAAATAAGATTATATATATTTTTCATCTATCAGCCCAATTTGATAATAAAAGGACATTCAGTTTCTACTTTGTACTCTCCATCTATAAATTCATCAGATTACAGAAAATACAAGGAAGAAGTAGACACTGGCTGTATGGTTCAGTTTTTTTTTTTTAATTTATTTTTTAATTTATTTTTGGCTGCGTTTGGTCCTCATTGCTGCACACGGGCTTTCTCTGGTTCTGGTGAGCAGGGGCTACTCTTTGTTGTGGTGCGTGGGTTTCTCATTGCAGTGGCTTCTCTTGTTGTGGAGCATGGGCTCTAGGCACATGGGCTTCAGGAGTTGTGGCACATGGGCTTAGTTGCTCCGCAGCATGTGGGATCACCCCAGACCAGGGATTGAACCCGTGTCCCCTGCACTGGCAGGTGGATTCTTAACCACTGCGCCACAAGGCAAGTCCCCCAGGGGATTTAAAGTAGTGACACCCGCACCTCATTTTTCTTTTTCCCCTTCTAAAAGCCACACATTAAAGACTAGGATATTTAAAAAACAACTGAATATCTGGGGAAAATTAGAAAATAATCACCCATGCCCAGGGAAAGGCTCAAAAAAGACCAGAGAAGACCTTAAGTTTATACCTCAGGCTGATCCCTGGCAAAAAACAACAACAACAACAACAAAAAAAACCAGCTTACGACAATCAAAAAGACAAAAACAAAAAAGAGCAAGCCCTGTGGAAGGGGGAGAATCTGATTTCTAGTTGTGAACAAAACTTTACAACTTAAGGAACTAGAAAAAGAACAAACTAAACCTAAAGCCAGCAGAAGAAAGTAATAAAGATTAGAGCAGAGGTAAATGAAACAGGAAACAGAAAAATAGAGAAAAATCAATGAAACCAAAAGTTGGTTCTTTAAAACGATCAAAATTGACAAACTTTTAGCTCAACAGACTAAGAAAAAAGGAGAAAATACTTGAATTACTAAAATTAGAAACAACACTATCAATTCTACAGAAATAAAAAGGATTAGGGCTTCCCTGGTGGCGCAGTGGTTAAGAATCTGCCTGCCAATGCAGGGGACACAGGTTCCAGCCCTGGTCTGGGAGGATCCCATGTGCCGCAGAGCAATTAAGCCTGTGCACCACAACTACTAAGCCTGAGCTCTAGAGCCCGCAAGCCCAACTACTGAAGCCCGTGCACCTAGAGCCCGTGCTCTGAAACAAGAGAAGCCACTGCAATGAGAAGCCCACGCTCACTGCAACTAGAGAAAGCCCATGCACAACGAAGACCCAACGCAGCCAAAAAAATAAAATTAATTATTTTAAAGAAAGGATTATAAGAGAGTACTATGAACAACTGTATACCAGCAAACTGGATAACCTACATGAAGTGGACAAATTCCTAGAAACACAAACCCTTAAAACTAAACCACAAAGAAACAGACAATCTGAATATTCCTTTAACTAGTAAGAAGATGGAACCGGTAATTAGAAATCTCCTCACAGGGGCTTCCGTCGTGGCACAGTGGTTAAGAATACGCCTGCCAATACGGGGACATGGGTTTGAGCCCTGGTCCGGGAGGATCCCACATGCTTCGGAGCAACTAAGCCTGTGTGCCACAACTACTGAGCCCTGGTGCCTAGAGCCTGTGCTCCGCAACAAGGGAAGCCACCACAATGAGAAGCCCACGCACCACACCAAAGAGTAGCCCCCACTCGCTGCAACTAAAGAAAGCCTGCGCGCAGAAACGAAGACCCAATACAGCCAAAAAAAAAAAAAAATTTCCTAACAAAGCAAAGCCCTGGACCCAGTGAATTCAACCGAACATTTAAATAAGAACTAATACCGATCTTCTTGAAACATTCAAATAAATTGAAGAGGAGGGAACACTTCCTAACTCATTCCATGGAGTCAGCATTACCCTGATACCAAAGCCAGACGAAGACAATACAAGAAAACTACAGACCAATATCCCTTATGAGCACTGATGAAAAATCCTCAACAAAATACTGGCAAACCAAATTCTGCAGCATATTTGAAGAATTATACACCATGACCAAGTGGGATTTATTCCCAGAATGCAAGAATGGTTCAACACATGAATATCAATCAATGTAATAAACCACATTAACAGAATGAAGGGAAAAAAAAATCACATGATTATCTCAACTGGTTCAGAAAAGGCATTCGGCAAAATTCAATACCCTTTCATGATAAAAACGCTCAATAAGGTAGGAATAGAAGGAAAATATCTCAAAATAATAAAAGCCATATATGAAAAACCCATTTGGGACTTCCCTGGTGGTCCAGTGGGTAAGACTCCATGCTCCCAATGCAGGGGGCTCGGGTTCAATCTCTGGTCGAGGAATTAGATCCCACATGCATGCCGCAACTAAGAGTTCGCATGCACAACTAAGAAGTCCACATGCCACAACTAAAAACATGCGGCAATGAAGACCCCACGTGCCACAACTAAGACCTGGTGAAGGAGGGAGGGAGGGAGGAAAGGAGGAAGGGAGGGAGGGAGGGAGGTAGGGAGGGAGGGAGGGAGGGAGGAAGGAAGCCCCACAGTAAACATCATACTCAAAGGTAAAAGACAAAGTTTTTCCTCTATGATCAGGAACAAGTAATGATGCTTGCTTTCATCACTTCTTTTCAACACAGTACTGGAAGTTCTAGCCAGAGCAATTAGGCAAGAAAAAGAAATAAAAGGTATCTAAATTGGAAAGGAAGAAGCAAAATTATCTGTTCTTAGATGATATAATCTTATATATCAAAAACCCTGGTCTTCCCTGGTGGCACAGTGGTTAAAAATCTGCCTACCAATGTAAGGGACACAGGTTCGAGCCCTGGCCCGGGAAGATCCCACATGCTGTGGAGCAACTAAGCCCGTGCGCCACAACTACTGAGCCTGAGCTCTAGAGCCCCCAAGCCACAACTACTGAGCCCACGTGCCACAACTACTGAAGTCTGTGCACCAGAGCCCATGCTCCACAACAAGAGAAAGCCACAACAATGAGAAGCCCGCGTACCACGACGAAGAGTAGCCCCCGCTCACCACAACTAGAGAAAGCCCGTGCACAGCAACGAAGACCCAACACAGCTAAAAATTAATTAATTAATTAATTTAAAAAACAAAGGAAACCCTAATGATTCTACCAAAACAAAAACAAAAACTGCTAGAGATAATAAATGAATTCAACAAAGTAGCAGGACACAAAGTCAACACATGAAAATCAGTTGCATTTCTATACACAAACAGTGAACAACCTGAAAAGGAAATTATGAAAACAATTCCATTTACAATAGCATCAAGAAGAATAAAATACCTAGGAATTAACTCAATCAAAAAGGTTAAAGTTTTACACAATGAAAACTATACAACATTGCTGAAAAAAATTAAAGAAGACATGAATAAATGGAAAAACATCCCATGTTCATTTATTGGAAGATTTATTATTGTTAACATGTCAATACTACCTAAAGCAATCTACAGATTCAATGCAGTCTGCATAAAAATCTCAAAGACATTCTTTGCAGAACAGAAAAATCCATCCTAAAAGTCATATGGAATCTCAAGGGACGCTGAATAGCCAAGACAATCTTCAAAAACAAAGAACAAAACTGAAGACCCACGCTTTCAAATTTCAAAGCTTACTACAAAGCTACCGCAATCAAAACACTGTGGAACTAGTACAAAGACAGACACAGAGACCAATGGGACAGAATAGAGAGCCTAGAAATAAACGCTTGCACATATGGTCAAAGGTTTTTGTTTTGTTTTCTTTTCTTTTTGACTGTACCACACAGGGATCTTAGTTCCCTGATCAGGGATTGAACCTGGGCCCTGGCAGTGCAAGTGCCAAGTCCTAACCACTGGACTGCCAGGGATGATATTTAACAACAATGTTAAGACTATTCAATGAGGACAGGAGAGTCTTTTCAACAAATGATGCTGAGAAAACTGGATAACTACATGCAAAAGAATAAAGCTGGACCCTTACCTAACACCATATACAAAAATTAACTCAAATGGAGAAAAGACCTAAATGTATGATTTTAACTATAAAACTCTTAGGTAATCTTTTTTTTTTTTTTTTTGGGCCACCGCCGTGAGGCTCGTGGGATCTTAGTTCCTTGACCAGGGACTGAACCCAGGCCCTCTGCAGTGAAAGCGCTAAGTACTAACCATTGGGTAATCTTAATCAAAATCCCAGCAGGTTTGTTTTTTTTTTTTAATTTTGGGGGTGTGGTGGGTAGAGATTGACAAGCTGACTCTAAAATTCATACAGAAATGCAAAGGACCTAGAATAACCAATACAATCCTAAAAAAAGACCCATACTATCAAATATCAAGATTTACTATAAAGAAATTGTAATTAATGCAATGTAGTAATGGTACTAAGACAGAACAAATAGTCCAATGGCACAGAATGAAGAGTTAGGGAAGAGAGCCACAGATATATGGCTGGTCACCTGATTTATGACAAAGGCACCAATGTCGTAGAGTAGAAAAATGATGGGCTTTTCAATAATGGTACTGGATCAACTTCTATCCATAAGAAAACAAAATGTATCTTAATCTTTACCTTTAATTCATATACAAAAATTAATTTGAGATAGATCACAGACCTATATGTAAAAGGTAAAGTAATAAAGCTTCCAGAATAAAACACAGGAAACTATCTTCATAACCTTGGAGCAAGCAAAGATTCTTGAAAAGGTATGAAAGCACTTTCCATGGAAAACAAGACTGATAATTTGGACTTCATTAAAATTAAAAACTTCCATTTATCAAAAGACACAATTAAGAAAGTGAAAAAGCAAGCAACAGACTAGGAAAAGAAATGTCATTTGCCATACACATATCTGACAAAGGACTTATATCCAAATATTAAAAACTCCTACAAATCAGTAAGAAAAAGAGACAATTTAAAAATTGGTCAAGAGATGTGAACAGAGACTTCACAAAAAGGACAGCCAAATGTCTGATAAACATATGAAAAGATGTTCAACATCACTGGTTATCAAGAAACAACAATTTAAAAAAAAAAAAGAAAGAAACAACAATTTAAAACCAGTGTGATACCTCCACATCCCTGTCAGAATGGTTAAAATTAAAAGACAAGAACCAAGTGCTGGTATTATTGGTGAGGATGTAGAGTAACTGGAACTTTCATATATGGCTGGTCAGGAGTAAAAACTGGTACAGCTCCTTTGAAAAACCAGCAATTCCACTCTGAGACATATAAACATATACCAAAAACATGTGAATGCTTCATCCATCAAAAGATATGTGTAAAAAAAAGCATACAGCGGCTTTACTCGTGATATTTGAAAACTGGATACAAACCAAGTGTCAATGAACAGAACGACAGATAAAGAAATTGTAGTAAATTCATATGATGGAATATTATACAGCAATTTTTTTCAAACTACAAAAAAACCCAAACTGGATGAATTTCAAGCTCATGTGTTAAATGAAGCTAGACAGAAAACAGAACACTTCGTATGAGTCCATTTATTAGCAACTCATGAATAAAAAAACTAATCAATGATAATAAATGGTCAGAAGCACAGTTACCTTTGGTTGGAAGATATAAACTGGGAAGGGCACAAGGGAGTCTTCTGGGGTGCTTAAAACATTCTATACCTTAACCTGTTTGTAGTTTTACGCGTGTGTGAGTATGTGTGTGCGTGTGTCTGTGTGTGTATGAAAAATTCATTGAGCTATACATGTTAATATTTGTGTACTTTAATGATGCATTCCCATACAGCAGTAAAACATTTTTTAAAAGTCTGCACATACAGAAAAAAATCAAGGCATTTTTCCCAGGCTTGAGAACCAAGCACACCACTCTTATGTGTAATGGTCAGATTGGTCTGGAATGGCAATTGGTGTCATCCTCTTTCTCTTTCTGAATATTAAAAAATTCTCAGAACATCCAGTCCCTACCATCAGGAAACTTACACAAGCCGCTTAGATAGCCTCATCCACCAGAGGGCAGACAGCAGAAGCAAGAAGAACTACAATCCTGCAGCCTGTGGAACAAAAACCACATTCACAGAAAGATAGACAAGATGAAAAGGCAGAGGGCTATGTACCAGATGACGGAACAAGATAAAACCCCAGAAAAACAACTAAATGAAGTAGAGATAGGCAACCTTCCAGAAAAAGATTTCGGAATAATGATAGTGAAGATGATCCAGGACCTCGGAAAAAGAATGGAGGCAAAGATTGAGAAGATGCAAGAAATGTTTAACAAAGACCTAGAAGAATTAAAGAACAAACAAACAGAGATGAACAATACAATAACTGAAATGAAAACTACACTAGAAGGAATCAATAGCAGAATAACTGAGGCAGAAGAATGGATAAGTGACCTGGAAGATGGAATGGTGGAATTCATTACTGTGGAACAGAATAAAGAAAAGAATGAAAAAAATGAAGACAGCCTAAGAGACCTCTGGGACAACATTAAACGCAACATTTGCATTACAGGGGTCCCAGAAGGAGGACAGAAAGAGAAAGGACCAGAGAAAATATTTGAAGAGATTATAGTCAAAAACTTCCCTAACATGGGAAAGGAAATAGCCAACCAAGTTCAGGAAGCACAGAGGGTCTCATACAGGATAAACCCAAGGAGAAACACGCCGAGACACATAGTAATCAATTTGGCAAAAATTAAAGACAAAGAAAAATTATTGAAAGCAGCAAGGGAAAAATGACAAATAACATATAAGGAAACTCCCATAAGGTTAACAGCTGATTTCTCAGCAGAAACTCTACAAGCCAGAAGGGAATGGCATGATATACTTAAAGTGATGAAAGGGAAGAACCTACAACCAAGATTACTCTACCCGGCAAGGATCTCATTCAGATTTGATGGAGAAATCAAAAGCTTTACAGACAAGCAAAAGATAACAGAATTCAGCACCACCAAAACAGCTCTACAACTAATGGTGAAGGAACTTCTCTAAGTGGGAAACACAAGAGAAGAAAAGGACCTACAAAAAGAAACCCAAAACAATTAAGGAAATGGTCATAGGAACATACATATCGATAATTACCTTCAACGTGAATGGATTAAATGCTCCAACCAAAAGACACAGGCTTGCTGAATGGATACAAAAACAAGACCCATCTATATGCTGTCTACAAGAGACCCACTTCAGACCTAGGGACACATTCAGACTGAAAGTGAGGGGATGGAAAAAGATATTCCATGCAAATGGAAATCAAAAGAAAGCTGGAGTAGCAATACTCATATCAGATAAAACAGACTTTAAAATAAAGAATGTTACAAGAGACAACGAAGGACACTACATAATGATGAAGGGATCAATCCAAGAAGATATAACAATTATAAATATAATGCACTCAACACAGGACCACCTCAATACATAAGGCAACTGCTAAAAGCTATAAAAGAGGAAATCAACAGTAACACAATAATAGTGGCAGACTTTAACACCTCACTTACACCAATGGACAGATCATACAAAATGAAAATAAATAAAGAAACAGAAGCTTTAAATGACACAATAGATCACATAGATTTCATTGATACTTATAGGACATTCCATCCAAAAACAGCAGATTACACTTTCTTCTCAAGTGTGCACAGAACATTCTCCAGGATAGATCACATCTTGGGTCACAAATCAAGCCTCAGTAAATTTAAGAAAATTGAAATCATATCAAGCATCTTTTCTGACCACAACGCTATGAGATTAGAAATGAATTACAGGGAAAAAAACGTAAAAAAACACAAACACATGGAGGCTAAACAATACGTTACTAAATAACCAAGAGATCACTGAAGAAATCAAGAGGAAATCAAAAAATACCTAGAGACAAATGACAATGAAAACACGATGATCCAAAACCTATGGGATGCAGCAAAAGCAGTTCTAAGAGGGAAGTTTATAGCTATACAAACCTACCTCAAGAAACAAGAAAAATCTCAAATAAACAATCTAACTTTACACCTAAAAGAACTAGAGAAAGAACAAACAAAACCCAAAGTTAGCACAAGGAAAGAAATCATAAAGATCAGAGCAGAAATAAATGAAATAGAAACAAAGAAAACAATAGCAAATATCAATAAAACGAAAAGCTGTTTCTTTGAGAAGATAAACAAAATTGATACACCATTAGCCAGACTCATCAAGAAAAAGAGGGAGAGGACTCAAATCAATAAAATTAGATAAGAAAAAGGAGAAGTTACAACAGACACTGCAGAAATACAAAGCATCCTAAGAGACTACTACAAGCAACTCTATGCCAATAAAATGGACAACCTGGAAGAAATAGACAAATTCTTAGAAAGGTATAACCTTCCAAGACTGAACCAGGAAGAAATAGAAAATATGAACAGACCAATCACAAGTAATGAAATTGAAACTGTGATGAAAAATCTTCCAAAAAACAAAAGTCCAGGACCAGATGGACTCACAGGTGAATTCTATCAAACATTTAGAAAAGAGCTAACACTCATCCTTCTCAAACTCTTCCAAAGAATTGCAGAGGAAGGAACACTCCCAAACTCATTCTATGAGGCCACCATCACCCTGCTATCAAAACCAGACAAAGATACTACAAAAAAAGAAAATTACAGACCAGTATCACTGATGAATATAGATGCAAAAATCCTCAACAAAATACTAGCAAACAGAATCCAACAACACATTAAAAGGATCATACACCATGATCAAGTGGGATTTATCCCAGGCATGCAAGGATTCTTCGATATACGTAAATCAATCAATGCGATACACCATATTAACAAACTGAAGAATAAAAACCATATGATCATCTCAATAGATGCAGAAAAAAGCTTTTGACAAAATTCAACACCCATTTATGATAAAAACTCTCCAGAAAGCAGGCAAAGAGGGAACCTACCTCAACATAATAAAGGCCATATACGACAAACCCACAGCAAACATCATTCTCAATGGTGAAAAACTGAAAGCACTTCCTCTAAGATCAGGAACAAGACAAGGATGTCCACTCTCACCACTATTATTCAGCACAGTTTTGGAAGTTCTAGCCACGGCAATCAGAGAAGAAAAAGAAATAAAAGGAATACAGATTGGAAAAGAAGAAGTAAAACTGTCACTGTTTGCAGATGACATGATACTATACATACAGAATCCTAAAGATGCTACCAGAAAACTACTAGAGCTAATCAATGAATTCGGTAAAGTTGCAGGATACAAAATTAATGCACAGAAATCTCTTGCATTCCTATACACTAATGATGAAAAATTTGAAAGAGAAATTAAGGAAACACTCCCATTTACCACTGCAACAAAAAGAATAAAATACCTAGGAATAAACCTACCTAGGGAGACAAAAGACCTGTATGCAGAAAACTATAAGAAACTGATGAAAGAAATTAAAGATGATACCAACAGATGGAGAGATATACCATATTCTTGGATTGGAAGAATCAATATTGTGCAAATGACTATACTACCCAAAGCAATCTACAGATTCAATGCAATCCCTATCAAATTACCAATGGCATTTTTTACGGAACTAGAACAAAAAATCTTAAAATTTGTATGGAAACACAAAGACCCCGAATAGACAAAGCAGTCTTGATGGAAAAAGACAGAGTGGGAGGAATAAGACTCCCTGACTTCAGACTATACTACAAAGCTACAGTAATGAAGACAATAGGGTGCTGGCACAAAAACAGAAACACAGGGCTTCCCTGGTGGCGCAGTGGTTGAGAGTCCGCCTGCCGATGCAGGGGACACGGGTTCGTGCCCCGGTACGGGAAGATCCCACATGCCGCAGAGTGGCTGGGCCCGTGAGCCATGGCCGCCGAGCCTGCGCGTCCGGAGCCTGTGCTCTGCAACGGGAGAGGCCACAACAGTGAGAGGCCCACGTACACCAAAAAAAAAAAAAAAAAAAAAAAAAAACAGAAACACAGATCAATGGAACAAGATAGAAAGCCCAGAGATAAACCCACGCACCTATGGTCAACTAATCCATGACAAAGGAGGCAAGGCTATACAATAGAGAAAAGACAGTCTCTTCAATAAGTGGTGCTGGGAAAACTGGACAGCTACATGTAAAAGAATGAAATTAGAACACTGCCTAACACCACACACAAAAATAAACTCAATATGGATTTGAGACCTAAATGTAAGACCGGACACTATAAAACTCTTAGAGGAAAACACAGGAACAACACTCTTTGATATAAATCACAGCAAGGTCTTTTTTGATCCACCTCTTAGAGTAATGGAAATAAAAACAAAAATAAGCAAATGGGACCTAATGAAACTTCAAAGCTTTTGCACAGCAAAGGAAACCATAAACAAGACAACCCTCAGAATGGGAGAAAATATTTGAAAATGAATCAACGGACAAAGAATTAATTTCCAAAATATATAAATAGCTCATGCAGCTCAATATTAAAAAAACAAACAACCCAATCCAAAAATGGGCAGAAGACCTAAATAGACATTTCTCCAAAGAAGACATACAGATGGCCAAGAAGCACATGAAATGCTGCTCAACATCACTAATTATTAGAGAAATGCAAATCAAAACTACAATGAGGTATCACCTCACACCAGTTAGAATGGGCATCATCAGAAAATCTACAAACAACAAATGCTGGAGAGGGTGTGGAGAAAAGGGAACCCTCTTGCACTGTTGGTGGAAATGTAAATTGATACAGCCACTATGGAGAAGAGTATGGAGGTTCCTTAAAAAACTAAAAATAGAATTACCATATGACCCAGCAATCCCACTACTGGGCATATACCCAGAGAAAACCATAATTCAAAAAGACGCATGCACCCCAATGTTCATTGCAGCACTATTTACAATAGCTAGGACTTGGAAGCAACCTAAATGCCCATCAACAGACGAATGGATAAAGCAGATGTGGTACATATATACAATGGAATATTACTCAGCCATAAAAAGGAACGAAATTGGGTCATTTGTTGAGACGTGGATGGATCTAGAGACTCTCATACAGAGTGAAGTAAGTCAGAATGAGAAAAACAAATATTGTATATTAACGCATATATGTGGAACCTAGAAAAATGGTACAGATGAACCAGTTTGCAGGGCAGAAATTGAGACACAGATGTAGAGAACAAACGTATGGACACCAAGGGGGGAAATGGTGGTGGGGTGGTGGTGGTGGTGGTGAATGAATTGGGCGATTGGGATTGACATGTATACACTGATGTGTATAAAACTGATGACTAACAAGGACCTGCTGTTTAAAAAAAATAAAATTAAATAAAAAAAAATTCTCAGAATAGTGTAGAAATCTTACAAATATTCTTCTTAGTTCCTGGAGAGGGGCCACCTCTGCTGGTGGAAAAAATGTGGTCTCAGAAGTGGGCATGCACAAATGGAGTGTTCCATACAAAGCATACAGCTCTGCAAGTGTGGTAGAGTATGTACAATCAGGAATGTTTCTTTTTCAATTTGGCATGACCTGCTCTCATCATATAATGCTTATTTTCCTCTTGATATTAGAAAAAGAAAAAGAACTTCTGGATAAAGACAATGAAATGAAGTAGTATCACAATCTTCTTCCCCTAACACCTAACAAAATAAACAAAATGTTTATGTGTGGGGGGTAGGAAACAGCCAAAAATCTACCAGTAATAACCAAATAAAGAACAACTTTGAGCTATAAACTTCAAAAGGGCAAGGGGGTGGTGAGGACTGTGAAACAGAAGACTCTGATGCAGTATGGCAGAGCTGCTAACCAATCCATACCTTCACTCACCAGGAACGGTAATAGGAAAAGTGAGCAAATAAAATTAAAGAGTAAATTAATGGAATAAAAGTAATAAAGTGGGAAAATAAAATAGCAGAGAATGCTAACTAATTTTTAGCGAAGTAGATCAAAGTTCTAAGTAGGCAACTCTGAGGCAAGTCAAGGAAAAACTCTGCCTCACGAAGAAAAGATCCTGCATTCTGCTCCAGAGCCTTTGGCAGAGGCAAAAAAGGTCAGAAGTGCTTTCATCTTCCAGAACTCTGTGTTGTACAAGAGGAACAAGCAAAGCTCATGAAAATATGATACATACTAACATACTGGGAGTGGGCCACATACATGATATTGTTCACTTTCTTGAGCCAAACCCAACAAGGCCTATCCTAAACTAATTCTCTACCTCTTTACCCCAATCGCCTCAGGCTATAGACCAAAGCTCTCAAACAAAATGGGAGGAAAAGACAAGGCAATTAGGCAACCATAATATACATGGTTTGTTTTTGTTTTTATTTAAGGAAAAAAGTAGGAAATTATGCAAAAGACAGTTGAAAATACAATAAAAATGAAAACAAAACCTCCCCTCAACACACACACACAGGAAACAGAACACAGAAATTGACTGCTGGTGAATGCTCCACACTAAAAGATTCAAGAATATAAATTCAATAAATCATGAGACCAAATATAATGATAAAATATCAAATGAGTGGTAAGTGGAGCCAAGGAACCAATTTAAAATTCAAAACACAAAACACAGTCGCAGGGGGCTTCCCTGGTGGCGCAGTGGTTAAGAATCCACCTGCCGGGCTTCCCTGGTGGCGCAATGGTTGAGAGTCCGCCTGCCGATGCAGGGGACACGGGTTTGTGCCCCGGTCTGGGAAGATCCCACATGCCGCAGAGCGGCTGGGCCCGTGAGCCATGGCCACTGATCCTGCGCATCCAGAGTCTGTGCTCGCAACGGGAGAGGCCACAACAGTGAAAGGCCCGCGTACCGCAAAAAACAAAAAAAGAATCCGCCTGCCAATGCAGGGGACACGGGTTCGAGCCCTGGTCTGGGAAGATTCCACATGCCGCGGAGCAACTAAGCCCGTGGGCCACAACTACTGAGCCTGTGTTCTAGAGCCCGCAAGCCACAACTACAGAAGCCCGCATGCATAGAGCCCGTGCTCCACAAGAGAAGCCACCACAATAAGAAGCCTGCGCACCGCAACGAAGAGCATCCCCCACGTGCCGCAACTAGAGAAAGCCCACGGGCAGCAACGAAGACCCAATGCAGCCATAAATAAATAAATAAATAGATAGATAGATAGATAAATAAATAAATAGGTTTACTAAAAAAAAAAAAATACATTAAAGTATCCCGAGAAAAGAACATAGATATGGAGGACTGACAAAGAAGTCAACATGTGAATAGTAACTGGAGCCTCAGAAGTAAAGACAAAACATATAGAACAGGAAATATATAGATACATAATGTAGAAAATTTTTCTTGCAGGAAGGAAGAATCTCAATTTGAAAGGGAACATCATAGGTAGTGGGGAAGACTGAAAAAGAAACATCAACCTCCAGACATACTCTGGTTAAGTAATTTCAAGTATAATGAATGATATAATTTCTAAAGAAACAAGTTAGAAAAAAAAAATAAGTCACTCACAAGGAGAATATAAAACACTGATAATATTCAAAGTGTTAGTCTCCCTTTAAGCAGGGAGCCCTGGCAGTGGAAGGACCCGAGTCCTAACCACCAGACTGCCAGGGAATTCCCCCGTCCCAGCCGCGATTTTTTTTGGCAGGGAATCAGTTTTTAATTAAAGGAATACTGTGGAAACAAATCACTTGTACTCCCAAAAGATTTTGTTCATTTAAGCACTTGTAAATAACTTCTTTCACAAGGCAAAGATACAAGGAATGGGGAATTCCCTGGCAGTCCCAGTGGTTAGGACTCTGCGCTTTCACTGCCAGAGCCTGGGTTCAATCCCTGGTCCGGGAACTAAGACCTCACAAGCTGCTCGGTGCAGCCATTTATAAACAAAGGTGGGGGGGGGGCAGGCTTCCCTGGTGGTCCAGGGGTAAAGAATCCACCTTACAATGCAGGGTACCCTGGTTCGATCCCTGGTCAGGGAACTAAGATTCCACATGTCGTGGGGCAACTAAGCCCGCATACCACAACTACTGAGCTCGCGCGCCTCAACTACAGCCCATGTGCAGCAAACTACAGGGCCCACGAGCTCTGGAACCCGGCGCACTACAACTACAGAGCCGAAGCGCCCTGCAGCCTGAGCGTCACAACTAGAGAAGAGAAAACCCAGGCTTCCCTGGTGGCGCAGTGGTTGAGAGTCCGCCTGCCGATGCAGGGGACACGGGTTCGTGCCCCGGTCCGGGAGGATCCCACATGCCGTGGAGCGGCTGGGCCCGTGGGCCATGGGTGCTGGGCCTGCGCGTCCGGAGCCTGTGCTCCGCAACAGGAGAGGCCACAACAGTGAGAGGCCCGCGTACCGCAAAAAAAAAAAAAAAAAAAGATTATTATACATAGCCATTCTGATGTTTGAGTATATAAAGGCAACAAATAAACATTCTCAATCATGAAAGAATGCAAGGAATATAGAATCCAAAGCCCTCCTTAAACAAACAAAAACACTTGAAAAAGAAAAAATAAAAAAGAATTAGTAGTGGGCTTCCCTGGTGGCGCAGTGGTTGAGAGTCCGCCTGCCGATGCAGGGGACACGGGTTCGTGCCCCGGTCCGGGAGGATCCCACATGCTGCGGAGTGGCTGGGCCCGTGGGCCATGGCCGCTGAGCCTGCGTGTCCGGAGCCTGCGCTCCGCAACGGGAGAGGCCACAACAGTGAGAGGCCCACGTACCGCAAAAAAATAAAAAAATTAAAAAAATTAAAAAAAAAAGAATTAGTAGTAATCACTGAATCCAACTATCAACACATATAGGACTAAGCTAAATAACAGGAGTGGTGGGACATGAGGCAGGGAGATGTCTATAGATCTGTAAGGAAGAATAATATAAGCATCAAAATTCAGGAGGTAGAGGGTAGTGTACATAGGCCTCTCACTGTTGTGGCCTCTCCTGTTGCTGAGCACAGGCTCCGGACGCACAGGCTCAGCGGCCATGGCTCACGGGCCTAGCCGCTCCACGGCATGTGGGATCTTCCCGGACCGGGGCACGAACCCGTGTCCCCTGCATCGGCAGGCGGACTCTCAACCACTGAGCCACCAGGGAAGCCCCCATATAGTTTTATTTCTGTTTCATTTTTTAAATGTTTCATTCAAGTAAAATTAAGGTTAATATTCAATTCTTTTTAAAAAAAAAAATTATTTATTTATTTATTTATTTTTGGCTGTGTTGGGTCTTCGTTTCTGTGCGAGGGCTTTCTCTAGTTGCGGCGAGCGGGGGCCACTCTTCATCGCGGTGCGCGGGCCTCTCACTATCGCGGCCTCTCTTGCTGCGGAGCACAGGCTCCAGACGCGCAGGCTCAGTAGTTGTGGCTCACGGGCCTAGTTGCTCCGCAGCATGTGGGATCTTCCCAGACCAGGGCTCGAACCCGTGTCCCCTGCATTGGCAGGCAGACTCTCAACCACTGCGCCACCAGGGAAGCCCAATATTCAATTCTTATGAGTCAAAACTTACATATTATATTTTATACACTCGAATATTATATAATTATAATAATTTCACTTTAGTTTTATTTTCTAATAAATTCAAATAAAAATTAATTACAAAGATGTTCAACATAATCCTATCCTTAAAAAAAGTCCATGCATTTTTCTAGTCTTCCACTAAACATACACACAGAGAATTATCTGGAATGTTAATCAAATGTTAACAACTGCTTATTTCTGAGGGGGTTAGATTTTAGGTATTTTATTGCTTTATTCTTTCTACTTTTCTGTATTATTTGGACTTTAAACAAGCATGTATTGTACTTATAAACATAACACAATTTTTTTTTAGATCAGAAAAACAACTATTTGACCATTATAATCTTTCCCCTGAGTTTCACCAGCTGGAGAGTCAGTCCAGGAAGAATATCTTTTAGCCTAGCAAAAAAAAAAACACCTCAACGCGGAAGTGCTATCAACAAGGACACAAAACCTCAATGTAAGCTTTCTAGGTTTGAAAATTTTCTCTCTTCGGGCTCAGCAGTACCTGACTGAATAGACCATATCATTAACAGATGTATGGTATCTGCAGAAACATCCCCAAAATCTCATACCTTCACAACAGGATGTCCCCCAGTAGATGCTTTCACTGCTCCTCGGCTACCTTCAGTTTCATAATGGGCTCGATGATGAGTTTTAGGTTGCACTTCTATTTTCAGTTCATATTGTCCAAAATGAGTTGGTAAAGGCCAGTCTAGTGGAGGTAATGAAGACGTGCTATAAACAAAACACACAAAGATGCATTTCACCACGCTAGTATTGTCAAGCAATGATTCAAATTACTTGCACCAACATTTCTTCCCATGATCATTGAAGCAAAGTATTCAAAAAATAAAATAAAAAAAGAAAACATCACTTAATAAGTTATAACACTGGATATGGTGGGTGTTTAAGAAATAATTCTTTAACCTGAAGAATAAAATCAATTTTATCTACTTTTTAGTTTCGTATATATATTTTTTAAAAGGATAAATTCTAACATTTCATAAACTGTAACTTTCTCAAATATGTGTATATAATTACAAAAACAATCAAAATTTAAACAGCTTAAAGGGGAGAGGTTCATTTAGATATATTAGCATTGAAAATATGGCATTAGAAAAGAAACAACTTCTACGTCCACAGGTCAAATATTAATGGACCCAAACCTAGAATGATTTGTATTAGAAAGTAATATCTTCTTAATGATTGGTGAAATGGGACTTTAAAGGTCTCTTCTACCTTTGAAATGCTATCATGCCTACAGTAAATTCCTAAATCATTTCATTACTTCCTTGAATGTCCTCAGCCTAGCTTTACCAGCTACTCTGAAGATCAAAGGTATTAATTTTTATTAGTCTGAAGCAACAACTCAACTTCATCAACTCTCAGCGAGTTTCTGCACTTGTTCAAGCAAACCCCTAAAAAGATTAAGATAATTTTCAGATGCAAAGTGATGGGCTCAAAGGAATCTTCAATACCATAATTCCACATTATATTTTTCTAAAGATCTAGATCCAGAAATAAACATTCATACCAACAAAAAAACATTTTTAAAAAAAGTAAACAGACCCAACTCCATGTGGGGATTTAATACATGGTAAGTTGTCTTTTCTAATCAATTATAGACTAGATTGATTCTATAAATGGCATTGTGGTAACTGATAAGCCACTTAGAAAATAAAGTCATTACAATAGTCTTCACTCCAGTCCTTAGCCGGACTCACGATTCAAAAAAAAAAAATTTATATATATATATATATATATATATATATATATATATATATATATATATAAAATTTATAAATACAAATACTACATGTTATGTACATATATTATAAAAATTATACATAAAAATTTTGTTAGAAACTCGTGAGAGTTAGATTTTTTTATTTGTAGTTACTTTAGAGTGGGGTAGGCTTTCAAATATAACATAAAATCCAAAAGCCGTGAAGGAAAAGACAAACCTGAATATATAAAATTTAAAAATTCCTCTACAACAACAAAAAAATCACAAACTTATGAAGTAAAAAGACAAAAAATTATGGGAAAAACCACTTGCTACAAATATAAAAAGCAAATTTCACTTGTATATTGAGTTCTTAAAAATATAAAAAGCCTATTCCCAAGTGTTTTTTTTTTTTTTGCGGTACGTGGGCCTCTCACTGCTGTGGCCTCTCCCGCGGCGGAGCACAGGCTCCGGACGCGCAGGCTCAGCGGCCATGGCTCATGGGGCCAGCCACTCCGCGGCATGTGGGATCCTCCCGGACCGGGGCACGAACCCGTGTCCCCTGCATCGGCAGGCGGACTCCCAACCACTGCGCCACCAGGGAAGCCCCCCAAGTGGTTTTATTAGTAATTTAATTTATACTATAATCAATCTTTTACAAGAAGCTTTTGTGGATAAGAAAATTCCTTCTAGGGATTCTTAAATGTAATTAATTTGCTATTATCTGCAATTCATTATACACTTTGAAAATTATAACTTTAGCCTATCTAAAGACACTTTTAAGACTAAAAGGAAAATAAATGTGGACTTTGTCTGCAAGAAATTGAAGAAAAAAAAAGGAGGAAGAAAAACGGTCAAATAATTCTATATAGATAATGTAGTTACATGCCACCAATAACACATAAACATGAAAAATGACCATCATCTATTTCCATCAACTCACCGAAATATAGGGGTGTGACCAGGCTTTGGTTTGCTCCAGGTAAAGGGTGAAGGAACTGAAAGAAATTGGTCACCAGATGAATCTTTCTTTAAAGGATACTGAGATCCAAGGCCATCATCTATTGAAGTTTCCCGGGATGGTGAAAGATTCCCTTGGTCATCTGAACAGAGCTCTAATTTTCCTGGTAGTACGGTAGCTTGATCTTCAGAAGTCTTCCTTGTTTTCAGAGGAATATCAGTCTCTACACAGTACTGAAATGGAAAAAGTGCAGGGCCAAAGCCTGATCCACCCTGGACAGAAGCATTGAGCCAGGTATCTTCTGTTACACTTCCCCTGGGGGAGTGACCAGGAGAAGGAACAGGTGAGTGATGAGGCGAAAGGGACCCAGCATAACAAACCTCAGCACTAGAGTGCCGCCGTTTCCCACAAGGGGAAGTAGGCCTTGATGAGGGTCCTGAGGCTGGCCTGGGGCTCAGCCAATTCTCATCAGTGACACTAGATCTAGGAGAGTGGCAAGGAGATTGCCTAGGTGACAAGGAATGTCCAAGTCCATACTGTTGATTCCAGGACTCTTCTCCAGGGCAGCCTCCTGGGGAGCCACCAGGAGAAGTCAGAGGGGATCCGAGAGTAAATCGGGCAGCAGCTTCATTCAACTCCGAATCCACATCATCATAAATATGTGAAAGAGATTCACAAGAAGACGCATCTGAGAACCAGCTCCTAGAAGAGATGCTGCTGGCAGGACTAGGACTAAGGGAAGACTCCCGGTAGGATGGCTCAAGAGGAAGATAGAGATGATCTCTAGAAGGCCTTTCCAAATATTCCCTTTCTGGGTCATTTATGTGTAGGTCATCTTCATGAGTATCAATTTCTTGATGACAGTTAGGAGAGATGGATGTAATTTGAATACTTGGGCACTCAAAGGGTTTGGGACCACCTAATGGGCTGTATTTAGATTCAGGAATTTCACAAGTTCCTTCATAGTTTTTGTGACCTTGGAGCTGAAACGATGATGACAAAACAGAAGAGTGAGACGGTAATCCATGATGTGGTAAGCAAAGTGGTGAGTTTAAAGTAGATGGAGGTGGATCTACATTAAAGATGTAAATGGATGCACAATCATCTGGCTCAAGATCTATGGGGGTTGGGGGGAGCAAAAAAGAAAAAAATTAACAAAACAAGAAATTAGAAATCTTAGATGTATAAATTACTAGATGAGAACGTAAATAATAATAATCTTGAGAGGAAGAAAGTGGGACATAAAATGTACATTAGCTCCACTGAAGAGTGGTGTATGTGTGTGTGTGTTTTAATGCATCTGATTATTTCTGCAGATATACATAATTATCACATATTTAATTTTTTCTCTTTTTCTGTATTTCCGTATTTTCTAAAATAAGAATCTGAAAACAATAAATGCTTTTATAAAAGAAATAATCATATCCATAATTCTAAAAAATACTCACAGAATTATGTAATGATATGATCATATAAATTCAGCCTCCTCTGGGGTCTGCAGGTTAAAATGGAGTAAAGGATAAAGCAGAGTCTTTGAAAGGTTTTTAATTATAATTATACACACTAGTTTATTAATGCAAAGTATTACAGACTGATATTCAGGAGACCTAGACACTAGCCTACCTCTGCCATTAGTTGTGAGCTTAGTCACATATTTTAACCTCTCCAAGGCCTCAGTTTCCTTGCAATAAAATTCAAGAAATGTTTATGATGAA
The DNA here is from genome assembly GCF_011762595.2 of Tursiops truncatus. Classification (NCBI taxonomy): domain Eukaryota; kingdom Metazoa; phylum Chordata; class Mammalia; order Artiodactyla; family Delphinidae; genus Tursiops; species Tursiops truncatus. The sequence continues at coordinate 18,398,499 of NC_047052.1, forward strand.
CAGAAAGAGTTCTTCCGTTCACAGTCACACCATCAAGAATTCATACCTTTGGTCATGGCAAACCAGGTTACAAAAGACACATGACCCCACTGGATCCTTCACCTCAACTAGAAAATAACTCAACAGGGCTTTTAACTATTGATTAATTGTTAAAGTAATCCTCATAAAGGCAGAACTTTTAAAATGTACCCCTTGCTAGAGTATTTAACACTAAACAAGTCCTGCCAAATTACCTACTGAGAGCACCTGCAGCAATAAGGGTATTTTTGCAACTTCACTTTTAGGGAGGAGCGATTATTTTCCATTTTCACAGAGGCAGAAGTAGTACTAACCCCTCATACAAGGTGTTGGTTGAACACCTTCACTTTTTCCAGAGATCATCACTGGGAAACCAAAGACAAAACTGTTCATAGATACAACAAAGAGAAGCACAAATCTGTAGCCTCTTCTCAAAAGTACTCAAGTAGATCACATTATTTAATTACATAAGTACCAGTGGAAAATAACAAACACATGTCTTTAGACTCTTGGTGTCATCATTAGCCAGCATCCTACAATTTAACTACCTCCATAAGTCCTAGATTTGGGAGCTTTTAAGATGTTCTGTGGTTAGTGAACATACTCAGTAAAGAGTTTTTACATATATTAAAACAACAAAACAAAACCCCCTAGGTTTAAACCCTGGCTCTGCCTTCCCACCACTGTGTGAACATGGACAAGTTACTTAACCTGCCTGAACCTCAGTTTTCTGAGGCACTTTTTTCTGTAAAACTGGAAGGCTGTGAGTAGAGTATTACCCAAAATGCATGGGACCATTTTAAGGCAAGCAACCTAACACAATGACTAATATTTAGCAAGAACCCAATACATACCTTATTTTTTTTAATTCTGAAATATTTCCTAATAAATTGAAACACCTTTCTAAGTATACCACTCACTCCACTCTCTCAACCCACTTACTGAATCAAGAGAAGAAGGAAATCAGAACTCCAAAGAAGAAAACCCATCTGTGACTTAGATAAAAAGCTGAAGGGGGCTTCCCTGGTGGCGCAGTGGAATCCGCCTGCCAATGCAGGGGACACGGGTTCAAGCCCTGGTCCGGGAAATTCCCACATGCCGCGGAGCAACTAAGCCTGTGCGCCACAGCTACTGAGCCTGCGCTCTAGAGAGCCCACGAGCCACAACTACTGAGCCCGCATGCCGCAACTACTGAAGCCCGCCTGCCTGGAGCCCGTGCTCCACAAGAGAAACCACTGCAATGAGAAGCCCGCGTACTGCAACGAAGAGTAGCTCCCGCTCGCTGCAACTAGAGAAAGCCCACGCGCAGCAACGAAGACCCCAAGACAGCCAAAAATAAAAACAAATGAATAAATTTATTGAAAAAAAAGGAAAAAAAAGCTGAAGGGAAAAGCTATTAAAAATAAACAACAAGGACTTCACTGGTGGCACAGTGGTTAAGAATCTGTCAGTGCAGGGGACACAGGTTCGAGCCCTGGTCCGGGAAGATCCCACATGCCATGGAGCAACCAAGCCTGTGAGCCACAACTACCAAGCCTGCGTACTGCAACTACTGAAGCCCGCACGCCTAGAGCCCGTGCTCTGCAACAAGAGAAGCCATCGCAATGAGAAGCCCATGCACCACAGTGAAGAGTAGAAAGCCCGTGGGCAGCAAAGAAGACCCAACACAGCCAAAAATACATAAATAAATAAATTTATTTAAAAAATAAACAACAAAATGAAGAGGTCTGGGGGAAAATGGGGAGTGACTGCTAATGGGTATTGGGTTTCTTTCTGGGGTGATGAAAATGTTGTAACAGTGACTGTGGTAATGGTTGCACTATTCTGTGAATAAACTAAAAACCACTAAATTATAAACTCTAAATGGGTGAATTGTATGGTATGTAAATTATATCTCAATAAAGCTGTAATAAATATATAATGAACATATATGTATATTTTTCACAATTAAAAGTATTTTTTAAAAGTTAAAAAATTTGTTTCTTATCTGACTATAAGAAAATCAACAAAGAAATTGTAAACAAGTGCTATCACCTCACATTTAACATTTTCATGTATGTCCTGGTCTACATGGGTATATATTTTATACAGTTGTGACCATAACAGTTTTGGGTTTTTTAAAAACCTTTTATTAAAGGATAAGGTACATACACAAAAATACACATATCGTAAGTATATAGTTTGGGTAAGCTGTCACAAACATACACACCCTGTAATAGCTCCCTTTAAAAAAAAGAACACAGGAGGAGGGGTAAATTAGGAGTTTGGGATTAGCAGATACAAACTACTATATAAAAAGATAAACAACAAGGTCCTACTGTATGGCACAGGAAGTTATAGTCAATATCCTGTAATAAACTATAATGGAAAAGAATCTGAAAAAGAATATATACACACACACACACACACACACACACACACACACACATACATATCTGAATCCCTTTGCTGTACACCAGAAACTAATACAACACTGTAAATCAACTATACTTCAAAAAAAAAAAAGAACATCTCAGAAGTCCCCCTTTGGCTCCCTTCCAAGTTATTACCTCTCCCAAAAAAGTAAACACTATATTGACTTCTAACAGTCTAGATTTGTTTTGCCTATTTAACATACAACTTGGTCTTTCAATTTTTTCATATTATATTGGGCTTTATAAAGTTTCTAAACAATTTTCAAGGCCATATAAAATGTCAAGTCAATGATCATAGTTATTTCCTACTTTTTACTCTTATAAATAATGTAGCATTGAACATCTCTATACCTATAGCTTTTTCTCTTCTTTTGAAGTAGTCTTCAAGGGTAAATTAAGGGCAGAGTTACTAGATGACAGGGCACACACATTTTTAGCACTCCTACTACATAGAGACATTTGTTTCAGAAGACTTGTTTTAATTTGTAACATTGGAGGGACATAAGACAGTTTCTTCAACCAAGATGTTATTTTAAAATTTAGTGTAATTTAGGACTAAAATGGTTCTGTATGAAATATGTTTGTAGGCTGCAAGGAACAGAAAACTGAACTCAAAGTAGCTGAGGGGAAGGGGCAGTATTTTTCATCCAACAATAACACCAGGTCCAAAGGTAGAACATCCCCAGTGTAGGTGTTATTTCTTCAGTTCAACAAAGTCATTAACCAGTTTCTTTCTGTATTCCCATTTTGCCATTTCGCAGGTGCTAACTTTGTCCTATTCACTTTTCAACCATATATGTGTATTTTGCCCTAAAACCACAAGCAATGTGATCATTCATTTAATAAATATTTTTTGAGTAGCTACTATATAGCAGGCATGTTGTAGATATTGAAAACATGAGTAAGCTTTACATATGAGTAAAGTCCCCATCCTCTTAGAACTTATATTCTAGTAAAATGTCAGGTGGTGATATTTGCTATAAGGAAAAATAAAATAAAGTAAGGAGAATGGAGTAGGGAAAAGGGGAAGTTAATTTAGATAGGTCAGAAAAGGGCTCTTTCTCCAATGTTTGAGGAGATACCAAAAGGATATGAGGAATGAGCGATACAGAGATCTAGGGGAAGAATACTGTGGGTATAGGAAATAGTGAGTGCAAAAGGCCTGAGAACGGAGTATTTTTGGAGTTTATGAGAAAAAGCAAGAAGGCCAGTGGGAATAGAGTGAGGAGATAAAATGATAAGGGCTTGGTGGGGGGTGGGGCCACTGGCTACTCAAGTAAGGCCTCATAAACCAGTAGAATGACTGGTTTTTATTACGAGATGAGAAACCACTGGAGGGTAGTAAGCAAAGCAGTGTCATGATTTGATATATATATATATATAATCTGATATACATTTAAGAGACTTGTTATAAGCCAGGTGCCAAATAATGGAGCATAAGGACCCAGGAGGTGGTGGGTTGTAAAAGTAGAGGAAACATTAAGAAGTGAGTTTTTTTCTAATTATGGTAGAGCTGTCAGAACTCGTTGATGAATTAAATGGGAGAAAGAGGGGACTCAAAGATGACACCAAGGTTTTGGGCCTGAACTATTACAAGAACAGTACTTCTAATTACTGAAATGAAGGAGAAAATGAGAAAGAGTTGAGAGATATGAAATAAAAAAACTTCACTTTGTACATATTAAATGTGAGATTCCAATAAACTTTCCAAGTAGAGATATCAAGTACATAGTTACATTAAAAAATCTCAGCCTGGGCTTCCCTGGTGGCGCAGTGGTTGAAAGTCCGCCTGCTGAAGCAGGGGACATGGGTTCGTGCCCCGGTCCGGGAAGATCCCACATGCCGCAGAGCAGCTGGGCCCGTGAGCCATGGCCGCTGAGCCTGCGCATCCGGAGCCTGTGCTCTGCAACGGGAGAGGCCACAACAGTAAGAGGCCCGCGTACCGCAAAAAAAAAAAAAAAAAAAGTCTCAGCCTGGGGACTTCCCTGGCAGTCCAGTGGTTAAAACTCCACACTCCCAATGCAGGAGGCACAGGTTCGATCCCTGGCTGGGAGCTAAGATCCTGCATGCCGCATGGCACGGCCTAAAAAAAAAAAAAGTCTCAGCCTGGCCATGTAAACTTGGGAGTCTTATGAATGCATAGATAATATTTGAAGCCATAAGACCACAAGAGATGACTAGGGAGTGAGCTTAGATAGAGATAGATATAGAAGAAAGCAGGCCACAGGGAGATCAGCTGGGTGCTTTGCGATGACCTAGAGGGATGGGATAGGGAGGATGGGAGGGAGGCTCAAGAGGGAGGGGATATATGTATGCATATAGCTGATTCACTTTGGTGTACAACAGGAACTAATACAGTATTGTGAAGCAATTATACTCCAATAAAGATCTATTAAAAAAAAGAAGAAAGCAGGCAACTGAGGCATAGAGGATTCCAAACTTTAGCGACAGCGAGACAAAAAAGAATGGATAAGAAAGGAGAAGAGACAGTCAGTGAAATGGAAGAACCAAAAGTGTGGCATACCAGAACCCAAGTGAAGAAAGTGTTCATTCATTCAACTATTTATAATGTGATCAGTATTTTCTAGGAATTGTTCTAGATGCTAGGTATAAATAAGACATGCATGGTCCTTGCCCTCATGGAGTGTACAGTCTCAGAGGAGATCGACAAAAACAAAAATTAAAAATTATAAGTATTACTAAGTGGTGGGAAAGAGACTAAAGAAGGAACCTATTTTAAAGAGAGTACAGGGATGGCCTTTCTGAGAAGGTAGCATAGGAACCAGCAAGCAAAGAAAAGGGAGGTGGGGGTGGAGAGGCATGAGTATAAGAGCTCCAACACAGGGGGAAAGTATAAGCAAACACCGAGTCACATAAGACCTTGGCTTCTTTGAGGAAGCAAAAGGCCAACTATGGCAACAGTTAACAACTGAAGGGGGAAAACTGAAAGAAGCAAAAACCTAGAAGGATCATAGTAAGGAGTTTAAATTTTATTCTAAGGATAATATAAACCATCAAAGTTTTAAAAAGGAAATGCATGATCTCTATTATATTTGAGAATAATTTCATTCAGAAATATATAGCAAATCTGGGATTGACCAGAACAGGAGGGTTTCATTTTTTGGATCAAGAGTTTAAAATGGGGACTTCCCTGGTGGCGCAGTGGTTAAGAATCCGCCTGCCAATGCAGGGGACACGGGTTCGAGCCCTGCTCCGAGAAGATCCCACATGCCACGGAGCAACTAAGCCCGTGTGCCACAACTACTGACCCTGTGCTCTAGAGCCTGTGAACCACAACTACTGAAGCCCACATGCTACAACTACTGAAGCCCGTGCACATAGAGCCTGTGCCCTGCAACAAGAGAAGCCACTGCAATGAGAAGCCCGCGCACTGCAATGAAGAGTAACTCCTGCTCGCCACAACTAGAGAAAGCCCGCGCACAGCAACGAAGACTCAACACAGCCAAAAATAAATAAATAAAAAATAAAATAAATTTATATATATAAAAAAAGTTTAAAATGGCAGATTAAAAAACTCACGCCTGCAGGTGCACAAAAATGGGACTATACTTAATTCCACTAAACTATACACTTATAAATGGTTAAGATGGTAGATTTTATGCTATGTATAGTTTACTAAAATTAAAAAAACAAAAATATAAAAAACTGCTGGCACCTTGGTTCAAAGCAAGACAGCAGCACCCAACTATACAAACTGTCACTGAATTATTCACCACCATACTTCTGTAGTTAAAAAAAAAAATCCAATTTTACTTAGAAATGTACTTGATAGGAACTTCCCTGGTGGTGCAGGGGTTAAGACTCTGCCTGCCAACGCAGGGGACACGGGTTTGAGCCCTGCTCCGGGAATATCCCACATGTCGCAGAGCAACTAAGCCAGTGCACCACAACTACTGAGCCTGAGTTCTAGAGCCTGCGAACCACAACTACTGAGCCCACAACTACTGAAGCCCACGCACCTAGGGCCCGTGCTCCACAACAGGAGAAGCCACCGCAATGAGAAGCCCATGCGCTGCAACGAAGGATAGCCCCCACTCGCTGCAACTAGAGAAAAGCCCGCACGCAGAAATGAAGACCCAACGCAGCCCAAAATTAATTAATTCATTTTTTAAAAAAAGAAATGTATATGATGGGCTTCCCTGGTGGCACAGTGGTTGACAGTCCGCCTGCAGATGCAGGGGACACGGATTCGTGCCTCGTTCCGGGAAGATCCCACGTGCCGTGGAGCGGCTAGGCCTGTGAGCCATGGCAGCTGAGCCTGTGCGTCCGGAGCCTGTGCTCCGCAACCGGAGAGGCCACAACAGTGAGAGCTCCGCGTACCGCAAAAAAAAAAAAAAAAAAGAAAGAAATGTACTTGATAAAGTAGCAAAAATTATCAATGTATTAAACTTCAACCCTTTGAGGGGGGGAAAAAGGGTGGGGGAGAAGGGAAGAAAGTCACCCTTGGAAGATATAGTTTCATTAAAATGTAATTATTGTACCAATGCTATTTTGTGTTGAATAATGCTGAAATCCACACCCTTCCCCCAAGTAAACTGTAGATGAAGAAACATTCTATATCAGAATGATGTCTTAAAGCATTGCAGAGATTTGCATGCAAAATTTGGGGGAGTGCTGTTTTATCTTTTTCCTAAATGTCACCACAGTCCAAGCTCTGGAAATGATATGAGCAGCTACTACAATCTCACTATGATAAACAGTCCTACATCTAGATTTCCAACTCTAGAATTCTCAAATTCATGGTGCTTCAGTAATTTGACCATCTCGAGACATATTTGCCCCCTTCAGCCACCAGGGGGCCCCAGGCAAGCATGCAGTAATCTGGGCAACACAGGTTGCCTACAAATGTATTTGCTTAAACTGTAAAGCAGGGGTTGGTAAAATTTAGCCCACAGGCCAAACCTGGCCTACCACCTGTTTCTGCACAGGCTACAACCTAAGAATGGTTTTAAAATGGTTGGAAAAAATCAAAATAGTACTGTTTAATGACACAAAATAATGTGAAATTCAAGTTCTGGTGTCCACAAATGAAGTTTTATTGGAATATAGCCATGCTCATTCATTTATATACAACCTATGGTTACTTTCATGGAACAAAAGTAGAGCTGAGTAGCTGTGAGAGATAATGCTTCCCCCTGTTACTTGGTGCACTAACAAACTGCAGTGACACAGTTCTATGTGCATTCTGAGTGCAAAGCATATTGATGTATTGCAACATTTTTTAAAACTTACTGGTACATACCTATCACTAAAAAACAGGAAAGAAAAAAAAAACAGGAAAGAGAAAAGTGGACTTCAAATTGAATGCCATGCTTTTAAGGCACAGTAGAGTGTGAGTTATCTTCTTATCAAATTAGATGGCAAAGAATTATGTTTATTGTGCAATAACATTATGGCTGTGCTATAAGAATACCTTATACATCAGCATTACCAGTAAGCATTCATCACAATACTCCCAACTAACAGGAAAACAAGAGAAAAAATGAGAAAAAACAGAATACCTTATCACAGCAGGATTTCTTCAGAAGAAGAAAAAATTAAAATGAGGCTGCAACCAAAGAAAGTTTCTGAATGGCTCGTCTGTTAGGCAAGCAAAGAAAGCCACTTACTAATGGTAATTTACTTAAATTGTGTCTGACTGCAGCAACTGAAGAAACTTCAGAGAAAATAAACCAGTAAAGGGCTTCCCTGGTGGCGCAGTGGTAGAGAGTCTGCCTGCCAATGCAGGGGACATGGGTTCGTGCCCCGGTCCGGGAAGATCCCACATGCCGTGGAGCGGCTGGGCCCGTGAGCCATGGCGGCTGAGCCTGCACATCCAGAGCCCGTGCTCCGCAACGGGAGAGGCCACAAGAGTGAGAGGCCCGCGTACCAACCAATCAATCAATCAATCAATAAATAAACTAGTAAAGACTATCAGCAAGGATGGTTGGTTGAAAAATTGAGGACACTGGTAGCAACATCAAGAGGCAATTACAAAACAAAAGGTTTCAAGGTTCTCCTTGGCTCCTGCTGTGTAACCAAATGTTACTGATTTTACTTAATTATTATTTACTTGAAGACTCAATGCAGAGTTTAAACTGAAAAATTAGCCTTCTATGAATAGTTTGCATGGAACAACTTCAGGCAAGAATATTTTCAAAGTTGAGAAAATAGTTTAGTACAATCTAAGTGTACTCTGTTAGGATGTGTTATAACTGGTATTGGTAGAAATATGTACGAGAATACTATGAACAACTGCATACCACCAACTTAGACAATCTACAAGAAATGGGCAAATTCTTACAAACACAAAAATTACCAATAATGACTCAGAAGAAACAGAAAATCTCAAGAGACCTATATCAAGTAAAGAGATTGAATGAGTAGCCAAAAAATCTCCCAACAAAAGAAGTCCAGGACAACATGGCTTCTACCAAACATTTAGATAAGAATTAACAGCAATCCTTCTCAAACTCTTCCAAAAAACAGAAGAGTAGAGAACACTTCCTAACATTCTACAAGCCCAGTTTTACCCTGATACCAAAACAAGACAAAAATACCACAAGAAAACTACAAGCCAATACCTCTTATAAATACAGATGCAAAAATTCTCAACAAAATACTAACCAAATCTAATACCACATTATAAGGACCAAATGGAATTTATCCCAGGAATGTAAGGGTGGGTCAACATACAAAAATCAATTACCACATTACCAAAATGAAAGAAAAAACCACACAATCATCTGAATTAACACAGAAAAGGTATTTGACAGAATTCAATACCCTATCATGATGAAAAAAAAAAGAAAACTCAGCAAACTAGGAAAAGAAGGGAAGTCCTTAAAATGATCAAGGGTGTTTATGAAAAACCCACAGCTAACATCATACTTAATGATGAAAAACAGAAGGCTTTCCCCCCTCAAATCAGGAACAAGACAAAGACGCCTGCTTTCACCACTGCTATTCAACATTATACTGGAAACTCCTAGCCAGCAATTAGGCAATAAAAAGAAATAGAAAGGGGCTTCCCTGGTGGCGCAGTGGTTGAGAGTCTGCCTGCCGATGCAGGGGACATGGGTTCGTGCCCGGGGCCGGAAAGATCCCACATGCCGCGGAGCGGCTGGGCCCGTGAGCCATGGCCGCTGAGCCTGCGTGTCCAGAGCCTGTGCTCCGCAACGGCAGAGGCCACAACAGTAAGAGGCCCGCGTACCGCAAAGAAAAAAAAAAAAAAAGAAATAGCATCCAATTCGGAAAGGAAGAGGTAAAACTATCTCTGTTTGCTGATGACATGATTCTATACATAGAAAATCTCACAGAATCCACAAAACGCAACTAGAGCTAATAAACAAATTCAGGAAAGTTGCAGGATAGAAGATTAACACATGAAATTCAGTTGTGCTTCTATATGCTGCAATGAACAATCGAAAAAGGAAACTAAGAAAATTCTATTTACAATAGCCTCCAAGAGAATATAATACTTAGGAATAAATTTAACCAAAAATACTTGCACACTAAAAACTACAAAATTTTGCTGAAAGAAATTAAAGAAAACCTAAATAAATGGTAAGAGACTTCCCTTGTTCATGAATTGGAAGACTTTAATATTGTTAACACTGCAATACTCCACAAAGCAATATACAGAGTCAATACAATCTCTACCAAAATTTCAGTAGCTTTTTCTGCATAAATGCAAAGACCAATCCTCAAATTTATACATAACTGAAAGGGGCCTAGAACAGCCAAAATAATATTGAAAGTGAAAAACGAAGCAGGAGGACTCATACTTCACAATTCAAAACTTACTACGAAACGACAGTAATCAGAACAGTGTGGTACTGGCACAAGGAAAAACATATAAACTAATGGAACAAACAGAACTGAGAGTCCAGAAATAAACCCAAAACATCTACGGACAATTGATTTTTTTAAATACCATTTTTAAAGGTTACAGTCCATTTACAGTTATTACAAAATATTGGCTATATTCCTCATATTGTATAATGCATTCTTGTAGCTTATCTTACACCCAATACTTTTAACCTCCCACTCCTCCATTCCTATACTGCCCCCACCCCTGCCCACTGGTAACCACTAGCCTGTTCTCTATATCTGAGAGTTTGCTTCTTTGTTGTTATATTCACTAGTTTGTTGTATTGGGTTGCCCAAAAAATTCGTTCGGGTGGTTCCATAACATCTTACAGAAAACCCAAACGAACTTTTTGGCCAACCCAATATTTTTTAGATTCCACATGTAAGTGACATCATATAGCATTTGTCTTTCTCTGTCTGACGTATTTCACTTAGCATAATGTATGGCCAACTGATTTTTTTTCCTTTTTTTAAAACTGAAGTATAGTTGATTCAAAATGTTGTTAGTTTCAGGTGTACAGCAAAATGATTCAGTTATACTTATATATATCTATTCTTTTTCAGATTTTTTTCCATTATAGGTTATTACAAGATATTGAATATAGTTCCCTGTTCTATATAGTAGGTTCTTGTTGTTTATCTATTTTTTTACATAGTAGTGTCTATCTGTTAATCCCAAACTCCTAATTTATCCCTCTCCACCCTTTTCCCCTTTAGTAACCATACACTTGTTTTCTATGCCTGTGAGTCTATTTCTGTTTTGTAAATAAGTTGATTTTTATCATTTTATTATAAGTGATATCATATGATACTTGTCTTTCTGTCTTACTACTTCACTTAATATGATAATCTCTAGGTCCATCCATGTTGCTGCAAATAGCATTATTTCATTCTTTTTTATAGCTGAGTACCATTCCATTGTATATGTGTGTGTGTGTATACATGTATATATATATATATACACACACACATGTATACACACCACATCTTCTTTATCCACTCATCTGTCGATGGACATTTATGTTGCTTCCATGTCTTGGCTACTGTAAATAGAGTTACTATGAACACTGCAGTGCATGTATCTTTTTGAATTAGAGTTTTCGTCTTTTCTGTATATATGCCCAGGAGTGAGACTGCTAGATCATATGGTAACGCTATTTTTAATTTTTTAAGGAACCTCCATACTGTTCTCCATAGTGGCTGCACCAATTTACTTTCCCACCAACAGTGTAGGAGGGTTCCCTTTTTTCCACACCCTCTTCAGCATTTATTATTTGTAGACTTTTTGATGATGGCCATTCTAACCAGTGTGAGGTGATACCTCACTGTAGTTTTGATTTGCATTTCTCTAATAATTAGTGTGTTGAGCATCTGGCCAACTGATTTGTGACAAGGGTGCTAAGACAACTCAATGCAGAAAGAACAGTCCCTTCAACAAATGGTGCTGGGACAACTGAATAACCACATACAAAAGAATGAAGTTTAACCCCACCTCACATCATACACAAAAATTAACTCAAAATGGATCAATGACCTAAATATAAGAGCTAGACCCATAAAACTTTTAGAAGAAAATATAGGTGTATACTTTCATGACCTCAGATTTGACATGTATTCTTAAATTTGACACTAAAAGTATGAGCAACAAAAGAAAAACTAGATGGAATGGACTTCATAAAAATTAAAAACTTTTGTGCTTCAAAAGATACTACTGGAGGAGGAGCCAAGATGGCAGAGTAGAAGGACATGCTCTCACTCCCTCTCATGAGAACACCAGAATCACAACTAGCTGCTGGACAATCATCGACAGGAAGACACTGGAACTCACCATAAAAGATATCCCACATCCAAAGACAAAGGAGAAGCCACAATGAGATGGTAGGAGGGGTGCAATCACAGTAAAATCAAACCCATAACTGCTGGGTGGGTGACTCACAGACTGGAGAACATTTATACCACTGGAGTGAAGGTTCTGAGCCCCACGTCAGGCTTCCCAACCTGGGGGTCCGGCAGCGGGAGGAGGAATTCCTAGAGAATCAGACTTTGAAGCCTAGTGGGATTTGACTGCAGGACTTCGACAGGACTGGGGGAAACAGAGACTCCACTCTTGGAGGGCACACACAAAGTAGTGTGTGCATCAGGACTCAGGGGAAGGAGACGTGACCCCAGGGGAGACTGAACCAAACCTACCTGCTAGTGTTGGAGGGTCTCCTGCAGAGGCGGGGGGGTGGCTGTGGCTCACCGTGGGGAAAGGACACTGGAAGCAGAAGTTCTGGGAAGTACTCCTTAGCATGAGCCCTCCCAGAGTCTGTCATTAGTCCCACCAAAGAGCCCAGGTAGGCTCCAGTGTTGGGTTGCCTCAGGCCAAACAACCAACAGGGAGGAAAACCAGCCCCACCCGTCAGCAGTCAAGCAGATTAAAGTTTTACCGAGCTCTGCCCACCAGAGCAGCACCCAGCTCTAACCACCACAGTCCCTCCCATCTGTAAACTTGCACAAGCCTCTTAGATAGCCTCATCCACCAGAGGGCAGACAGCAGAAGCAAGAAGAACTACAATCCTGCAGCCTGTGGAACAAAAACCACATTCACAGAAAGATAGACAAGATGAAAAGGCAGAGGGCTATGTACCAGATGAAGGAACAAGATACAACCCGAGAAAAACAACTAAATGAAGTGGAGATAGGCAACCTTCCAGAAAAAGATTTCAGAATAATGATAGTGAAGATGATCCAGAACCTCGGAACAAGAATGGAGGCAAAGATCGAGAAGATGCAAGAAATGTTTAACAAAGACCTAGAAGAATTAAAGAACAAACAAACAGAGATGAACAATACAATAACTGAAATGAAAACTACACTAGAAGGAATCAATAGCAGAATAACTGAGGCAGAAGAACGGATAAGTGACCTGGAAGACAGAATGGTGGAATTCACTGCTGCAGAACAGAATAAAGAAAAAAGAATGAAAAGAAACGAAGACAGCCTAAAAGACCTCTGGGACAACATTAAATGCAACAACATTCGCATTATAGGGGTCCCAGAAGGAGAAGAGAGAAAGGACCAGAGAAAATATTTGAAGAGATTATAGTGGAAAACTTCCCTAACATGGGAAAGGAAATAGCCAACCAAGTCCAGGAAGCACAGAGAGTCTCATACAGGATAAACACAAGGAGAAACACGCCAAGACACACAGTAATCAAATTGGCAAAAATTAAAGACAAAGAAATATTTATTGAAAGCAGCAAGGGAGAAACGACAAATAACATAAGGGAACTCCCATACGGTTAACAGCTGATTTCTCAGCAGAAACTCTATAAGCCAGAAGGGAATGACATGTTATACTTAAAGTGATGCAAGGGAAGAACCTACAACCAAGATTACTCTACCCAGCAAGGATCGCATTAGGATTTGATGGAGAAATCAAAAGCTTTACAGACAAGCAAAAGATAACAGAATTCAGCACCACCAAAACAGCTCTACAACTAATGCTAAAGGAACTTCTCTAAGTGGGAAACACAAGAGAAGAAAAGGACCTACAAAAAAACCCCAAAATAATTAAGAAAATGGTCATAGGACCATGCATATCGATAATTACCTTAAACGTGAATAGATTAAATGCTCCAACCAAAAGACACAGGTTTGCTGAATGGATACAAAAACAAGACCCATCTATATGCTGTCTACAAGAGACCCACTTCAGACCTAGGGACACATTCAGACTGAAAGTGAGGGGATGGAAAAAGATATTCCATGCAAATGGAAATCAAAAGAAAGCCGGAGTAGCAATACTCATATCAGATAAAATAGACTTTAAAATAAAGAATGTTACAAGAGACAAGGAAGGACACCACATAATGATCAAGGGATTAATCCAAGAAGATATAACAATTACAAATATATATGCACCCAACATAGGAGCACCTCAATACACAAGGCAACTGCTAAAAGCTATAAAAGAGGAAATCGGGGCTTCCCTGGTGGCACAGTGGTTGAGAGTCCGCCTGCCGATGCAGGGGACACGGGTTTGTGCCCCGGTCCGGGAAGACCCCACATGCTGCGGAGCGGCTGGGCCTGTGAGCCATGGCCGCTGAGCCTGCGCGTCCAGAGCCTGTGGTCTGCAATGCGAGAGGCCACAACAGCGAGAGGCCCGCATACAGCAAAAAAAAAAAAAAAAAAAAAAGAGGAAATCGACAGTAACACTTTAACACCTCACTTACACCAATGGACAGATCATCCAACATGAAAATAAATAAGGAAACAGAAGCTTTAAATGACACAATAGACCAGATAGATTTCATTGATATTTATAGGACATTCCATCCAGAAACAGCAGATTACACTTCCTTCTCAAGTGCACACGGAACATGCTCCAGGATAGATCACATCTTGGGTCACAAATCAAGCCTCAGTAAATTTAAGAAAATTGAAATCATATCAAGCATCTTTCCTGACCACAACGCTATGAGATTAGAAATGAATTACAGGGAAAAAAACGTAAAAAACACAAACACATGGAGGCTAAACAATACGTTACTAAATAACCAAGAGATCACTGAAGAAATCAAAGAGGAAATCAAAAAATACCTAGAGACAAATGACAATGAAAACACGATGATCCAAAACCTATGGGATGCAGCAAAAGCAGTTCTAAGAGGGAAGTTTATAGCTATACAAACCTACCTCAAGAAACAAGAAAAATCTCAAATAAACAATCTAACTTTACACCTAAAAGAACTAGAGAAAGAACAAACAAAACCCAAAGTTAGCACAAGGAAAGAAATCATAAAGATCAGAGCAGAAATAAATGAAATAGAAACAAAGAAAACAATAGCAAACATCAATAAAACAAAAAGCTGGTTCTTTGTGTAGATAAACAAAATTGATAAACCATTAGCCAGAATCATCAAGAAAAAGAGGGAGAGGACTCAAATCAATAAAATTAGAAATGAAAAAGGAGAAGTTACAACGGACACTGCAGAAATACAAAGCATCCTAAGAGACTACTACAAGCAACTCTATGCTAATAAAATGGACAACCTGGAAGAAATAGACAAATATTTAGAAAGGTATAACCTTCCAAGACTGAACCAGGAAGAAACAGAAAATATGAACAAACCAATCACAAGTAATGAAATTGAAACTGTGATGAAAAATCTTCCAACAAACAAAAGTCCAGGACCAGATGGACTCACAGGTGAATTCCATCAAACATTTAGAAAAGAGCTAACACTCATCCTTCTCAAACTCTTCCAAAGAACTGCAGTGGAAGGAACACTCCCAAACTCATTCTATGAGGCCACCATCACCCTGCTATCAAAACCAGACAAAGATACTACAAAAAAAGAAAATTATAGACCAATATCACTGATGAATATAGATGCAAAAATCCTCAACAAAATACTAGCAAACAGAATCCAACAACACATTAAAAGGATTATACACCATGATCAAGTGGGATTCATCCTAGGGATGCAAGGATTCTTCAATATACGTTAAGCAATCAATGCGATACACCATATTAACAAACTGAAGAATAAAAACCATATGATCATCTCAATAGATGCAGAAAAATCTTTTGACAAAATTCAACACCCATTTATGATAAAAACTCTCCAGAAAGCAGGCAAAGAGGGAACCTACCTCAACATAATAAAGGCCATATACGACAAACCCACAGCAAACATCATTCTCAATGGTGAAAAACTGAAAGCACTTCCTCTAAAATCAGGAACAAGACAAGGATGTCCACTCTCACCACTATTATTCAACGTAGTTTTGGAAGTCCTAGCCATGGCAATCAGAGAAGAAAAAGAAATAAAAGGAATACAGATTGGAAATGAAGAAGTAAAACTGTCACTGTTTGCAGATGACATGATACTATACATACAGAATCCTAAAGATGCTACCAGAAAACTACTAGAGCTAATCAATGAATTCGGTAAAGTTGCAGGATACAAAATTAATGCACAGAAATCTCTTGCATTCCTATACACTAATGATGAAAAATTTGAAAGAGAAATTAAGGAAACACTCCCATTTACCACTGCAACAAAAAGAATAAAATACTTAGAAATAAACCTACCTAGGGAGACAAAAGACCTGTATGCAGAAAACTATAAGACACTTATGAAAGAAATTAAAGATGATACCAACAGATGGAGAGATATACCATGTTCTTGGATTGGAAGAATCAATATTGTGAAAATGACTATACTACCCAAAGCAATCTACAGATTCAATGCAATCCCTATCAAATTACCAATGGCATTTTTTACGGAACTAGAACAAAAAATCTTAAAATTTGTATGGAGACACAAAAGACCCCAAATAGCCAAAGCAGTATTGAGGGGAAAAACACGGACGGGGAGGAATCAGACTCCCTGACTTCAGACTATACTACAAAGTTACAGTAATCAAGACAATAGGGTGCTGGCACAAAAACAGAAACACAGATTAATGGAACAAGATAGAAAGCCCAGAGATAAACCCACACACCTATGGTCAACTAATCTATGACAAAGGAGGCAAGGATATACAATAGCGAAAAGACAGTCTCTTCAATAAGTGGTGCTGGGAAAACTTGACAGCTACATGTAAAAGAATGAAATTAGAACACTCCCTAACACCACACACAAAAATAAACTCAATATGGATTCGAGACCTAGACGTAAGACCAGACACTATAAAACTCTTAGAGGAAAACATAGGAACAACACTCTCTGACATAAATCACAGCAAGATCTTTTTTGATCCACCTCCTAGAGTAACGGAAACAAAAACAAAAATAAACAAATGGGACCTAATGAAACTTAAAAGCTTTTGCACAGCAAAGGAAACCATAAACAAGACGAAAAGACAACCCTCAGAATGGGAGAAAATATTTGCAAACAAGTCAATGGACAACGGATTCATCTCCAAAATATATGAAGAGCTCATGCAGCTCAATGTTAAAGAAACAAACAACCCAGTCCAAAAATGGGCAGAAGACCTAAATAGACATTTCTCCAAAGAAGACATACAGATGGCCAAGAAGCACATGAAAAGCTGCTCAACATCACTAATTATTAGAGAAATGCAAATCAAAACTACAATGAGGTATCACCTCACACCAGTTAGAATGGGCATCATCAGAAAATCTACAAACAACAAATGCTGGAGAGGGTGTGGAGAAAAGGGAACCCTCTTGCACTGTTGGTGGGAATGTAAATTGATACAGCCACTATGGAGAAGAGTATGGAGGTTCCTTAAAAAACTAAAAACAGAATTACCATATGATCTATCAATCCCACTACTGGGCATATACCCAGAGAAAACCATAATTCAAAAAGACGCATGCACCCCAATGTTCACTGCAGCACTATTTACAATAGCCAGGTCATGGAAGCAATGTAAATGCCCATCAACAGACAAATGGATAAATAAGTTGTGGTACATATATACGATGGTATATTACTCAGCCATAAAAAGGAATGAAATTGGGTCATTTGTTGAGACATGGATGGATCTAGAGACTGTCATACAGAGTGAAGTAAGTCAGAATGAGAAAAACAAATATCGTATATTAACGAATGTATGTGGAACCCAGAAAAATGGCTGAAAAGATGAACCAGTTTGCAGGGCCGACGTTGAGACACAGATGTAGAGAACAAACGTATGTACACCAAGGGGGGAAAGCCGCAGTGGGGTACGGATGTTGGTGTGATGAATTGGGCGATTGGGATTGACATGTATACACTGATGTGTATTAAATTGATGACTAATAAGAACCTGCTGTATAAAAAAATAAATAAAATTAAATTAAAAATTAAAAAAAAAAAAGATACCATCAATATGGACTTCCCTGGAGGCTCAGTGGGTAAGAATCCGCCTGCCAACAGGTTCGATCCCTGGTCCAGGAAGATCACATATGCCACAGAGCAACTAAGCCCGTGTGCCAAAACTACTAAGCCTGCTCTATAGAGCCCGAGAGCCACAACTACTGAGCCTGCATGCCACAACTACTGAAGCCCGCGCACCTAGAGCCCATGCTCCACAACAAGAGAAGCCACTGCAATAAGAAGCCCACACACCACAATGAAGAGTAGCCCCTCCTTGCCACAACTAGAGAAAGCCCACACACAGCAACGAAGACCCAACACAGCCGAAAATAAAAATAAATTAATTAATTTTTTAAAAATGGGCAAAGGACTTGAATAGACATTTCTCCAAAGAAGATACATAAATTGCCAACAAGCACATGAAAATACGTTCAACATCATTGGTCATTAAGAAAATGCAAATCAAAACCACAATGATACCACTTCAGACCCACTAGAATGGCTTCAATTTTAAAACAAAAATAAACAAAAAGAAAAGGAAAGAAAAAACAAACAAAAAACCCGTAGAAAATAACAAGTGTTGTGTTGGTGAGGATGTGGAAAAACAGGAATCCTTATAATGGTTGTGGCCAAGTAAAATGGTGCAGATGCTAAGGAAAACAATTTGACATTGCCTTAAAAAGTTAAACATAAAATTACCACAGGACCCAGCAATTCTACCTCTAGGTATATACCCAAGAGAATGCAAATATAGGTCTTCAAAGAAGCTTTGACACAAATATTTACAGCAACATTACTCATAATAGCCATAAGGTAGAAACAATAAAAATGATCATCAATGAATGAATAGGGCAGCAAATTATGGTGCATACATACAATGGAATACTGTTCAACCATAAAAAAAGCGAAGTATTAACAGATGCTACAACCTAGATGAACCTGGAAAACATTATGCTAAGGAAAAGAAGCCAGACAAAAAAGGTCACATACTGTATGATGTCTTTTATATGATATTTCTAGAATAGGCAAAAGCAGATTAGAGGTTACTGAGGATGGAGGGGGAGGAGGAAATGGGGAGTGATTACTTAATGCATATCAGGTATTTTTTTTTTTTTTTTTTTGTAGTACGCGGGCCTCTCACTGTTGTGGCCTCTCCCGTTGTGGAGCACAGGCTCCGGACGCGCAGGCTCAGCGGCCATGGCTCACGGGCCTAGCCGCTCCGCGGCATGTGGGATCTTCCCGGACCGGGGCACGAACCCGCGTCCCCTGCATCGGCAGGCGGACTCTCAACCACTGCGCCACCAGGGAAGCCCCATATCAGGTATTTTAAAGAGGTGATGAAAAAGTTTTGAAACTAGAGAGAGCTGACAGTTGCACAATACTGTAAATAAACTAAACACCACTTTAACTGTATTCTTTAAAATGGTTAAGTGTGTTATGTAAATTTCACCTCAATAAAAAACAAAAACAAACTGAAAGAACTTCCACACAGAGAACTGAAAACACACATTTACCCATTCCCTACTGAAACTCCACTAAAGGATAGTAAAAGAATTTTTTTTTTTTAAGAATGTAAACTCACAAGAACAAAAAGAACAGCAGATGAAACCATGGCAACAGAACTTCTAGAAGCTGGAATGCAGGACACATGGTAACTAATTTAGCACCTGAAAAAGCTAAAACTTAAGCCAACAGTGAAAAGAAAACTTATTTCCAAAGAACTCCAAACACTCAGGAAATGCACTACCAGGTACTTTTGGAAGTAGAGGTGAAGGCAAAGCTGAAAACAAGACTGGCACAAAGTTTGTTTATTTAGTGAGTCACTAACCACCTCCCCAATTTCCCACACCTCCTAACTCTGCATTGCTGGATGACTGTCCCTCTAGGCAGAAGACTAGAGATTTTCTGAGTAGGTAAAACAGGTTAACTGAGAGCCAGGGTAACCATACTGAAAACAGACTGATGAACTAAAAGTCTCTCTAAAACTTGTATATTGAAACCCCCAGCACTTTTCCCTCCCTTGTCACAGTTTAATAATGGACTTATACTCTGCAGACAATAGACTGACATCACAGTTAACCTAGTACAACTCCTACAATGAGGCCTGCAGTTAGCAAGTGCCACTTGTGATCACAGAATTGCCATTAAGATTTTTGCGCCCCGTTTTAAAAAATAAACAGATAACCAAAGATCATTAAAGATCCGAGAAAAGCTTCAACATTAAAGACAGAGGCAAAAAGAGAAGAAAAGAAAGGTGGAGGAAAAAGACTATGCAATAAGATGGAAACCTCAACAATAAAAGCAAAACCTATCCTCAATAACCTCAGAGAAAAAAAGAAGATATTGCAACCCAGAAACAAGAACATGTGCTGACTTAAAAAGATAAGAGCCCGTAGAAATTAAAAATAACAGTGTGCCACAACTACTGAAGCCCACGTGCCTAGAGCCTGTAATCAAGAGAAGCCACCACAATGAGAAGCCCATGCACTGCAATGAAGAGTAGCCCCCGCTCGCCATGACTAGAGAAAGCCCGCGTGCAGCAATGAAGACCCAATGCAGACAAAAATTTAAAAAATAAATAAATTTAAAAGAAAAGAAAGATCAAGTTGAAGAACCTCCTCCAAAGAGTTCAGCAAAGAGACAAAGGAAATGAGAGAGAATATAAGAATTTGTCCAGGAAGTCCCACATTTGAAACTTTAAGTTCCAAAAGAAGAGAGAAGAAAATGAAGAGGAATAAAGGATCACTGAAAGTCCAGCACAATGGGTGAAAACAGATCCATACACATCACCATGAAATTTCAGAATACAAAAGACAAAGAGAAAAACCTAAAAGACTGGGAAGAGAGAAACAGGTTACACATGAAGGATTGAGAATTAGAATGTCATCAGACTTCTCAAAAACAACTCTGGAAGCTGAAGAAAATGGAGAGCAATACCTTCAAAAATTTGAGAAAAAAATTATATCTAATCTAGATTTCTAAAACCAGCCATAATTAAGTGTGAGGAGAGAATAAAGACATTTAAAAATATGTACGGTCTCAAATATTTACCTCCCATTACTTTCCATAAGCTACTGGAGTAAATACTCCACCAAAATGAGTGTGAAGTAACCAAGCAAAAGGAGGACATGTAATACGTATGCAAGACAGGGGAAGAAGGGGAAGAAGCAAGGTGAGGTAGAGGCAGGGTCAAGGAACTACTTTTTCCAGAATAAGCTTTACTGAACAATTTGATTCTTTAAACAAAGGCATGTATAACTTTGACAATACTTGTAATAACTAAAAAAAAAAAAAAAAATAGTACTTTGTAAGAAAAATGAGAGTTAACAGCTATTGGCTAAATTCAAAATGATTCAGTAACTCGGAAAGAAAAATTAAAACATTACAAAAAAATGAGTAATAAAAAAGCAAAATTCTGTGTAAAATGAAATTATATTAGCACAGCTAGAGTAGAAAAAATAATGCAATAAAGTAGCAAGAGAGGGACTTCCCTGGTGGTCCAGCGGTCAAGACTCCACACTCCCAATGCAGAGGGCCCGGGTTCAATCTCTGGTCAGGGAACTAGATCCCGCATGCTGCAACTAAGAGACGCATGCTGCAACTAAAAAGATCCCACATGCCGCATGCTGCATGCCGCAAATAAGACCCAGCACAGCCAAATAAGTAAATAAATATTTTTTTAAAGAAAAAGCAGCAGCAAGAGAAAGTGAACTAATTTATACCCCAAATTCATTAAGCAGAGGAAATCCACTTCGTTCAAGAACATATTAAGAAGCTAGTACACTGAATGCTAGAATGAATGTGGAATTTCAAACAGGTACTCAATTCCACTGTATCCCACCAAAGCAGAAAGAAAATACTTCCTGAGAAGAGTTTTTAAAAGCAAGGGCCTCCACTGTCTTTAGGTTCTATCATTACTGAAAAATAATAATAAGGAACAGTTGACCAAAGGAATTCTCACAAGGGGAAGAAAAAACAGAAGTATCATTTACTTAGCATTACTATGCTTGATTACAGGGAAAAAGTCAATAGCATAGAAATGGGGCTGCAATCATAGCTTAACATCCACACGCTGGAAAAAATAAATAAGGTCATTTATTTAAATTTAGTCATCTATAGAATATGTACTAGTCTGATTTTGTCCAAAAAAAAAAAAAATTGCCAAGGGACTTCCCTGGTGGCACAGTGGTTAAGAATCCACCTGCCAATGCAGGGGACACGGGTTCGAGCCCTGGTCTGGGAAGATCCCACATGCTGCGGAGCAACTAAGCCCATGTGCCACAACTACTGAGGCTGCGCTCTAGAGCCCACGAGCCACAACTACTGAAGCCCATGCGCCTAGAGCCCGAGCTCCGCAACAAGAGAAGCCACTGCAATGAGAAGCCTGTGAACCGCAACGAAAGTAGCCCCTGCTCGCTGCAACTAGAGAAAGCCGACGCACAGCAACGAAGACCCAAAGCAGCCAAAAATAAATAATTAAAAAAAAAAAAAGCGAGAACAATTTTCTCCTAAGATAGCCATTATAGTGTCCTACAAGGAGAAAACAAGAGAAAATTAAATCTACCTAGATTATAATAATAAGCCTTTGAGCCCATCCCATGTGACATTCTCATGAATAGGGCAAGAAATCATGGTAGCAATTAGGTAGATAAATTGTTTTGAAAACAGAGACATGGATATCAGCATTTAGAACTTATCCTTTTCAAGTTACTTATGAATAAACAATATAAAGGTATCAAATATATATTCATGTTTCCCAATATTATACCATCTGTATTAATTATACATAATGGCAGGTACTACAGAAGACAAAATTCAAATGACCATGAGAAGCTGGGGAAAAATCCCTTAAAAGAAGAGAGAAAACAACGAAATGTTCTTATGATGATTCCAACACAAATACAGAACACAGTAAGACCACATCAGATGAAAATTGGGTTGTGTATCATATTTAGGAGATAGCATGGACTAACTCAATAAGCCTGGGGGGCGGGAAATCAAAGGAGAAAAATACAATGGAGAACACTGTCTTTGGAGTCAAATATACCACTTACTAGCTGCCTTACCTTCATTAAGTTAATTAATCTGAGTTTCAATTATCTCATCTGTAAATTGAGGATAATATCTACACTGAAAGTTGTTGTGAGGATTCTAGATAATCTATATCAACACCTATTATCATATCTGGAACAGATATCAAATAAATGTTAGACTTATTATATATAACATTTAACAGAACAGAAACAAATCTTGGTCTCAATAATCTGCATATTACTATTGACTATAATTTTTAACTCAATGATAAAGTCCCACTACTTAAAAAACTAACAGCAGGGAATTCTCTGATGGTCCAGTGGTTAGGACTACATGCTTTCACTGCCAAGGGCTCAGGTTCAATCCCTGGTCAGGGAACTAAGATCCCACAAGCCACGTGACACAGGCAAAAGCAAACAAAAAGACTGACAGTTTATTATCAAATAATAATAAAAGCGTAATATGAGGATTTTAAAAGTAGTCCTCTAATAAACCACACCAGTAATTCCTTTACTACAGTGATATGAATACTAATCCTTATGTCTTCAATGAGTGTACAAGAACCACGGTGTCTAGAAAGAAATGTCATGTAATATAATCCCTCCATTTCTCCCAAACCCAGTATTCTCTTTTACATCTTGTTTCTTCTCTTAATCCCTTATTACTCTTCACTTTTCCCCTGGACTTCAGGCTACAAATAAGGATGACACCTTCCACCCGACTCCTCTCTGCTCTCGATCTCTTAACAGAAGACTCCCTCCCATCCCTATCTCTCAAATTTAAAGTTGGTTCCCTTAAGGACACTGCTTCTCTAGTAGTCATTGTAATGTATGGCTGCCCACCCACCAACTCTCAAATTCATATTCTGGGCCCAAAAGATAGAGTCAACACTCTTTCAACTATTCCTACACACCTCTCCCAGCTTTTGGAACATTTCTTACCAGTTTTTGGAAGGCCCACACCACCCAGCTAAATCACCTTCCACCTGTTATTACCAGTATCTAATGGCCTTTAGGTCACTGGCATCTGACACAGGCTTCCTCAACACTCCATGTCTACTTGATCCTAGGTGTCTTCAACATCCTTGCCCTTCACCCCTCACCTTACTTTAATATCCAACTCCCAGGAACCTAACTTGGACTTTGACATTGCCAGAGCCCATTTAACATCTGTAATCTTAAAACTCAAATTCCATCTCTGAACACTAGCCCTAGCTATTCATCACTGTCTTCTCTTATTCCATTATACCCACTGCATTACCTCATCTAGATGCACAGTCTCTGAACCCCTCCCTTTTCTTTCAAACAATCTTTCACCTCCTGGCTTTACTTCCTTCCTTATCTAGTCTGTATCTCAAATGCCATCACTTCAGCTGCCTTCTTCCTGGTAGCTCATTTCCATCCACTCTTTGACCTTCCTTCCATACAGCAAATTTCAGCCCAGAATCAATGCAATCATCTGTCTCCTGTTATTACACCTGAACACTCAAATACTGCTGTGGGGGTAGGGAGAAGAAGATAACAACCATCCAGACTGGTAGAAACACAAATCTTCAAACTGCCTACTGAGCTGAGCCCTGAAGGCCACTCAGTAACGTTTTTGCTTTTTTCTGCTCAGCTCCCTCTCTTATTTTCCATATCCCAAACGTCTAATCTCTTCAGTCATCGTCTCCATAGTGACACCCCATTTAGCAAGGGATCCTGACCCTACTTGACAAAGAGCCAGTATCTCCTATGCCTCAAAAATACATGTATCTATACAAATTCTACCTTTATCCTTTTCATTTCTTCCTTTTTCATAAGAAAAGTGACTCATCTCAGATATAAAGCTATTCTCTCCACCTATGATCTAATTTCCAGCCCCGAATTCCATCAGCTATCTTCTCTTTCATAACTTCAACCTTCCCCTTCTCTCCTTCTCTCACTGGCTACTTCCTTCAATCTCTCACTTCCTTTAAAAAGCTTCCCTGAGATTTGAGTTCTTTAGGGTCTTGCCCTCCTCCTTCCTCTAAAACACTGGTTTCTCAATAGGGGACAATTTTGCCCCACAGGGAACATTTGACAATGTCTAGAAGCATTTTCGATTGTCACAGCCAGAGGGATACAACTGACATGTGGCGAGTAGGGGCCAGGGATGCTAATGCTGCTAAACATCTTACCCCCTTTTTTTTTGGCCACACTGCGTGGCTTGCAGGATCTTAGTTCCCCAACCAGAGATCGAACCCATGTCCCCTGCAGTGTAAGGGCAAGTCCCAACCACTGGACAGCCAGGGAATTCCCTCAGCTCCCTTCAAAACAAAGAATTATCTAGTTCAAAATGTCTATAATAGGACTTCCCTGGTGGTGCAGTGGTTAGGACTCTGTGCTCCCAATGCAGGGGGCCAGGGTTCAATCCCTGGTCAGGGAACTAGATCCCACACGCATGCCACAGCTAGGAGTTCACATGCTGAAACTGAGGAGCCTACGTGCCACAACTGAGGAGCCCACCTGCCACAACCAAATAAATAAATAAATATATAAACAAACAAACAAATAATGTCAATAATGCCAAAGTTGAGAGAACTTGCTCTAAAAACTAAATTTTTAGAAACAGTAGTGTACTGTCACTGTCTCCACTTCTTCACTTTCCAGTGTATCTGGCTTCAGATACACTGCACCTGCATCAATTGCCTTGAAAAAGCAGGTATTAAACACTCCTCTTTCTTAAAATTCTCTGTTTGAAAGGCAATAATGAAGATGAAAGCAGAAAACAGAGAATAGAGAAAAATTAATGAAACCAAAACGATAATATGAGAAGACCAAGTGAATTAAAAACTTATGTTCACACAAAAACCTGTATGTGACTCTTCACAGAAGATTTATTCATAATTGCCAAATATCAAGAGGAACCAAAATATCTTTCAACAGGTAAATGGACAAACTGTGATACATCCATACAGTGGAATACTTTATAGTGATAAAAAGGAACTAGATATTTATTCATACAATGACACAGATGAATCTTAAATGCATTTTGCAAAGTGAAAGAAACCAGACATAAAGGTAAGAGGAAGTGGGTGAATTTTTAAAATAATGAAACTGTTCTATATGGTATTAGGGTAAGGAATAAATAAGTCTATGCATTTGCCAAAGCCCAAAGAACTATACATCACAAAGAATGAAACTTTAACCTATGAACTTTAAAAAAATCAACCAGGGGGACTTCCCTGGCGGTCCAGTGGTTAAGACTTCGCCTCCCAATGCAGGGGGTGAGGGTTTAATCCCTGGTCGGGGAGCTAAGATCTCACATGCCTTGCGGCCGAAAAACCAAAGCATAAAACAGAACCAGTATTGTAACAAAATTCAAAAAAGACTTTAAAAATGGTCCACATCAAAAAAAATCTTTAAAAATAAAATAAATAGGGCTTCCCTGGTGGCGCAGTGGTTGAGAGTCCGCCTGCCGATGCAGGGGACACGGGTTCGTGCCCCGGTCCGGGAAGATCCCACATGCCGCGGGCCAGCTGGGCCGGTGGGCCATGGCCACTGAGCCTGCGCGCTCCGCGGCGGGAGAGGCCACAGCGGTGAGAGGCCCACGTACCGCAAAAATAATAATAATAATAATAAATTAAATAAAATAAATAAAATAAAATAAATGAAAAATCAACGAGGGGTATGGGGGATTCTAGGATGGAAAGCACACCATGTGAAAAGAATGTACTGCTACAAGCATATGATATAATCTCAAACAGTATCCAGAGGGCTTCCCTGGTGGCGCAGTGGTTGAGAGTCCGCCTGCCGATGCAGGGGACACGGGTTCGTGCCCCGGTTCGGGAAGATCCCACATGCCGCGGAGCGGCTGGGCCCGTGAGCCATGGCCGCTGAGCCTGCACGTCCGGAGCCTGTGCTCCGCAACGGGAGAGGCCACAACAGTGAGAGCCCCGTGTACTGCAAAAAAAAAAAAAAAAAAAACAGTATCCAGAATACCAGAATATATAAAGAACTCTTAAAACTCAACAACAAAAAGACAAACAACTCAATTTAAAAATGGAAGTATTTTTAGGACTTGCATACACATTTCAGCAAAGAAGATGTAAAAATAGCCAGTAAGCACATGAAGATGTTCAACATTGTTAGTCGTTACAGAAATGCAAATCAAAACCACAGTGAGAGACCACAATAGAAAAATAACAAGTATTAGCAAGGATGTGGAGAAACTGGAACTCTTGTACACTGCTGATAGGAATAGAAAATGGTGCAGCTAGTCTGGAAAACAGTTTGGCAGATTCTAAAATTTATATGGAAAGGCAAAAGGTTTAGAATAGCCAAAACAATCTGGAAAAGAACAAAGTTGGAAAAATGACACTATCTGATTTCAAGAGTTACTATAAAGGTACAGAAATGACAGTGCAGTATCTGTAAAGAACAGACACACAACTCAACATAGAACACAGCCAAAAAATAAACTCACACCATCAACTGATTTTTGAAAAAGGTGCAAAGGTAATGCAGTGGAAAAGGATAGCTTTTTCAACAAATGGGGCTGGAAGAACTGGATATCCATATGTAAAAACAATGAACTTGGGTCCATACTTCACACCATACACACAAAAAATTAACTCAAAATAGAACACAGACCTAAATACAATACCCAAAACTATAAAACTCCAAAAGAAAAATCTCTGTGAACTAAGGTTAAGCAGATTTCTCTTTTTTTGGTGAAAATCTCTGTGAACTAAGGTTAAGCAGATTTCTCTTTTTTTTTTTTTTGCAGTTTATTTTATTTTTTGAAAGTTTATATACTTCATTTATAGTTATTATAAAATGTTAGCTATACTCCCCATGTTGTACAATATATACTTGCAGCTGTTTTTCTATTTAGTAGTTTGTACCTCTTAATCCTCTACCTCTTTATTGCCCCTCTTCCTTTCCCTCTCCCCACTGGTAACCACTAGTTTGTTCTCTATGAGTCTGCTTCTTTTTTGTTATACAGGTTAGGCAAAGATTTCTCAGCTGTAACCAAAAGCACAATCCATAAAAGAACAAATTGATAAATCAACTTCATCAAAACTAAAAACCTGTGCAAAAGACACTGTTATTGAAAAGACAAGCCACAGATTAAGAGAAACTCTTTGCAAAGCATATATCTGATAAAGGACTTGTGTCTAAAAAAAGTAAACATTGCTCAACACTCAACAATAAAAAAATTTTTAAAGATGCAAAGACTTCAACAGATGCTTGACCAAAAATGATACACAGATGATAAAAAAAAGATGCTTAATAGTGTTAGTCATTAGGGGAATATCAATTAAAACCATAATGAGATATCGCTACACACACATCAGAATGGCTAAAATAAGAAATGCTGATAATACCAAATGCTGCCTAAGATGCGGAGAAACTGGGTAACCTGTGCACTACAGGTGGGAATGTGAAAGTGTGGCAATTCCTTATAAAACTTAACTCACATATTGCAGGTTGGGCGGCAACTGCACTTTTAGTCATCTATACAAGAGAAATGAAAACTTATATCCACACAAAAATCTACACACAAATGTTCACAGTAACTTTATTCATAACAGCCAATAACAGGAAATAACCAAATGTCCTTCAATGGGTAAAAGGTTAAACAAACTGTAATACATCTGTATCATGGAATACTACTCAGTAATTAAAAGGAACAAATTTAATATACATAACAACTTGGAAGGATCACCAAGGAATTATACTGAGTGGAAAAGCCAATCTCAAAAGGTTAAATAGTACAATATATGACTCAATTTATATAACATTTTTTTAAAATAAAATTATAGAGATAGAGAACAGATTAGTGGTTACCAGGAATTAGAGACTGGGGTAGGGAGGTGGGAGGGCAGTAGGGCGGCTATAAAGGGATTAATGAGATGGAACTTTGTGGTAATGAATAGTTCTGCATCTTGATTGTGGCAGTGGATACACAAACCTACACATGTGATAAAATTGCACAGAACTTACATGGGAAAAGAATCTAAAAAGAGTGGATATATGTATATGTATAACTGATTCACTTTGCTGTACAGCAGAAACTAACACAACATTGTGAATCAATGATACTCCAATAAAAATTAATTTAAAAAAAATTTTTAAATTGTCCAGAACTACACATACACACAGAGAGTGCATGTAAAAATGGTGACAAGTGAATAAGTTTGGTGGATTGTAGCAATGTCATTTTCCTGGTCTTGATATTATACTATAGTTATGCAAGAGTTTATCATTGGGAGAAACTGAGTAAAGGATACCCAGAAACTCCCTCTCTGTATTTTTTGCAACATTCTGTAAATCTACAATTATTTCAATATGAAAAGCTTTTTTCAATAGGCAAAAGACTTAAACAGACACTTCACCAAAAAAGACATACAGATGGCAAAAAAGTACATAAAAAGATGTTCAACAGCATTGGTCATTAGGGAAGTATAAAATAAAACCACAAGGAGATACTACTACACACCTATTAGAATGACTAAAATTAAAAAGACTGACCACACCAAAACATAGGTGAAAATGTGGAAATGTACATTTTCACTGCTAGTAAGGAATGTGAAATGATATATCCACTTTGGAAAACAGTTTATCAGTCTCTCAAAAAAGTTAAACATACCTACCACATGATCCAACCATAGGTCCAAGGATAAAGGAAAAATGTGCCCACACAAAGACTTATACATGATGTTCACAGCAGCTTTATTTGTAAGCCAAAACAATCCAAGTCCATCAAGAGGTGAATGGATAAACAAAGTGTGGGATATGCATACAATGGAAACTACTCTCCAATAAGAATGAATGACCTGGGACCTCCCTGGTGATCCAGTGGCTAAGACTCCACGCTCCCAATGCAGGGGGCCCAGGGTTCGATCCCTGGTCAGGGAACTAGATCCCACATGTCTCAACTAAAGATTCTGCATGCCACAACCAAAAAAAAAAAAAAAAAAGGATCCTGCATGCCACAACGAAGATCCCGTGTGCCCCAAGTAAGACCCAACGCAAACAAATAAATAATTTTTAAAAAAAATGAATGACCTATTGATAGGCTCATTAACATGGATGAATCTCAAAATTACAATGTCGAAAGAAATTAGACAAAGAAACTATATACTTCATGATTCCATTTATATTTTTTCTACAGTGATTTCAGTGGTTGTCTGGGAAAAGGGGAAAAGTGTGTGGGTGGGAATGATGACAAAGGACACATGGAAACTTTCAGGGTGATTGATTTGTTCACTACCTTTAATGTGATGAAATGTCCATAGATATACATGTGTCAAAACTTGCCAAACTGTACACTTTAAACAAATAGTTTATTATTGAAGGGGATCAGAATATGCTACTCCAAAATATGCAACTTTGGCATAAGGATTATTTGAGTTGAAGTCAATTGAAAAACAGCAAACAGGAAGAACTCTCTGCCCTCTCCCTTTCTGCCCAAAAGCTGGGCATAAATTTCCCTTTATAAAGGTGTTCCTCTCTCCCATACCAGGAAGAGAACTACTCCTATCTGCATAACAAATCTTACAAAACAACCCTTATTTATCACACATTTCCTAGTCACCTACCCACAACTTACACCCCACCAGAAGTCCAAACCCCCTTTTTACTTTGTCTAGTCTCTTCTCCATACTTTATCACTCTTTGGTAAAACAGCACATAAGCCTCCCAGACTTTTCATAGTACCTGGTATATTTTATTAAAATGAATCATCTTTCCCCCTTCCCACCTCCAAATCTGTTTCTCCTATCACAGTTGACCAAAATTAAAAAAACAGAAATAATCCTAGTCTCCTTCCTCTCCTTAGTCAATTGATACCAGTCCTTTTGATTTCTTTCCCCTAAATCTATCTCAGCGTCATTCCCAACTTGCCATCTCCACTCCTCTGCCCATTATCATTTCTCAGAAACAACACTGCTCTTGCCTCCATTCCTACCTTACTCAATCCATTATCCACAGTGTAGCAGAGCACAAATCTGACATTCCTGCCCAGCTTGGAATCCTCTGACAGCTCCCTGTCTTCAATCTAAAATCCAAACTCCTTAATACAGCATAACAGGCTCTCCTTCTCCAGCCACATCTGGATATTATAGCCTGATCTTCAACCTTCCAAAATGAAAGGACCATGCTACTTGTGTTTTTGGGAGTGGTCATTAATGGGCCTGAAATGTATTTCCTACCCTATCTACCTAAGGCAAATCACTCTACTGGATTCAGGTCAATTGTAACCTCTTCTGTGACCTTTCAAAGTTAAACTCTGTCATTTACGCTCTCAGAGAGCCTTCTCTGTACCTGTATCACTGCTGTATTTAATATACATCCACTCCAATAAACTGAATCATATTCATACATAATAATACTGACACAGTAAGTTTTTCTTTTAATTAATTAATTAATTTGTTTATCTTTGGCTGCATTGGGTCTTTGTTGCTGCGTGCGGGCTTCCTCTAGTTGTGGTGAGCAGGGGCTACCCTTCATTGCGGTGCGCAGGCTTCTCACTGCAGTGGCTTCTCCTGTTGCAGAGCACGGGCTCTAGGCGCACAGGCTTTAGTAGTTGCAGCACGTGGGCTCAGTAGTTGTGGCTCGCAGGCTCTAGTGTGCAGGCTCAGTAGTTGTGGTGCACAGGCTTCGCTGCTCCACGGCACGTGGGATCTTCCCGACCAGGGACAGAACCGTGTCCCCTGCACTGGCAGGCGGATTCTTAACTACTGTGCCACCAGGCAAGTCCCACTGCTACCATTTAAAAATGTCTAGAGCAGGTGGGAGTAAGAAGCATCTCTCAAGCGGCCATTCTGAGCCAAAAGCAGAAAATCTAGTCACAGGAACACATGTGTAATTTGTAAACCCTGGCTCAGACAAGTTTGAGTCCATGTGCTTCACCATGAATCTTGGTTTTACCAAACGAAAAACTATTTCTGTACTTAAACTCTTCCTGGGAGGAGAGAGGCAAGAGGAATAGTAGCAAGAGCCCAAGTCAGAAAACCTGGGTTCAAATCCCAACCCTTCTACTTTCTAGATGGTCAAATCTACCGTCATTTCTGCTTCCTCAGGTAAAATGGAAACAGTACCTTCCTCTTCAGGTTATCACGAGACTTAGAAATAATGTATATAAGAATAACTTGCACTTAAATAGGTAGTCAATAATATTGGATTAAATATTTACCTAACAACACACAAAAAAGGAACAGTTACAAACATGATCAAAATTATACACTGTGGGGCTTCCCTGGTGGCACAGTGATTGAGAGTCCGCCTGCCGATGCAGGGGACACGAGTTCGTGCCCCGGTCCGGAAAGATCCCACATGCCGTGGAGCGGCTGGGCCTGTGAGCCATGGCCGCTGAGCCTGTGCGTCCGGAGCCTGCGCTCCGCAACAGGAGAGGCCACAACAGTGAGAGGTCCGTGTACCGCAAAAAAAAAAAAAAATTATAGGCTATGCAAAAACAACTCTAGGATTTTCAAGCAGAAATTAAGCAATTTACTAGAGAAGAACAAAGACTAGAAGCCAGAGATCCTGGGTCTTTGTTTTGTAACTAACTAGTTAAATGACCCTGGGCAAACCATCCTGAACCTCAATTTCCTCTCTTATAAAATGAAAGAATTAAATTAGCCTGAAATTATTCTGCGCTTTTTTTTTTTTTTTTTGCGGTACGCGGGCCTCTCACTGTTGTGGCCTCTCCCATTGCGGAGCACAGGCTCCGGATGCACAGGCTCAGCGGCCATGGCTCACGGACCCAGCCACTCCGCAGCATGTGGGATCTTCCCAGACCGGGGCACGAACCCGTGTCTCCCGCATCGGCAGGCGAACTCTCAACCACTGCGCCACCAGGGAAGCCCTATTCTGTGCTTTTTAAGCAGTGTCACTCAACTAGCAACAGATATGAATTTAGAACCCAGATCTAGTTCAGTACTACCTCAAAATAATGTTTCTAAATTGCCTCACAAAAGAAAAAGACTATGAAATAATATGTGGACGGCAGAGGCAGTTCAAACAAATGGGTAGAAGGAAAGATTTCATGTTAGGACTGAAAAGAGATAAATAAAACTAAAGATGATGAACTTGATACTAATGTACAGAGTAAGGGATATAAAAAAGGTAAAGCACAGGGGACTTCCCTGTTGGTGCAGTGGATAAGAATTTTCCTGCCAGTGCAGGGGACATGGGTTCAATCCCTGGTCCGGGAAGACCCCACATGCCATGAAGGAACTAAGCCCGCGACCCACAACTACTGAGCCTGCGTGCTGCAACTACTGAAGCCCACACGCCTAGAGCCCATGCTCCGCAACAAGAGAAGCCACCGCAATGAGAAGCCTGTGCACTGCAACAAAGAGTAGCCGCCCCCGCTCCCTGCAACTAGAGAAAGCCTGCGTGCATCAATGAAGACCCAACGCAGCCCAAAAAAAAAAAAAAAAAAAAAGGTAAAGCACAATGAGGAAAACGAGTGAAGAGGAGGCAGGTTACAGACACAAGGGAGCAGGAATCAAAGATGATCTTAGCTGTGACTTACAAAACTTATTTGGGGGGTTATAAAGTATGAAGAAAAAACTACACAAATCCAAACAGGAGGTGACCAAGACTTGATTTTCGCCATAGAGCAGAGAAAGGGGAAGATATGACTCATTTTCAGGAAGTGGCATAATTTATCAACCAACTAATCCAATAAAAAGACAGCAATAGGGGCTTCCCTGGTGGCGCAGTGGTTAAGAATCTGCCTGCCAATGCAGGGGACAAGGGTTGGAGCCCTGGTCAAGATCCCACATGCCACGGAGCAACTAAGCCCGTACACCACAACTACTGAGCCTGAGCTCTACAGCCTCCGAGCCACAACTACTGAAGCCCGCACGCCTAAAGCCCCTGCTCCGCAACAAGAGAAGCCACTGCAATGAAGAGCAGCCCCCGCCCGCTCACTGCAACTAGAAAAAGCCCACATGCAGCAACGAAGACCCAATGCAGGCATTAATTAATTAATTAATTAAAAGACAGCAATAAGCTAATTCAATAAAAAATAATTTTTTAACTGAAGTATAGTTGATTTACAATGTTGTGCCAATCTTACAGCAAAGTGACTCAGTTTTACATACGTATATACATTCTTTTTATAACATTCTTTTCCATTATGGTTTATCCCAGGAGATTGGATATAGTTCCCTGTGCTATACAGTAGGATCTTGTTGCTTATCCAGTCTAAATGTAATAGTTTGCGTCTATCAAGCCCAAATTCCCAGTCCATCCCTCTCCCTCCCTGCCTCGACAACCACAATAAAAACTAATTTTAAAAAAATGTATTAAAGAACTACAGACATGGGAAATATGGCTTGACTAACAAGAACTTGTCAATGACCTAATAGTTTTAATATAATCAGAACTATGAAACCATCTCCTAGAGCTCTGGTTTTCAAACTGAAGGTAGTGATCTATTAGTAAGACATGACCAACAATGTTTTAAAATAATGAAAAAGAAAATGTGAGGGTAATGCCAGAGTAAAGGTAAATGCTACTTTACTGAAACTTCTATCTCAGTTTTCTGTGTATAAACATGTATGTGTGTGCTGGCTCAAAACATAAAATGTATTTCTTACTCTGCATCATGGTCTAAAGATTTCAAAACTCTGCATTACAGAAATTTTCAAACATAAAGAGGAACTTCCCTGGTGGCGCAGGGGATAAGCCTCCACGTTCCCAATGCAGAGGGACTGGGTTTGATCCCTGGTGAGGGAACTAGATCCCACATGCATGCCTCAACTAAGAGTTTGCATGCTACAACTAAGGAGCCTTCAAGCCGCAACTAAGAAGCCCACCTGCCACAACTAAGACCTGGTGCAAACAAATAAATAAATGAATAAATATTTTAAAAAGAAAACAAAGTAGAGAGTATAGTATAATGAGTCCCCATACATTTATCATCTACCTTCAATAATTTCTGAATGCCATTCTTTATTGAACAACCTTTACTAAAAGGAAGTAAAAACTCTAAGGAAGTGTTGATGGCAGAGGAAATATCAAGTTTCCTTAAAATGCTTATACAGCAATAAAAAAATTAAAAAGTAACATTTAGATAGAACTTTCTATATTTTCCCCAAAGACTTTCCTTATATAAAGGACAAGGTTAAAACTTGTATTCCTTTAGTATTCAATATGATTCACAAAATGTAAGATATAAATTTCAGATCTTCTTTGCTCTGAAATGTTTACAAATCAAAAGGATTTATATATGTGATATTTTTGTGAATTAATCTCTACTAATTATACAGTAAGATTAAAAATCTAATCTTAAAATTAAGATTGAGTTCTCTAGTTTCATTTCATCATAAATTTAAAAGTTTAAGAGACTGACAATACTTAATAAACATTAGGGGACTTCCCTGGTGGCGCAGTGGTTAAGAATCCTCCTGCCAACGTGGGGGACACGGGTTCGAGCCCTGGTCCAGGAGGATCCCACATGCCACGGAGCAACTAAGCCCGTGTGCCACAACTAGTGAAGCCTGCGTGCCCTAGAGCCCGTGCTCCACAACAAGAGAAGTCACCGCAATGAGAAGCCCGCGCACCACAACAAAGAGTAGCCCCAGCTCCCCGCAACTAGAGAAAAGTCCACGTGCAGCAACAAAGACCCAACACAGCCAAAAATAAATAAATTAATTAATTTTAAAAAATAAAATAAATAAACATTAGACTGATAGATACAAGCAACATGATCAAACATTAAAAACTTTTTTCAAACATTACAATTTTTTAAAATTTTAAGCCCTTAAATCATTAAACAATAAGTGAATTTATCTGATCCCATATAGTTACTTAGAAAATATTTTAAAAACTAAAAAATACCTACTCAAAAGCACATCACAAGATCAGTTTACTTCCTATTTATGTACACTACTAACATCTCACTACTAATTCTACCCAAAGGGAGAAACAAGTTTTGTAAATCAGACATACCACAACTAGTTTTTATTTTTATTTGTTAAACCAGTTTTCTAAAAAATCACATGCAACAGCAAATTCCATTAACTTCACAATGCTGTTTTTTTTAAGTGCTTATTTTTTCTATCCTAATCTAGAACATTAAAGAGCTTGAGTAGTTTTTTTAATGTCATTTTTAAACTTTTTATTATGGAAATTTAAAAACATACACAAAAGTACAGAGAATACTATAATGCATTCCCATACACCTATCATCTAGCTTCAACAATTTCTGAATGCCATTTTTATTTAAGTCTTTTTTATTTTAAAGTAATACTGAAAAATACTTACATTTAAATATAAGTCACAGGACTTCCCTGGTGGTGCAGTGGTTAAGAATCTGCCTGCCAATGCAGGGGACGCAGGTTCGAGCCCTGGTCCGGGAGGATCCCACATGCCACGGAGCGACTGAGCCCGTGCACCACAACTACTGAGCCTGCACTCTAGAGCCTGCGAGCCACAACTACTGAGCCCACGTGCCACAACTACTGAAGCCCGCGCACCTAGAGCCTGCGCTCCACAACAAGAGAAGCCACCGCAGTGAGAAGCCCGCGCACCACAACGAAGAGTAGCCCCCGCTCTCTGCAACTAGAGAAAAGCCCGCACGCAGCAACGAAGACCCAACAGAGCCAAAAATAAATAAATAAATAAATAAATTTAAAATAAATAAATAAATGAAACTCACAAACTGTCCATTAAAGTGTTCTGGCCAATGATGGAAAAAAATGTTTTTCGAAATATTTTTACATGTGATATAAATCAACATTATTGAAAAAAGTTATAATTTCAAAGCTCACATAATCCTACCTATTTTCTAATTAAACAGCAAAGCTGATGAAAATTTAATATAAAATTAAGAAATATAAAAATTTTAAGACACTGAAAACGTATTTTAAAATATTCAAAATCTCACCTGCTTCTGAAACATAAGACATATGGAAACTGTACATTTTGTAGGAAAATGAAGCCTTCAAGTTACTTCTCCAGTGTACCTGAGACTTTCAGGCTTTCATAAAGATGTATTTCCCTTACACACAGGAATACCAATATGTTAACTAGAAATGTCCCAACAATTAAATGTCAGCTATCAATTCACAGACAATTCATACAACATCCTGCTTAAATATTACAGGTCTAATTTTTCCTCTCTTCTCAAGTTTACCGAATTCAGGCAAACAGGTGAGAGTCATGCAATATAATTATATAAACATTACCAGAAATGCTGAAATATATGCAGACTCATGCTATGTTTGAGCTAAAATTATGGCTGTTAAAAAAGCTTGCTACTGCTTGTGACTCTCCTAAGCCTCCCCGAACAAACTCACTCCTCTTAAATTCCACTGTTACTTGAACCTCATATGGCATGCCTGGGCAAATTTGATGACTTGGATTTTGTTTTAGAAGCCAGGCTTACTGCCAAGTCTGCTGTGTCTACTCCCCTGACCCACCAGGACAGCTTTAGACAACACCTCCCTTATTTATGTTACTGCTGTGAGCAGTCAAACTACTGCTTACTATCAAATGAGGCTCAACCTACTCAGGTTTCCTAACTCTCAGGAGTAATGCAATTGACTTCAATATATTCTGGCTTTCTCAACCCCACCTCTTACTTAAAATAAAACATCACCATATTGAATCACCAACTACTCAATACTAAGAAGGAAAGTAAAGGGCGTTAAACTTCACAATCAATAACACAACTCATTATCTTCTCTTAAAATATTCCATTTTATATATTAGTATTTTATTTATTACTTTTTCTGAAGAACAACAAACTCCACAATTTCTAACCAAAAATGTCCTCATGATCACACTTCATTGAAAAAATAAATACAGAGCAAGACACAAAAGCAGAGTTTGGGATATACTTCAATAAAAATACAGTAATTTTAGGTGAGGTTTACTGGTTGCCACAGAAAGGCAAGTCATAATAAGAAGTTGATTCTACAATATACCTTAAGTTAATATCTCAAATGCCCTTAAATACTTAAGATTCAGGCCTTACTAGACCCCCACAATTTCTTAGCAACGTACATAATGCCAACTTTTAACTTTCATATCATCTAATAAAACTACAGTATTACCTCTGCTAATAGTTTAGAATATATGCCAAAATATCCCTTCTGTATTGGCAAATGGGAAAATCTAAGAAAGCACAGGTATAGCAATGTTCTTACAATGATAAAGTTTTAACAAAACAATATGACATTGAAATTTTTTCCTCAATTTTTCCCCATACTCACTAAAACACATTTATTCACTAATCTCCATCACAAAATTCTGCTAATACCCTTAGGAGCATCCTCTACCCCTATCAGGAAAAGTGTCAAGGAAACAGAATATTATATTATTCTTCCAAGTGAAATGGTGAAATGTTTATCACTGACTCAATCACTTATATATTCTCACTGCATTCGAGTCTTAAAAAAAAGCTGACCTATGGTGTGAAAGTAAGGTTCAGCAGTAATCAAATCTTCCTTTAAGTATCTAATGCGCCGGTGCAAACACACCATTAATTTCTACAGGAAACCATACAAGCAACTTCTCTTTTTTCATACTGATTTAAATAGCCAATTATACTTAGTATGGTTAGCAAATTAACCATCCTTCACACCATACTTAGTAACAACTTAATTCAAGAAAGTAGAAAAACGTAATTAAAAGCAAGTGACCTTCAGTACTTATGTTTAGTAAGATATGAGAAAGAAGGTAACATTGAAAATAGAATTAAGAGGAAAAAATAAAAATATCTAAGACAAATATTCCAACTCATCTAAGAAAGGTTTAAAAGACAGGATCTCTCATCTGCCCCTACTCTCTAAATGTTTTAGTTTAGTATAGGAAAAAGGTCTAGGAAATAGGAGGAAATAAAAAATAATCTATCGTCAGTTTTTGTGTGCTTTTAAAAAAATGTTAACCACCATCACTTAATGAGTACCACTGGGCCAAGGACTGTGCTAAGAGCTTTAAATATATTAGCTCATTTAAAACAAGATAAAACAAAACCACTGAGTATAAATTATCAATAAAAACCAAAAAATGAGAAAATGAAATTATCTAAAAGACAGTAAATTATGAAGAACAGAATCAGATGTCCAAGCACTAAACAAAGTAGAACACTACAGATTAAAGATTAGGACAATGATCTAGAAAAAGTTCCTCAACTTCATTTTTTAAATTTTTATTTTAAATTTTTTTCCTCAACTTTATGTGAAAAAGGTGTATACTAAACTGGTATCTGATAAAACTACACTTATCATAAAGTAACTTTCTTACAAAAATACATATTGTATCTAAGATATTTCTCCCCTTTCAAAAAGCAGCAGGAGATAAGACATAGCACACCCTCCTCCCAGTGACTCTCATTCAGGACAAAAAAGTCAATGTTTAGTAATGAACAAACTCTGAGAATGAAACTTTGAATTTGAAACATAAAGATTATTACAACATCAAACTAAATTAGAGATATACAATCAATACACTAAAATAGAGCACCAGAAACTGCCCTTTATAATGGCAAAATATAATGGCAAATAATATTAATGAAATACATTAACACTTACCAATTTTATATTCTCTATTTCCTATTGAGGTAGCTCATCATTTTGAAACTAGGTATTAAGTAAAAGAAATGTAAATATAGCATTTTGATTCATTATTAACTGGAAAAAAATCAAAGTTAACACTGTCCTTTTTAAAAAAAAAAGCTAAAGACTAGGATCTTAAACTTTCTTTAATGGAAAAATCTCAAAACACCTTGGTAAGCAATAAACTTAAAAAGTCAGTTACTGGCGATGTATGTTTATGTATAGCTCATTCACTTTGTTATACAGCAGAAACTAACACACCACTGTAAAGCAATTATACTGCAATAAAGATGTTAAAAAAAAGTCACAACAGGGCTTCCTCCCTAGTGGCGTGGAGTGGCTGGGCCCGTGAGCCATGGCCGCTGAGCCTGCGTGTCCGGAGCCTGTGCTCCGCAACGGGAGAGGCCACAACAGCGAGAGACCCGCGTACCACAAAAAAAAAAAAAAAAGTCACAACATATTGAACTTATCAAGTGTCAAATCATCTAATTTGTACTTTAACAAGCTTGCTTAGGATATTCACTAAATTCAGCCCCTTGGCTTGTTCTCAGTCTCCACCCACTATCACCCCCACCTCCAAATATTTTTCAAAAACCTTCTGTATGGAAATTTAGATGTGATACAAGTACTCTTAAGCCTTGAGAGAGAAGGAAAACCTGCAGCCCAAAATTACCAAGATCTGCTGTCTTACGGAATTGACCAATAAAAGTCAAAGAACTGAAACAAGTCTCATAAACTTCCCCTACCACCAAAAAACAACAAAAAAACCGTTAAGGACTGACTCAAAACTTAAGTGGTACTTTTTCATTAACTGAACAAATACTGGTTGCCTACTATGTTAAACGCACTGTGCTAGGCATCTATGAACAAGATACAGACATTATCAATGCCCTCATGGAATGTTCTGCTTCAGTGAGGAAGAGAATTCAGAAACAAGTAAACTCACTGATATGACCCAATACTGATCTGAATCCTAGTAAGCAATTTTACTCTCATGGCCCGCTTTACTTCATCTTACCATCCTAAATGTAGGTCAGTTAATCCACTGAGTTCCTTCAAACTACACACTCATAATTATGCATAGTAAAATGAAATCAGGGACTTCCCTGGTGGCACAGTGGCTGAGAATCCGCCTGCCAATGCAGGGGACACAGGTTTGATCCCTGGTCCCAGAAGATCCCACAAGCGGCGGAGCAACTAAGCCAGTGCGCCACAACTACTGAGCCTGCGCTCTAGAGCCCACGAGCCACAACTACTGAGCCCGAGTGGCCACAACCGAAGCCCATGCACCTACAGCCCGTGCTCCACAACAGAAGCTACCGCAATGAGAAGCCTGCCAAAAATAAAACAATAAATTTTTTAAAAAAGAAATGGATTTATTTAAAAAATGAAATTAATCTTGTGGACAAATAACTTTGAAACCTTAGTTTTGAGTAGCACATCCTTTTCAATAGAATTTAAAAATTAGCTGCTAGGTATTCATAGCAGCACTATTTACAATAGCCTAAAGGTAGAAACAGCTCATGTCCTGTCCATCTATGGATGAATTAACAAATTGGAGTATATATACAATAGAACGTGATTCCGTCATTAAAAAAGAATGACGGGGCTTCCCTGGTGGCGCAGTGGTTGAGAGTCCGCCTACCGATGCAGGGGACACGGGTTCGTGCCCCGGTCCGGGAAGATCCCACATGCCGCGGAACGGCTGGGCCCGTGAGCCATGGCTGCTGAGTCTGCGCGTCCGCAGCCTGTGCTCCACAATGGAAGAGGCCACAACGGTGAGATGCCCGCGTACCGAAAAAAAAAAAAAAAAAAGAATGACGTACTGCGATGTTCTACAGCATGGATGAACCACAAAAACACTATGCTAAGTGAAAGAAGCCAGACACAAAAGGTCACATATGTATGATTCCATTTACATGAAATATCCAGAATAGGTAAATCCATAGAGACAGATCCCAGATTAGAGATTCGGCTGCCAGGGACCTGAAGGAGAAAAGGGAGAATGAGGAGCAACTGCTTAGTGGGTTTGGGGTTTCCTTTTGGGGTGATGAAAATGTGTTGAAATTAGATGTGGTGACTGCACAACACTGGGAATGCACTAAATGCCACTGAATCATTCAATTAAAAATGGTTTATGTCATGTGTATTTCAACCTAATTTTTTTTAATTTACAAAAAACAGCTACTAGAGGAGATATGAAGATGTATGTATATGTATAGCTGATTCACTTTGTTATACAGCAGAAACTAACACACCACTGTAAAGCAATTATACTCCAATAAAGATGTTAAAAAAAAAAAGACTGCTTTAAAGTGGACTTTTTGTCACAAATAAAACTGCTCAAGTTTAACTTTGGGAAAATCAGTTGTAAATCAAGTTTCAAACCTTAACTCCTCTAGACCCATTTAATATCAAAATGTTTTTTTTACGGGTTTTATGGCAAAAATCATTCCTTAAATAGCTGTATTCATAGCATTTAAATTTTATTTAATGTTTTGGACGTACATACAACTCCTACTTGATGATAATTCTTTATTACTCATATGTTTGGTTAACATCTTTATTGATCATATATTTGGTATTTAATGTGCTCTAATCAAGTTTGTGCCCAATAAAGGTTTGCTGACATCATCAACTGTTTATCTTCTTTATAATGAAAATACTCATTCAAACAAGATTTTATTTTGTTAAATCCCCATAATTTAAGTACAATTCAATGCAACCTTCTCTACCAATGCCACTTTCCCCCCGTTTCTACCTCTATTATAAGCTGCACCACCATTCAGTCAGCCTAGTAGCACAGTTATTTGGGTTATGTGCCCCCCCATTCCATTTCCCAAGCTCCTTGAGGTGCCTCAGTTCTTTCTGCATCCATCATAACACTACCTAACACTACCTTGAGCATAATAGGTGCTCAAATGATGTCAGTGGAATTGAAAAAAACGCAGCCAACAAATAACTACTGTAAATTATTTACTATGTTGACAAAGACATCTAACATATAAAGACTAATAGGGCTGATAATACAATACAAATATTTCCCAGAGAATCCTTATGCCATACGTTCAGATATGTTTTTCAGTGCAACCCTACAGAACAGTCTATTGAACATCAATATGAACATAAAGTAATTCACCTAACACCGGAAAAAATAAAAGGGGATTAGTCTTATCCATCTCCCTTTTGAAGTTCACCTGCATAAGTAATAAGGAAACTGAACTTAATGAACCACAGTATTCCAAACCAGGTCACAGGAGAGTCCCCAACCATCCTGTTCCTATTTCCTGATTGGTCTGACCTCCAAACATTATGGTGCCCAGCTTTTCACGCTCTCCTTTAAAACCCAACTCATGATCTCCTTTAAAACATCTTCCGAGGTGAGCTTTTTCTTAAAAACTGACTTCCAGAACTTTCTAGGAAAATTACAAACACGGCACCCCACTTTTAAATATCTTCCGAAAGACTTAGCTCAAAAAAAAAGAAACCCAGTTTTCGGAAAAGTCCCGTTATAGTTACACTTCGAATTAAATGTGGGCCATTAACATGCACAAGTGGAAGTTAACACTACAGCGTAACTCTCCTAGCAGAGTAGGTTTAAACAGACATGTGCACGAATTTTAGAGA
This sequence comes from Tursiops truncatus, assembly GCF_011762595.2. Lineage (NCBI taxonomy): Eukaryota > Metazoa > Chordata > Mammalia > Artiodactyla > Delphinidae > Tursiops > Tursiops truncatus. The sequence goes on from NC_047052.1 coordinate 18,441,824, forward strand.
GCTCCTGCACTTTCAGAATGCGCATCTTTCAAATGAAGATTGCTTTTAAAACCTAGAATAGATGAAAAACCAAACCTGCTTACACTTCACAGGGACATTTCCTCCGCACCACGCTGGCAAAGCAGCAAACCAGAGGCCACCTGGGCAGCGACCCCGACCCTCGGCCTCCAAACCCCGGCGTCCACTGGCCACAGGCGTCCCGAAGTCCAGTTCCCCACTAGTTTGCTTCCAGCCTAGCCCGCGGCCACTTCCACGTCGCTGCGACCCACACGCCTCCTCAGCGGTTTAAATCCGCTCTTCACTCACCCCCCCCCCCACACACACATACACACGTTACCACTCACCCACACACACACACGATGTTACCAGACATCACCACACATACACACACACACACACACACACACACACACACACACACACGATGTTACCAGACACTCACCCCCCCCCCCCCACACACACGATGTTACCAGACCCGGGACAACCAAGGGACCAGGCAGGGAGGGGGCGAGCTCTTGCGAGCCAGAAGAGCTGACGCTCCTCGTTCCCGCCCCGCCCGGCACCCACCTGCAGGCCGCGAGACCGGGGCCGGCGGTGGCGGCGCCCCGTCCTCGCCAAAGACGAGTTTAAAGTCGAGCTCGTCGTGGGCGCCACAGTTTGCAGTAGTCATCGGCGTGGCCCAGGGTGCTGCGGCTCCTCCTCAGGCGGCGGCGGCGGCGGCGGCGGCTCCTCAGCGCCGCTTCATGCCGGGCCGCGCCGGCCAGGAGGTTGCAGCTCCGCAGCAAACTTTCCGGGCGGGGACCGCGACGTCGAGCGTTCCGTTCCGAACTCTAAAACTGGCCGCGCGCCGAACCGCACCAGGAGCCGCCACCACTGCCAGTCGTCGATGCCCAAGCTGCCACGGTCGCCTTAGACGATATTCCCCGCCCCCCTACAGCGGCCGCTACCGGCGCGCTCCCGCGCCGTGCCGCGAGGCCGGTCCCGCCCCCTACCGCGCGCCCATCTGACCCGGCCGCCCATAGGCCACTGGCACCGCGGACGAGCCCGATGGCCCCGCCCCCTCACCGGCCTACCGCGTGACTCCCTCTCCAGGAGAAGGAAGTCACGTGAATATGGAGAGCCAGATAGCCCTACTACCTCTTGGGAGTCGTAGTTTGCATCAACTCCTTCTAAGCCAGGACCCGGTACCAGGGTGTGAGGTCGATAGCCCTCTAATTATATTGAGGGGCCCACCACCGGCCAGAGATCCCTTGCCTTATTAGGCAGGCCCGACGTTGGGGAAGGGGCGTCAAGAGCCTTGGGGTTAAGGGTGCGGTGACACGCGGCTGCAGTGTTATTCCTGCCTGGCTGGGTTTGGGGAAGGTAAAAGCGCCCCGGAGGGTTACGTGGACATCACTCACTCCCTGAACCCTTTACCCCAGCCTTAATGGCGGAGTCTCGAGAAGGCTGGGACTGGGTCGGGCTTCCAGCTAAGGTGGGGCGGAGCCGGAGGAAACCTGGGTTGCGCAACGAGGCCCAAGTCTGAGCTACCAGTCGCTGCAGACCCACCCTTGCGGGGCGGGGCCCGCGCTTTGCTGGCTGAGCCTTTGTCTGCTCGCCGTCAGCCGGCCTGGCAGCTGCTCCTTCGAGGACAGCCGGCGCATTCGAGGCCTCGGCAAAGCCTCCGGGGCAGGGTCTGTCCGTGCTATAAGTCAGGCCGACTGAACGGGAAAACCCCGTCGTGAACTCGCACCATTCAACGGGCTCTGTGACCTCTGCATCCCGGCGCACATCGGTTAAAGCGGGAGGGATTGTGTTACACAAACTGAGTGGTTGTTAGGGGGGAGGAAATGACACTGCGTCAGAACAGTTTCACTCTCTGCCCCTCCCCAGCGGGCCCGTCTTGCCTGGAGACTACCCAAGGTGCCTCCTCCTGGGCCCTGGGGTGGAGGCTGGGCCCAGGGACGCTGAGCCTGGCTTGTTTACTTAGGGCTCCTCCAAGGCACAGGGTGGACGGAGAGCTGGAAGAGGTGGCGGTGACCAACTCCCCTAGCTCTAGGCTGCGAAGGGCACAGCATCCCTAGAAGTGTGTTGCCAGAGGAACCAAGTTGCTATGTCTCAGAAACTTGGGTGCAGGTGCAAGAGCCCAGGCACATCCCACGCTGTCCACAAAAGCCGCTGGAAGAGGGCAAGGTGGAGCACCCTCCAGAGATGTCTCAATATGTGGACTGACAACCTGAGGTACCAGGGAGCCCTAGGGAAAGCCCAACTAGGCCTAGGGTCAGGAGGACAGGGAACGTACAGAGCCGTTGACACGTTTATCTTGGACTGGTTCACCCCTGAGGTCAGAAAACTTTTCCTGCCCTGTGCTCTGTACCCATACCTGTGCTGGACCTGGGGAGGCAGAGATAAATTAATCTCCCTTCAGGCATCAGGGAGAGGAGGCAAGCAAATCTATAATCACTGTGCAAAGAGATTAGGGCTGTGCCAAGAGCTCAGAGAAGGCTTATAATCTCCCAGGCTGCAGGTGTCCACAAGGCTAAGTAAGAATTGGAGAGATGGGCAAGAAGTGAGAAAGATGGTTCCAGGCAGAGAACAGATTTCCAAAGACTTGGAGACCAGAGAGTACACGCAGTGAACAGAAGCCAACGGTAAAGCCAGATGAAGGAGCAGGGTACTGCAAGCCACTGCAAGGTATCTGAACTTTATCCTGAGTGCAGGAGGGAGCCACAAAAGGGTTTCCAGCAGGAGACTTCCATGTTCAGAATTCTGAATCTCTGGATTGGAGTGGGGGAGGGGAAGGTTAGAGGCAGAAGGAGATAACAGTAGTCAAGGAGAGGGAGCAAATGGTATTAAGTGGGTGAAATAGCCTTCCAATAAGCAGTCCTGCCTTCAAAGGATATCCAACCTTGAGGGCCTAAGCGTGGAATTTAGAGCCCAAACTCCACACTAACTTTACAGCTTTCGGCCCCAGGCAGATGGTTGGTCTGCCAATTAGTACTACATGTAACATGACCCTTAGTATAGTAAAAGGCCCCAGAAGCTTAGCCAGCTCACCTCTCCTCCTCATAAAACGATGCAGTTTTGGGATGTGTGCCCCCTACCACCCCCCCACAATACCTCCCAGGATATCATCTGGATGGAGAAAATGGACCTTCATCTAACCCCTCTGCCCTCAACACATGACTTTACCTGAACCAGGGGCTCAGCCAGCCAGGCCAGGGGGGAAGGCAAGAGGGAGATCATGGGCCCGTCAGCCCCACCACTGGGAGGGGACCAGAGAAGCTATAGGTGGCTTGAAAAATTCACCCATTCATCAAATGCTTAGCGATGCATCTGTGTTCCCAGCTACCATGCACCTGGAGAACACTTAAAAGGGCTCATGTCTTGGGGAAGGTTTCTGCTCTGGAGGAAACTGAGAATCCTAACCTGGAGTGATGAGGGCTGAGGCAGGGGGTGGGCACCAACTGCAGGAAGAGTGTTACCACCTTTGTAAGAAAGGCAGCAGTGGCTGGGAGCTCTGCAGGCTGTGACGAATCAATACACAGACATCAGTATACAAACTCTCTCCACCCCTTTTCCTTAGCCAGGTCCAGGACCTCCCCCATAAGCTCCTCGTCAGGTCAGCTCCAAAGCTCTCTTAGGTGGCAGGAGGCCATCTGACTCACCTCCAGCCTTCTGAGAGCCCTGTGAAACCAGGAGGCCCAGGGACCCAATGCAACAGATAGAACCCTAGACTTGGCCAGGCTGGTAGACAAGGACTGTGTGGGTCCCCTCTCCCTCCTGTGTGCATGCCAGCCAGGCTCGAGACTGAGGAAAACCATCCCTTTCATCAGCTGCCACAGGCCTGGCCCTGAATTCTCATCGCTGAAGGCTCTCCTGTGGCCTCTTGAGCCATGGAATGGTACAGCTTAGCTCAGTCCAGCCCCCCTTGTTCCACATTAGGGCAAATAGGAGCCTTGGAGGAAAGTCAGAGTTTAGAAAAGATCCTCCTCTCCATGGCACACATCCCCCCAACACAAGCTCTTGTTTGATTTTTCCTCTGTGCCTGCTCCCTACCCCCATGCCCAGGCTGGCCAGAGGGGACACAAGGAGTGCCCTTGAGCAGTTCTCAATCTGGGCAGAGGCGATATGACCAGCCAACTACAATCGAAGAAAGTTAGTTGCTGAAGTCAGCACATGGTGCTGAGAAGACAGGGTCAGCACTTTGTCCTCAAGCGCTAGGCTGAGGAGTTTGGACTTGATCCAGGGGGCAACAGAGAGCCATGGAGGAGTTCTGAGCAGGAGTGACACCTGGAAGGACTGAGTATGCAGGACTGCAGGGGCAAGAGATGACCCACCCATCTTTGCACCAAGTCCAGTCTGCTTGCTGTGGCCTTCGGAAGACCTGCCACCCTCTCCAGCCTTGTCCCTCCCTCTTGTGCTCATATGAAAACCATGTGTCCCCAAAATATGATGAGCTAGGAGGAAGTCCTCAATCAGGGTGGCTGGAATGGATGGATAAGTATGGTGGTTACCAGACCAGAGAGGGGTTTGGGCATCTAAGTGGCCTGAGTTTGAGGTGGGCATGATGAGAACAGTGGGTGGAGCTTTCAGACCTGACTGGGCCCTCCCAGTTGGTCCCAGCTCTTAGGCAGGTCTCTCTGAGACCAGGGCAGGCATCACTGAGGTGTGCTAAAGCGAGACCATTTGAGGGCCAACATATTCAGCCAGGATTTTGCCAGACGTCCTCAGTCAAGGAACACACACTAGCCCCTCCCCACCTGCTCCCCTGTGACTAACCCTTTCCCCACTACTTTTCCTGGGCCTTCAAAGTCCCCACACTCTAAACTCTATCTTAGCGACTGACCTCTACCCCTGCCTTTCCTTCCCCATAGCCCAGAAATGAACGTGACCCCTCCAGAGAAGGGGCTTGCCCAGGGAAACCACACTGGTGGGAGAAGAGGTCTGAGGACAGAGCCCAACCCCAACAGGGAAGTGGATCTTAAGACTTGGTACCTGGCCCACACAGGGTCCTCCCACAAGTTCTGACTAGCTCAGGATGCCTGAGGGGTCCACTGGGGCCAATCTGTCTGTCCTGTTCCAGTTGGGGTATGAGGAAAGGCAAAGGGGGCATTTTGACTGAAACAGTTTTTTGTAAGAAAAATCAAATAAATTGTGCCTAAAGTTTGATGGCTGAGACTGAACCAAGCCTCAGTCTCTCTCCTGGGTGGGGCTCCTTCTCTGGAAGCACTGGTCTGGGAAGTTAGTTAGGGCAGCCTCGGTATGGAGTGACCCCATTAGCTGCACAGTGCCGCTATCATAGGGCGAGACTATCCTCCAGCCAGCCTCGAGCAGGAAGAGAACAGCTGATCCCACTCAGAGAAGGGCCCTTGGGCCCAGCAAGAACTAGAAGTGACTTGCCCAAGGTCAAAGAGTGATGGGCTCTGGGAGGCCACTGGTATTGGTATCCTTATCTGCAAACAGAAGAGCAAGTATGGGTGCATGGAGGGGCTGCTCCGGGACTGAGACAGGGGCCTTACCTGCCCAACCCCTGATTCAGGTCATCAGGGCTGGAGGTACTGACTGGCACAGGGGCCTGACCCTGAGTAGATGGGAGAAACAAGGCCTTGACCCAGAGGGGAATCCCCCCCTCCTCACAGAGCTTTGAAAAGGGGAGGAAAAGCAGCATGTTTACAGCTGAGGAAGCAGAGGCGGTGCTGGGCAGGGACCTTTGGTCAGAACGCCCCTCCCAGTAAGTGGGCGGTGGCGGTGCGGGGAGGCCCCATAAGATGTGGTAGCTGTTTGTTTGCTTCTCACTGCCAGAAGGAAATTAAAGAGAATCTGCCACTTCCTTCCGGCCCGAACGGGATGGTGGGGGGGGGGAAGGGGGGATGGGCAGTGGCATGGCCGGGCAATCACAAGGGCCCCAAATTGCTGCCATCAGCAGTCTCCAGTGTCCTCTGCTCAGAGCAGACACCTCACAGGTCTGAGCTCTAGCTGGGGTCAGACCCAGCACCCCGCCTCACCTGAGCTGGTCCCTTACTAGCGCACCAGATACCCTAATCGTTCCCCCAGACTCCATATCACCTCTCATCAGGAAAGCCAACTGACGGCCAGTACCTCAGGTTTACCATCAGGAGAATGGGCTTCTTGGACTTTCCTGGCTCAACTCAAGTCCAGTGAGCATTAAAGGTGATAACCAACCCACCACCTCCATCTAGACTCATAAGGATGGGTAGGAGAAATGTTTTAGAAAGCCCCAGCTCTGCACAGAGGGTGGAAGCAGAATAATTATGCCAGGACATCTGTCCATGTGTAAAGGTGCCAGGCTGAAGCAACCAGCCATGGGTAAGGGTGAAGGGTCTTTATTGCACTGTACCAATGTCAGGTTGGGGAGGTGCCACCTGAAAAGCTCCTGTTTTCAAAGAAAATACTGAGGTCACTGGGAACTTGGCTCTGCTACTCAGACCCACCAAAGGAGATGGGCACTCTGGGGATCCCTTGGCCTGTGCTCCAGGCTGCTGGCCCAGGCCAGAACCTCGTAATTCCTGTCAGCACTGGCAGCAAATTGTCCAGTGGCACCTGGCTGATGCTCTGCACCCATAGCCATCCTAGGGCCAGGCCCAGGGAGGGGCTGACCAGGGTAGGGACGGGAGTCACCAGCCTTCCAGGGGGCTCTCTTTACCACTTGCCAAGGCTAAAAAGGGCTTCTTGCACAGCTCCCCAGGCAGGACTGGCTCCTGAGCTCTGGGGTCCCCAGTGTCTTGGTCAGGGGCCTCCCGCTTGCGCTTGTGCAAGGAGGGACCCTCCTCACGCAGCCGACCCTCAGGGAGGCCCTGGCTCCGCAGACAGACGATGGCTGCAGCCTGCTCCGCCAGTTTCTTGGACTTGTCCCTAGGCAGATGAGGCATGGGGCAATAAGGCAGGGAGACAGGCAGACTGGTTACAGGACTAGAGTCTGGGAGGCCTGACTCTACACGCCCTTGGCAGAGATTCTGACAAAACTAGGGAAGGGGTCATCACCCAGGGATGCCACTGCCCAGGTACACCATCCCCCTAACCCTCCCAGGCCAATGCGAGGATCAGGCCCTGTTGCAAGCCTCATGCCCACTGATAAGGAAACTCACCACAAGGTGGACTGGTACTTTTGTTCAGCAACAGTGACAACAGAACAGAAGAGGCGATCCAGGGGCCGTTGAACCTGGTACAGAGAGAGAAAAGGAAACAGGGATGGCTGCATGAGAGCAAGAGGGCCAAGCCCTGGAGGGAAGTACTTCCCACCTAAATCAAATGAAGGCTACCTGTATCATACGCTCCTCCCCAGCAGAAGTGCCTAGTGCATCTTCCAGGGAAGAAACGTAGATACACAAACAGTCAGTGACATTCCAGTGTGTCAGGAGTTCTGTCATGGACCTAAGCAAAGGTCCGTCAGAGCCCTTAGCTGCATGTGACTATGGAGCTTCCTCCTACTGACATCTGGGTGGGCCAGGTCCCCCAAAATGAGAAGGAGTTCACCAGATGGCAAAGCGGTGAGAGGGGACAAGGACTGGGGCAAAGAAGGTACACCTGGCAGAGCGACCAGGTGATGTGGCGGACAGAGAGCTGAGTGGATGTGACCTGAAGCAGAAAGACACATGGGGGTCTCATGCTCTGGGCTGAGGTAGTAGGGCTTGATCCCAAAGGTGCTGAAGAGCTGATGAGGACGTGAGCAAGGGGGACAGAAGCAAATTCGTTTTGGAAAAGTCACTCTGGCAGAAGGGAACCCAAGGCCCAGAAGATACAAGCTTGGAGGTCAGAAGGCCAGTCCAAAAGAGACTAGGCAACCTAAACAGGCCATGGGGACCAAAGAAAGTGAAGCAAGACCATCTCAAAGTTTCCCCTGAGGGGCCCCAGACATGGGGCCCAATTCTGTGCCCCATTGGCTGAGGCCTGGTCCAAAAACATGTCAGTCTAACTTTTAGGTTTGAGCATCCTTCCTAAGCCAATTGGCCCTCTCCAGAGAAGTCTCTCCTGCCTAAGCAATGCCACTGGAAGGGACTGGCTGAAGCAGCCTCTTACTTAGGCCTCTAGTTCAGTTTTATGAAAGTGACCAGAACTAGACAACAGGTCCACTGTCAAAGGGAAGGAGCTAGAAGGCAAAGAAGGCAAAGCCAGGCTCCAGCCAAGCAGTCTGGAGTGCACATACGAGCCGTGGGTGGACTGGGGGTGGTGGCACTAGCTGTGGGAGTGCTGTGGGCTGGATGCAGGGCAGGCCACAGGCAGGAACTCACCGTTTCATACACAGGCTGTGCCAACTTCTCCCTCCGGCACCACTCCAGCAGGCACATCTTGGGGGTGATCTGGGGTGAGTATGCTCTCCTAGGGAAGGAGGGAAAGGTGTCAGGGCCCACCTACCATGAGAACTCCATTCCTCAGCAGGGGCCCTACTCAGTTCCTGGTAGGAGCTGCAGGAACTGAGACAGCAAACTCCTGCCTTCGGACTCCTGCACCTATTCCCTTGAGCTCCCATTTCTGTCCCACCAGTGGCTTGGGGCCTCAATTCTACCTAAAGGGAAGATGGGCTTCAGTTGTTTGGGGAATTGGAATGGGAAGTGAACTCCAGCACTCTGAGCTCCAGCCTGGAAAACAGCCTTCAACAGCCAAGAAGGAAGGTACAATTTGCCTCTCAAGACAATATCAGGAGGGAGTGGGTGGGAGTGGGGACACAGGCGGCCATACAGTGGTCTCAGGATCTAGCTCAGGGCCCACCCTGATTATGTCCACCAAGTGTCAGGGTGATCCGCTGCTGCCTTGGGCACAGTGGACTCCAGTTTCAGAGTCAGGCCATGTTCTAGCTTCCCACCAGGAGCTCTCCCTGGATATGACTGCCCAACAGCTGTGCCTACATCCCTCCTCCCAAGACTGCCAGACAAGACTAACTCCTGGTCTGGCCCTGGGGACCCCAGAAAGGTTCAGATTCCAGATCACAGAGACAAGGATGAGGGCCCCATTCAAAGCTGAGTCACAGTCTGAGGCAATAATTGGCCTGAGGCTATTTCTGCCTAGAGAGGGCACCACAGGGCTAGCGAGGGGCAGTGAGGGTAGGCTGCTTAGCCAGGTGAGGGTTCAGGTCCTGCTGCTATTCTGGAGCTCCCTGCAGGCAGCTAATTCCTGAGGGCCAAGGAGAAAACACAGACTTTGAGGAACAGAGGGGACAAGTCTCCCCAGCCTGAGTTGTGGGAAGGGGTGGGTCAGGAAAAAGGTATAGTTTAGTCACCCTTGGGAAAGCATGCGCAACCCTGACAGCACTGCCTGGGCTTTCAGCGACTGTCTTCTCCAAAGTGCCTTCTTTGGGTTGCTGAAAACTGAGAACAAGCATCCAAACCAAGGAGATGTGTGGTCCCTAAGCTTGGCATTAACCATGGACGGCAGCCAGCTTGCTGGCCCAGTCAGACCTGAGGACACTGGCCCTGGCCCAAGCTGAGGCCGAGCTGGAGACCTACCGGTCAAACTTGACAGCCATCTTAATGATACCAGAGGTATCTTCAGCTGGCTCCTCCACCTCCTCCGGGCTCCTGGCCAAGAGTTTGCCCCGCCGGGCATCCAGCTCTCGTGTGGTCTCCTCATAGAAGGCACCAAGGCCAAAGGCCTCACTATGAAGGGACAAGCAGAGTAGGGGAAGCCCCTTAGTGGAGCCAGCATTCAGGAAACTACTGCAGGAGCCCAGGGCCCCACGACTGAGAAATGCCCCCCACATATACCCAAACACCACCAGGGCCTAGCCATCAGAAGGTGCTTTCTACACACCCCTGTGATCAGCCTGAACTGACAGATGGAGAATGAATGCAGGTCCCTGAGCATGAGCACTGGAGGGCAGGCTGGGCTGGGTGGAGTAGATTCCAAAGGCCACCTGCAGCCTCTCTTCTGAGGAGGAACACACAGGCAGGTGTCCCTAGCCAGCAGTGAGTGAGTTGAGCTATACTGACCAAGCGCTGGGGGTATGCACAGCCTTGTCCTCATGCAGGCCCGTGGGAGGAAGACATGGAGGCCTGACCACACACAGGCCAAGCCTAAACTGAGGTACCAGCCAGAGCTACAAAGTGATACTCTTGAGAGTTATCCTCTTGAGTTCACAAGATACTTGGGTCGAGCTGGTTAAGCTACATGGGCTAGGGACAGAATGAATACCACAAGCCCAGGGTGAGGAGGAAGGTTCAGGCAAGGCTCTTCCCTCTAGGAAGCATCTTAAGGGCTGGAGGACATTCATGAAGATGGCTGCCTGAGGGAAGCCTAGTCCAGAAAGGCTTCTCTGGAGGAAGGAGAGTATAGAGAGCTAATGTGCGGGGGAGACAGCATTCAGGCAGGAGACCCTGTACAAGCACAGGCAGACAGGGAGCTGTGGGAACAGGCACTAGACCAGGTTGTGAGGGGCCCCAAATGTCAACCACCTGAGCTGTAGCTCTACCAGATCTAGAGGATCAAGGGGTGGCCTCTCAGACTGCAAAGGGATGGGGTGTGGGTGCCGGCTCAGGCCAGGGGCTCCATTCTACAACCCCAACTCTCCTAACCATTGGATCTTGGTGGCCTGGCATGTGACAGATCTGTTACCAGGAAAGCCCCTTCCTCCCCAGGGATTCCCAAGCCCAGCCCTCACCTTCCTCCATCCTACTAGTGCACTAGTTCCCGAAATTCTGCTGCTGAGATCAGTCCAGGGATGGCAAGTTCTAAAGATTTGAAAGTACCCCCTTCTGTGAGGCAAAGCTGTACCACCTCCCCACTCCAGCACATCCACCTCCAGAAGCTGTGTCCTGGGTCCCCTCGTAGAGTCAGCTTAGGGCTCAGGGTCAAGTCTGGGTAATGTCTGCAAGGACAGATGAACAGCCCATTGCCCCTCTCACCAAATTTCCTGGGAAGACTGGGCGGCATGGAGCAACCTCCCCTGGGGCGACTCCAGATGTTCTCGTAGCATCTGGCACAAGCAGTACTTGGTGTTGGTGTAGTGGTTGTCATACTGCACAGCCTGAGAGAAGAACTGCCATGAGCCCCCCTGCTGCCCAGGCAGGCTCTGAGGCCTGAGCTCTGCTCTGATGGCAGGAAAAGGGGCTCCAAGGGGGCATCAGAGGGGCCTGCAGCCGAGGCAGTGTGACCCCATAAAAGAGCCCTCTCCATCTTGGCGATCTACTCCTCTAGTTAGTGGCACAATGCTTGGGGGTCACAACTGAGACCCACAGTCAGGAGCACACTCCACTGGACAGCCTGACTAAGGTCCACATGCGCCTGGAGCTCCTCCTGCATCAGCTACCACAGAGGACCTGTTGCCGAGCATCTTCCAAGGCAGGGAGTGGGGAACAGCCAAGTTCTGGTGTGGCAGGACCAGCCCCGGGACAGGGGTGAGATTCTTCTACCCCTTATAACCATGGTGAGTGCCTGCCCCTCCCACATCTTAAACAGCCTGTCTCTAATTTCTCCCAACATGGGAAAAGCCCAGCACCATTGACCAAGCATGTTTGCACATGTTACTTGTCACTTCATTGAGCTAAACAAGTAGTTACCACTACTCAGACTGGGAAATGCAGGCTCAGGGAGGCCAGACAACTGCCCAGGGATACCCAGTGGAAGTCGGCCTGGCTGGGGCAGGCAGGAGAGCAGTGGGTAAAGGGTGCCTCAGCCCCCCAGAACCCTCTCCCCGTCTCGCCCCCTATCAAATCTTCTAATACCTCCAGCAAGGCCTATGTCTTCAGTGCCTTGGAGGTGCGACCACATGTTCAGGACAAAGAAGGGATACGTGGGTAAGCCACGGCCAGCAGCAAGGCCTTGATTCAGCTTGTTTGGGACAGAAGGCACCTGGCTGGACCAGAAGCAGCCCTGCCTATGCTTGAAAGCTGCTCCCTTTCTCTGGCCCAACACACCCCCTTGAGGAGTTGCCAAGGGACAGGCTGAGAAGGAAGGATAACATCACCTTTCAGCCAGTGAGCAAGCTTGGCACCACTACTAAACGTGCCTTCCCTGCCACAGACCTGCCAACTGGCCGACCTAGACTGAGCTAAGCCCCCCTTGCCTCTGGTTGACCCAGGCCATTGGAGAGCCAACCTGCCCAAGAGGACACCCAGAACCAAGAGGATGAAGGCTGCAGCATCAAGCAGAAGAGGCTCCAGAACAGAGGCTGCCCAGCTCTGGGCACAGGCCTCAGGGCCTCCGACCACCCCCAGCTTGCACAGCCCTGGGGACACCCACATGTCATGGCAGCCACAACTGCCCATGGCAGCCTGAGGATCTGAGAAGCTCCTGACCCCCCAGGTGGGTAGGAGCTCCAGGACTGAAGAGGAGGGTGGAAGTCTGCTCAGGGTGAGGGCTGCACTCTCTGCTCAGGCCCAACTCACTGAGGAATTTGAGGACCACTCACTATCTTTGCCGACAGACATGCACAGCTGGTCAGAGTCTCACAGGGTGCCGGGGCAGTGCCAAGGAAATAGTGCAGGTGTCAAAAACCTCCTTTACAGGGAAATGCCCGGGCACTACCATCAAACCCCGGGTGAGAAGAAAAAGCTATTACCTGAGGAGAGGGTCAAAGTTAGGCTATTTCCTAAGTCAGAGGCTAAAGCATTCTAGGAATTAGCAAGAGAAGACTTTTAGAAGTGACTATGACTGACGACCAGTTGACACGTCTTTACGGAGAGAACCTGTCCTCACAACAGCTACAATGGCTCCTCCTGGCTGTGGCTCCTCTGGTGCCAACCCACTGGCATGAGTGACCCAGACACCACTGTCATTGTGCATGCGTGTGTATGTGTAGGGGGGCAGGGGGTGACAGAGACTAAGAGAAAGATATCATGTGTTTGGGGCCGCAACAGCATCCTGGATCCAGAAGCCCTTGCTATGACCCTCACACCTTGAAAGCTTTAGAAGGGGGCAATGATAGGGCCATGCCTCCCCAGCACCCTGCTCTTCACATTGCAGCCAGGGAAACCCAATGCTATGCTACACTAAAAAGAAAAGGAGAGGGACTTCCTTGGTGGCACAGTGGTTAAGAATCTGCCTGCCAATGCAGGGGACACGGGTTTGAGCCCTGGTCCGGGAAGATCCCACATGCCACGGAGCAACTAAGCCCGTGCGCCACAACTACTGAGCCTGCGCTCTAGAGCCTGCAAGCCACAACTACTGAGTCTGTGAGCCACAACTACTAAAGCCCGCGCACCTAGAGCCCACGCTCTGCAACAAGAGAAGCCACCGCAATGAGAAGCCTGCGCACCGCAACGAAGAGTAGCCCCCGCTCGCCGCAACTAGAGAAAGCCCGCACACAGCAACGAAGACCCAACGCAGCCAAAAATAAATAAATAAATAAATAATAAATTTTTTAAAAAAGAAAAGAAAAGGAGAGCTGCTGGGGGCTGGGGGCTCACCCAAAGCACTTTCTGCAGCAATGTGGCAGACAGTGAGAAATGTTTGTTTTGAAATAGTGCATAGACATACGTATCTGATGTACTTCTGCATGACCTCCTCCAAGGGTCGTGGACCCTCCTTGAGGAAGATGGATGGGTTCCACATGGCCGCTCGGGCCACCATCACTGAAGAGGCTGCCGTGGCTTGTCGAAAGTCCTCTATATCCAAATATCCTTGGATGTGGTCGTGAGATCCTCCACTGAAAAGCAACAGTGGGGTGAGGGGTATCCCCATCCTTGTACAAGCAATTTCAGAAAAAGGCAACTCCTAAATCTGCCACTTATTCAGTGTGTGGCTTTGGCCAAGTCCTTCAGCTATGAGAGCTTCGGGACACTGGAGATTATAACACACACCCCACTGTGGGGTCAGGAGCACCAAGTGAGATAACAAAATAAAGCAGTCCAAACCGTGCCTGGCACTTAAGAGGTACTCCAGAGCGTTTACCTTCCTTCCCCCTCCTCCCGAACAGTGGCTAAAGCCGGCCCACATCCGAAGGGCGGGGTCTGTACGTGGATACAGGGATCACAGGAAAACCCCCAGGCTGGGGCACCTATATGCCCACTGACGGCTGGGTCAAAACCCTAGAGAGGGAACAGACGCAGTGGTGGTCATGAGAGGAAGGAAGGAGGCCCGGTTTGGTTGCAATTTCCCTTTCAGCCACCCTGCAGCCCCTTGGAAACTGCTCTTTGTCTGTTCCATTAGGAACCAGGCAGCAGCCTCAGGCCAGAGACAGCACTGTGTGTGAAAATGGGGGTGGGGGAACCCCCCTCAGGTGACAACAGCAGCAACAGGGTCCAGGGTCTTGAGTAGCCCTACCCTCTCTCCAAGACACCCCTAACACCCCTTGCCCTGGGGACCACCCCACCCTTAGCTCCCCCGTCCCTCCCTCCAGTCAGGCATGCCTTTTGTCAGGGCTTTAGGGCTTCAGAACTTCTCTGTTCCCAACCTGCCATCAGGGTTGAGCCGGACTCCCGACTGGCCCACACAGGCCAGCTCCCCAGTGGCAACAGGACACTGCTGTCTTACTGCTAAGCCTTTGGGCTGGTCATCGGTACCTCACACCTGCCAGTCTAGGTTCTGGTCCTGTCACTGTCCGGGATGCTCATCTGGGCTTTGGTCTGTGACCTGCCTCATGCTCCTGAGCCATGGCTCTCTGTGCTCTGGCTTGAGACGCCTCACCCTACACCCTACACCCCTAACTCTGGGTGTGATGTCACCTTCCCCTGGGGCTGCTTCAGCAGCCACTCTCTTGCTCTCCCTAAACACTCCCACCTCAACCCGTGCATCGGAATGTCCTGGGCCCCTGTCTACTGCATACCTACATCGGCCACTCACCAGAGGCCAAAGGACACAATGGGCCCTTCTCAGCCTCACTGCCAAGTTCATTTTTGTCACACCCTTTTTTTCTTTTCTCTTACAGTCATTTTTTGATGCTATCGCATTCTATTTTCTATTTGTCAGTTCAAATCCCTTCTGAGTGAAGTGAGGCATAAAAAAATAAACGAGGAAGAAGGGAGGCTTACTTGGCTATGACAGGAATGGAGAGGGTTTCGGCGACGGCTTTGATGGCTTCACAGCTGACAGGGTGCTGAGGTCGCTCCTCCCGCTTCCTTGGAGATAAAGAGATGGGGCTGGGGACTGAGTGCCAAAGGTCACGTCACACTTAGCACCGGGTTATGTCAGCCAAATCCTACTGTCCTCCTTGCTGAACCTCAGGAAGGCCATGTGGCCAGCAGGGACAGGGCTCTGGGCTACAGGGGACGGCTCTCCCTGACCTCTGTTGTGCCGGGCAGCAGCAGCACAGGTCCATGCTGAGAAGGCAAGTCCAGCTCTCAAAGGTCTGCAGGTGAGGCATGGCTGCAGGAAGCCGATGTGGGTGGTCACACTGCCACTCCCCAGCTACCCCTCATTTCTGCCAGAGATGAGGGACGGTGCCTTAAGAATGCAACCCCTACTGTCCCGGTCTTGCCCTCCCAGAGGGACTGGGAACAGCTGCCGCCACTCAGACTGGCCACTCCCACACAGCTGCGTGTGCTGAGGCCAAGTTGGGCAGCTGATCCTGGGGAGAGGCACCTGGCACAGGGTAGGCCCAGCAACCAGAGCAGGCCACAGACCATGGCTGTCACAAAGAGCCACAGGGGAGGCAAGACCACAACCCAGGGCCCCTGCATCCAAGGTCAACTGCAAGAAGGTCTTGTGTATGAGTGAGTGAGTCTTAGGGATGCTAAGGTAAGCCCTAACTTGAGCTGTGCACAGGGACAAGCCAGAGAGGTGGTCGACCAGAAAGCCCTTGCCCAGGTCCTATCTGCATGTGTCCCTCTGCTATACTCTTCAACAAAAGTGTCAGGGGCCACAGGGCCTTAGAAAGCCCTATCAACCCAGCCTCCACCTCCACCTCCCTGCTCCCCCAGCAGCCCAATTCTAGCCCATCTTTAACAACTTTGATGGCCAGAAAGTCCCTCTTTAAACTCACCCAAATCTGTCTTCCTAGTGTTTCCAAATACTGGGAAAAAGGAATAGCTTTATTTATTCAGAAAACACTCTATGCCAGGCACTGTGCCAAGGCTGTATATTCACAATCTCATAAAAGCCTCGTGACAACCCTATCAAGCAGAAATTATCTTAATTTCCAAATGAGGACTGTGGTGCTCAGAGAGGTTAAATGACTTGTCCAAGGATACACAGCCAACAAGCAGCAGACCTGGGATTTGAACCCAGACCTGGGATTTGAAACCAGGCAGTCTGAGCCCAGAGCCTGCTGCCTCCAGGAGGGGCCTGTGTGTACGCGTGTGTGGCCTTTCACCATCCCCTGCTGGCTTCAACACGCACAGCTCTGCTTTTCTGTTTTTATGTGTTGGAGTTCTGGTTTCCCTTCTCTGAAAATGCTGTAATAGATACAACCAGCAAAAAATGCACTATTCCTACAAGACCCCTGAACTCAAAAGGAACACCACTCAAAAGAGAGGTCACCCTGACCAAAGTTTGCTGACCTGGGATTCTGTACAAAAGTACATCCTGGATACGGGGAGCGAGTTCGACTGGGAAACCAAGGGTAGCCTTCAGCAATACCTCAGCTCTCAGTAGACAGCAGATTCAAGGACTGTTTAAAGTGGTCACTGTGACAGCTGGCAGTCCAACAAGGGCAGACAAAAGAGGCAGTGCCTTTAAAAGAACAGCAATCTGCCTGGGGTCATTCAAGGGAGGAGCTATTGCTGAATGTAGTGTAAAGAAAATGAGATTCAGAGTCAGAGTTCTAATTCCACCACTTCCTGGCTACGTGATATAATTTTGAGCAAATCACTCATTCTCTACCATTTACACGTCTTGAGGGTAGGGGTGTTTCTCCTTCCCATTGGTCTCTCTGTATCTCTAAAGCTCGGTGTAGTGCCTACCACCAGTAGATGCTCAATGAATGAAACAAAGAAAAATGCAACCCCCATAAAGAGTTTGACTGCCCTCTGAACTTAGGGGATATCAATGAGCTATGCAGAGCTAGGCTGTGTATCTAGAAGAGAAGCTGGTAGTCACCTGGGGTCTGGTGAAGAATCATTAAGATGGCTAGGGTCCTCCTTGCAAGTCAGTCACTAGTAAGGCAACCACTCACCTCCCATGAACCGCGATGGCTGCAATGCCGGTCCTCTCTATCCGCTTAACAAGGCTCAGGGTATCTTCCAGCTGAGGGACAGGACCACACAGGGTGTTTACTGAAGCCACAGAGGGAGCAGCTGCCAGCTCCTAAAGTGGGCTCAGCTCTACCTCCTCCTCCAAACATAACTCAGCCCCACAAGAATCATTCACACCCCCAAATCAGCATCCCCAGAGAAAATGGACCTTCAGATGTAAGATCTTTACCGATGGCAGGATGCGAATCTTGCAGGTCACAGGTCTCTGTGTCCCTTTAACAAGAGTGCTGAGGATCTGCAGTGGGGAGAGTACAAGAGCATCTGCCTCTTCTGGAACAAACACCACAACTGCTTGTACTAATGAATTCTGCTCCAGACCTGTGCGGCCCAGTGGCATGGACATGTTTATGTCCATGTACGTGTCCATGTGAATGCGTCTGTTGCACGCATATACATGGAAGCTCCATGAGGGAAGGAGTTCACCTCTTTCTCTGCTAGAGCCCCAGCACCAGCAGCCCCTTGCCTGGTACCTAGCAGTATACATATATTTGGTAAATGAACGAATGAGTGAATGAATGCATGAATGGATCTGCATGCATGCTTGTACAGAACACAGTGATCCTTTGCCAGGGCAAACATCAGAATCACCTGGAGAGCCTAAGAAATACAGAATCTTAGATTCTACCTCATCTTTCCTGAATGAGTCTCTAGGGACAGGGCTTAGGAATATGTGATTTCAAAAGACTCTGCCCAACACATTCCCTCCACAAAATGATTCTGAGGCCTAACCCTG
Organism: Tursiops truncatus; assembly: GCF_011762595.2. NCBI lineage: Eukaryota > Metazoa > Chordata > Mammalia > Artiodactyla > Delphinidae > Tursiops > Tursiops truncatus. The sequence goes on from NC_047052.1 coordinate 18,459,620, forward strand.
GTTGAGAACACATGGCTCACAGCTCCATTCCTGATTGAAGGCATGTTTCCTGAGTGCTGTTCCAGGATCTGCCAAGTGAGTGAGCAGGAAAGTTTGAGCAGGTCCTGGGCCCTGTCCTCAGGTACCCCCTCTCTTTAGGGGAGTCAGATATACAGGAATGAAACTGGCAAAGGAAAAGACAGCATAGTCAACATATTTTAAAGTGTTTATTTTGCACAGTAATTGCAAAGGACTCCAAATAAAGATCAAGAAAGTCACACAGGAAAGTGTCAGGGAAGTAGCAAGTCCAGACAAAGAGTCAGACATCAAGAAAGGTGTAGATGACACTGCATGTCTGTGACCTTGCTATCTTTATCTTCTTCCCTCATCAGAAATTTTGGGCGAGGCAAGCTAGGGGGAAGGTGATGCCAAGAGCCCTCTTCCAAGAAACTGGATCCCTGTCCAGCAGAGCAGAGGGGACATCCAGGCAGCAGCTGCCAGTCTAGTTCTAGACAGGTGGGGGCAGCAGAGAGCCGGGTCACAAGAACCAGTGAAGGAGGCCTTTCTCTCAGGGACAGGCTAAGGCAGGCCCCTCCAGGAGACATTAGACCAAGAGCCTGGACTGATAGGACAGATCATGGGCAAGACAGGGCCTGCTGGCCCAGGCACAACTGCCAGAGACTGACAGGAAGGAACAGTCCCCAGGTGCTGCCCCAGGAGGCTGACTGGGCCTGAGGTCCTAGGGTGACTCTGGCAGGGCTTAAAGGAGCACCTACCCTTTAAGGGAGGAAGAGGGACTGCCAGATCCATCAAGATACACAATAAAATTTCCCACTCTAGTCCTGTCCTTCAAGCTGACAATAAAATCTCCGGAGGGTTCCTTTGCAAGTGCTGACTCAGAATCCTCTGATGTCTGGTGATTTAAGCAACATCAGCTGGTTTGACCCAGTTCTCTGTTTTGCAGAACTTCCTCTTGGTGTATTTTATCCAAGCAACTCTAAGCACCTTCTTCAGTTCATTTTCTGTTCATTTCACGTGCATGTTCAGGACCAGGAAGGAAATTAGTAACGAAAAGTCCTAGCCCTTTGCAAAAGTCACACTGAGAGGAAAGGGCAAATAGAGTCTGTCTTTTGGTCAGACTCTAGCAGAACCTCTCCTGGACCCAACTCTCCCAGATTCAAGCCACACCCCATGTCTCTGTGGCGTGAAAAGTCTGTGGGGGAAAAGGACCTGAGACGGGCCCGTATCTGGGCACATCTCCCCAGATCCACTGGTTGACTCAGGAAAAGCAGACTTTGGCTCCCCTGGTTGTTGGGGAGGGAGCAGGGAGGAGGACAGGAAAGCACAGGCCTGGGAATCAGTGAGAACTGAGCTCAAGTCCTGGCCCTGCTGATTGTTAGCCATGGCCCAAGTGCAGCGCACACAAGGGGATGCCCTGAGCAGCCGGCGGCCCAGGGAATGTGGGGCAGGGGTCAGAGAGAGGCTATTACTGATATAGAGTCTTAAACTGAGGTTCTTAATCCAGGGAGGGTACACCAGAGTCACCTGGGAAGCTTTTTCAAAAGACTGATACCCTCTCCCTGCCTCTGTCTACCCCAAGAATACGCAGAATTCTCAATAGATAGCATCCTTTTTAAAAAATTATTATTGTGGTAAAACATATATAACATACAATTGTCTGTCTTAACCATTTCTAAGTGTATAATTTAGTGGCATTAGCTCAAGATGTCATACAACCATCACCACTATCTATTTCCAAAAACTTTCATCGCCCCCAAACAAGCAGTCTTATTTTGAAAAAATCTCTAAGGTGGTCCTGAGATGTTCCCACAGATGGAACCATGGACCTAAAACACCAAGCCTGGAAGGACCTACAAAGCTCTCATCCAGCTCACCCAGTTTGCCAGCACAATTTGAGCCTGAATCTAATCCATCCCACTCTTCCTGAGTCTCATTTGGCTTTACTGTGGAAGCCTGCATCCTCTCTTTCACAAGGCAAACCCGGTCCACTAGCCCGACCTGGCTCAACCGACCACCCTGCCAACCAGAGAATTAACGAAATGAACTGAGCTTCTGAGGGGTAGTGTTAACTCTGCTGCCTCACGTGTGAAATGTGCCCAAAGAAGGGCAGTAGCGAGGACAGAGCCAACAGCATGGGTGGGAGAAGCCAGGACGCCAGAGGATAACAGAAATGCCTGTATGTATGTGCTGTGAAGCAAACCACCCGCTACTGAGGCCCCTTCCCTAAGTGTGGAATCCACAGTAGTCCACGTCCACTCCAGCCTGCATAGAGGTGTCTGACTGGAGGTCATTACCTGTGCCTGTCCACACACGGGAAAAATGAGGAGGCACCTAGCCCATAAACACACGAATTTTCCTAGATCCCAGACACAGTAGGGCTGGAAGAATAACAGGGTTGAGCTGCTGACACAGCAGTGGCAGCTCTTAATGGTGGTGCCTTATCCCAAGTTGCTCTAGCCTATGGGAGGCACTAGGAGGCTTAAAGCCCAGAGGTGGAAGTGGGGATGGAGAATGAAAAGGAAATCAAAGGAGCTAAGGGGAGCAGCAAGGAGAAAGCTGGTGAACTGCGAGAGGAAAGTAAAAGGTGCATGTGGTATGGCAGAAGATGTCACTCCCACATGTACTGGCAGCTCACAACACTGGTGGCAAACATCAACCTGACCCTAAGGCCTCATAAACCTGGCCACCAGAATCACCAAGGGAAGGAGATCAGAGGAGACTAACTTCAGCTTACCTTATATGGCCCTGGCCTGGCCTGCTCTCATACTGATGGTGGACTCTATCAGTGTGCAGGGCACCCATTGATGCTCTCATCAAGCCCCCAGGGAGAGGCCACTCCCCTACATCCTGACACACACAGCCACTGAGCCTGCCCACCACCCACAGGTAGCCTGGCATATGCTCTCATGATCTTCTCAGAAGGGAGAGAGGCAATACAGAAGCGGCTCTAAATGAGTCTCTCAGGACCCCTGGCTCTCTACTGACATGTCCCTAGCCCTGGGCTTTTAAGGAACTCCAAGGCTACTGCAGGCTGACTCAGGGGTTTCTGAACCTGGCTATATGTCAAAGTCACTGGAAAGCCTTTGAAAAAATTTCCAGACCCCAGGTGGAGTGACTGATTCTCTAAATTTGGGGGAAGGGTAGGGGAGGTGTTCCAGGCAACTCTAGTTCATAGGCATGTTTAAGGACCTCTGCTTTCACTCATGCAGGACTTACCTTCTCAATCTTGTCAGGATCTGATAGCAGGGCAGCTCCCATTCCTCCCTAAGGAAAAGCACACAGAGGGGCTCTTACAGCTGGAGGAGGGTGGCTCCTCCCTGTGGTATGGCAACCTGGCAGTACCCCAGCACTTGCCTCCAAGGAACCAAGGTCCACTGGCAATCGCCTGTGCCCACAACATCAGGGATCAGTTTGATGAATTCTAAGGGCCAGCACTCTGATCCCCTTAACAAGACCCACAGATCTATCTAGAAGTGGGTTCTAAAAAATCATTTTTCAGGACTGCCCACTTCCTACCCAGGGTCTCAGTGCCTTAATAAACTAAACCCCACCATCTGCCAAGCCCTTAAAAAAACAATTTCCTTTGAAATGAGATCAAATGCGACTTCTTCCTATCCTACCGTCACTTGCTTGGATACCACCTCTGCCAGCAAAGCCACTCAGAGGCACACAACCTCCAAACCTTGTCCAGGCCCTGATCCCCTGCCAGCAACAATGGCCGGCCCACTCCTGAGCACCCAGACCAATGTCAAACTCTAACAAAAGTCCTAGCTAATGGAAGCAACAACCCCTGGAGTCACTTAAATCTCAGCATTAACACCAGGGGCTGTCTCTTAACGGTGTGATTACTGGTGATTTTATTGTTCTTTTTTGTACTTTTCTGTATTATCCAAGTCCTGGGCAATGGTATGAATACTTTAATAAGTGGAGCAGGGGAGAATGTTAAAAATCTGAACCCATTAAGAGTGAGGTGAAGGGGAGAAAAACAAATCCAATAAATATATGCTGTCAAGTATATAGACTACGTACTAATGAATGCTCAAGGAATGTGCTCTGAAGGTTTAAATTCAGTTATTACAGTTTAACTTCATGTTTAAGAACTACACATTAGAACCAGAGAGAACCAGCGCGAACTGAGCCTGCATTTCAGAGGAGAACTAAAAGAACAGAGCTACTAGCCCTGGGCTACCTTCAGATACAAACCTTACAGGCCTTCAGGAAGCCCTGGCCACTCACCGTGACTCCGTCTGTTCTTCACCTAACACATGATTCAGCCCTTCCTTGTTGAATCACAGGATCTAAAATCCAGTCTCACTGCCCCTTCTACAACAATGGCTTTTCCAATTGGTATTTCCTTCCTTCCTCCCTTTCTATTTAACTTCTTAACTTGCTTTTTAGAATAGGCAACATATTAAAAATCTTAAAGGTTCAAAAGGATAAAGAGTAAGAACTCTCCCTCCTTAGAAGGAGGGAAAACTATTCAATTAATTTTTTTAATATGACTTCGGTTTTTGAACCATGAGAAGAGAGCAGATATTCAGCTGGCATGTACTGGTACGGCACACTGGGAGGTATCTCTTCTGACTGGCTGCCAGTCTTTCCTCCCTCTACCCCCACCACTCACCCTGCCTCCCACTCCCAGTCCAATCATTTGCCAGCCAAATCTTATCAAAGTCTGCTCCAATTTGGCTTCTCTTGTCTCCATCCCTGGTCTCTCCTGTGGACCCAAAACACTCATCTCCGACATCTGTATCCTGACCTCTGGCCTCTTTCCACTTGAATACACTGGACACATGGCTTTCAGATTAGTATTTCTATTTATAGAATATATTTGGAAAGACACACAAGCAACTAGTAACATTGGTTTCCCCTGGGGGAAGAAACTAAGTTTCTGATCACAAGCCTTCTCTGTTCAAAAAAGATCAGAGGCATTTAAAATCAAAGTTCAGCTAATCTGGTCCCAACCAAGATTTTCAATCCTGTGTTCCTCTGCTTCCTCTTCACTACCCACTTCCCAACCCTCTGGTCAAATCAAGGTTCCCTGCCTCTACTTCACATTGGCCTCTGGGTCCCTGCTTGTGCCACTCCCTCTGCCTGCAGAGTCCCAAACCTCCTCATCAAGGACTACATTTCCCCACAGGATCCTGAGTTTAAGGGCTGCCCTTCTGCTGCTTTCTCTGAGCTCATAGCAGTCCTGTCTGGTCTCTTCTGATATGACAGTGGGGACACATGTATTGCATCCTCTATTTTTATTCATGAAAAAACAAAACCCTGTTCACATTATTCTTTCTTTTAACATTTACATCATTTGTTTTATTACTTGGGCACAAGTGCTGTGTGTGTGTGTGTGTATTTATTTATGTATATATGTATATGTTTGTGTGCACATTGAAAATTTTTCCTGAACCATTTGAGGGTAATTACATATATCATAGCCCTTGACCCCTAAGTATTTCAGTGTGTATTTTCTAAGAATATGGATATTCTTACATAACCACAGAAGTTATCAACTTCATATATTTTCACTGATACAGTATTTTTAGCTAACCTACCATGGTCTATATTCCAATTTTGCCAGTTGATCTAATAATATCCTTTTGAGCATTTTGCCCATTAGTACAGGATCTAGTCCAGACTCAGGTACTGTACTTAGTCGTCACCTCTTGTCAGTCTCCTTTAATCTGCACCCTATATTTTTTTTTTTTTTTTTTTTTTTTTGCGGTACGCAGGCCTCTCACTGTTGTGGCCTCTCCCGTTGCGGAGCACAGACTCCGGACGCACAGGCTCAGCGGCCATGGCTCACGGGCCCAGCCGCTCCGCGGCATGTGGGATCCTCCCGGACCGGGGCACGAACCTGTGTCCCCTGCATCGGCAGGCGGAATCTCAACCACTGCGCCACCAGGGAAGCCCTGCACCCTATATTTGTGAAGAGTATAACAAAATCAGTTTACCTTGGTGGAATACTCTTTAGGACAGCCCATGTTGACGTCGATACCAGCCACATCATTTTCTCTGGAAAAACATGAAGGAGGAAAGATAATAAATATTCAACTTGAGGGTAGGACATAAAGTCAAAGGTATGCATCTGTGCTCATGAAATTCTTAATGTTCCCTGGCCCTCTAAAACACACCAACCCTCAGAGACAGAAGCTGAAAAATCCTGTCTCTAAAATGTGCAACCGCCTCTCCTCCTGGGTAGAGCTCCAGAAGAAGAACATAACGTGCTCACACATGTAGGAAGGGCTAGTTGTAGAGGATTTTGCTAGTTCTGAGTTGTATCAGATAACTCGAATATCGAATGACAGCCACACTGCACTCCATCCCAGAGTTCCAGTTCTAACTGGGTAGTGAAAGCCATAATGCACAAAAGTGACATAAGCACAAAAGCCCTTTCCCAGAGCACTGGTTCTGGAGGAAGTGGAGGACTGTCTTTGCGTGCTAGGCTGCACAGCTGGCTTCCTCCAAACAAGTCTCAGATGTAGAAAGGACCCTTTCCTCATCATCTGCTACATACACAGTTACCAGTCTGTGACCAGCAGCAACGACTGCCCAAGCTCCTTCTCACCCTTGTTGTAATTAATAACAATAGCTAACAACTTACTAAACACTCACTACGTGCCACATACTGCAAAGACATTTACATGCATCATTTCATTTACCTTTCCCTATAACGCCAGAGGGAGGTGGTACTATTGGTATCATTTTATACATGAGGAAACTAAGTTCTCAGTGAGGTTAAGTAACTTACCTAAGGTTACACAGTCAGCAGGTAGCAAAGCCAGAATTCCAACCCAGGTCTAAGTCTAAAGCCCCTCTCCTTAACCACATTACTCTCCTGCCTTCATTAATTTAGGAAACAGTAAGTCTTACCTACACTTCATGAGATTTAAAACCTCAGAGTTCACAGTCATGAGAGTCTCTGCAAAGGAAATCTCACAAATAAACACTAAAAAATAGGCTCCCACCCAGAGGTTCTCTGGAGTCCAGACACAGTGCGTTCACGTGAGTCCCAGGGCAGCCCTTGGATGCAACAAATAGAGAAGGGAACCTGAGGCTTTTAACCTGGAAACAGAAAGTAGTGGACTAGGAAGCAGGAGGGTGGTCACCGCCAAAGTCCCCAGGAACAGTAAGACCTCACAGCCCACAAGAGAAGCAAAGACAGTACCAAACAGGGAAGAACTTACACAAGCCTGGCCACAGCAAGAGCTCGCTCTGCGTCTGAAGTCCCCTGGGAACACAAGAGGCTATATCAACCACTGCCCTGATACAGGTCCATATGCATAGACAAGCACACTCAGGCACGCTATGCACACACACAGACACACACACACGTCAGCAAGTGAAGTCCAGCTGGCATTCTCTCAAACAGCTAGCCCACGGGACTAGCTCACTGTTGGAGGCCCAAAGTGGACCTGGAAGGCTGAGAAAATGTCATCAATGCTGGGAATACTTTCAAACATACAAAAAAGTTGGAAAAATTTTATAGTGAACATTCATATACCCACCACTTAGATTCTACAATTAACATTTTGCTATATTTGCTTTATCGTAAGGCTACTCATTGTTATCAATTTTTTACAAACCTAAACATCATTCAGGAAGTATTTCTGAAAAAATACCAAGAAATGCCCAAAGTGAGAGAAGAGAACTAGAGAATCACTACAATCCTAACACAAATCTTAACTACTCTTCAAGAAACTTAATTTCTTTTTATGGGAAATATATACAGATTACACAAAACAAAGACCATGATCTGAACAACCAATGCTAGGGAATAAAAATATACAAGTCATGCCAAATAGACAGTCCCTACAATGAAGGAAATTAAATTAAATTAAATTAAACTTGAGACTGGAGGCACGTAACAGACTGCTAATAGCTTAAACCATCTCCAACAGTGTAATCGCTCATGAGCAGATCTCTGAAAACCATTTAAAGCAGGGTCTTCAGGAAGACTGAAGGCCACTGTGCAATGGAGCCCAGGCGTGTAACACTGGCCCGGCACAAGGCATGAGACGGGAAATGTGCTCTGTCCCGGGATATGGTACCATCTGGAAGACGACCCTGCTCTGCTCTCTTTCGCAGGTGCGGAAGACTACTCGGTCGTCAGGAGCAACAAAGTCGACTGTGCTGAGCGCCTCTGCAAGAAAAGACAAACACACAGGGCCACTCAGTGAAGAAGCAGGTTCAACCTCACCTAACCCCTGGAAGAAAACACAACAAAAGTATCACCTTGAAGGGAAAAACGGGATGCTAGAAGTACACTATACTTGAGAGAAATCAGGGTATACGTGGGAGACTTCTGAGGTGTTGATGATGGTCTATTCCCTGACCTAAGGATGGTGAGTTACATGGTCCCTCGCTTTACAGTTATTTATTAAACCGTGTGCTGTGTTTTATGCACTTTCTCTGCATGGTGTTTACATTTTGCAGTTTTTTTTTTGAGAAAAAGATTTTTTAATGAATTATTCACTGCTTTGGATTCCTTCTTTCTGCAATGTTTACTTTATTATGGAACCCTCAAAATAATACAAGGTACAATATATTGTGAATATCTTTCTCATATATAATTGAGTTTTTTCCCACATTTCCTTCAGTCTATAAACCCAGAAATGACCTTTTTTAGAAGAAATTTTTCTGCTCAGCTAGAAGTGACCTCATGAATCTTTGGAATCATCTGTACTTTACATTTCTTTAAGAAAATTTTATTGGAGTATAGTTGGTTTACAATGTTGTGTTAGTTTCTGCTGTACAGCAAAGTAAATCAGTTATACATATACATACATCCACTCTTTTTTTAGATTCTTTTCCCATATAGGTCACTACAGAGTACTAAGTAGAGTTTCCTGTGCTATACAGTAGGTCCTTATTAGTTATCTATTTTATATATAGTAGTGTGTCTACGTCAATCCCGATCTCCCAATTTATCCCTCCCCCACCCCTTTCCCCCCTGGTAACCATAAGTGTTTTCTACATCTGTGACTCTATTTCTGTTTGGTAAATAAGTTCATTTGTATCATTTTTTTAGATTCCACATATAAGTGATATCATATAAGTGATAACATATGATATTTGTCTTTCTCTGTCTGACTTACTTCACTTAGTATGACAATCTCTTGGCCCACCCACGTTGCTGCAAATGACATTTCGCAATGTTTTTAACATTGAAAAAAAAGATGTACAAAGATAAGAGGAACCTTATCTTTTTGCTTCAGATTTTGCCCAAATTTTCCCAGAAGATGTCACTCTGAAGTTCAGCAAAGTTGCTGTCCTTAATTACTTATCTATCATGTGCTAGGTACTGTGAGTGGAGACTTACGATATTACAGTTAATCCTCATTATTTGCAGTTGTGTATTTGCAAATTTGCCTGCTTGCTAAATTTATTTGTAACCCCCAAATCAACACTTGTGGTGTTTTCATGGTCATTCACAGACTGCAAAAAATTTCTGTCACCAATGCACACATTCCCAGCTGAGGTCAAACAAGGCAACATTCTGCCTTCTTGTTTCAGCTCTCATCCTGCAAACAAGTGTCTTTATGGTGGTATATTTAATGCCACTTTTTTTTTTTGCATTTTTGTGCTTTTTCTTGGTGATCTCAATGTTTAAAATGGCCCCAATCATACTGCTGAAGTGCTATCTAGTGTTCCTAAGCATAAGAAAGTTGTGGTGTGCCTTACGGAGAAAATACATGTGTTAGACAAGCTTTATTCAGGCATGAAATCATAGTGCTGTTGGTTGTGAGTTCGATGTTAATGAATTAACAGTATATGTTAAATAATGTGTCTTTAAACAAAAAGACACATAAAACAAGGTTATATATTGATCTGAAATACATAATGAAAGAGCGTGACCAGAGGCTTACAGGAACCTAACTCTGTATTTCCCCTAGGAACAATGGTTCTGTATTCGCTAATTTGGTGTTCTTAGCAACTTTATAGAACATAACTATTGCAAACAACAAGAATCTCTCATGCTCTTCATAATGAAGTTCTACAATAGGTACTAACATTATTAGCTTTCAAAGATGACTATCACATGGAAGGGTCCAATGTGGCAGATGGGAGAATATGCCTATCTCAAAGGCTATTCTGAGAAATAAATGGGATCTTTAATGCACGTAAAGCACTTCCATAAAGGGAAGCTGTTATTATCATCCCAGCAACAAACAGATTAGAAGGTTAAAAAGGTGGGGTAACAGCACTGACATGTTGGGAGAGGTAATCGAAGTGATCACCAACAGCAGAGACTTCTCATGAATGACAGTAAGCAGTCTGTGAGAAGAACGACAAAAACTGAGTGTGTTTATACTATGCTTTTCTGTTTAACATCAAAATATTGAAACCCCTGTTAAAGCACTGGCGAAATCAATTCTGGCACAGTCATCTATAGGTATTGACATGGGAAAATGTCCTAATAGAAAAGTAAGTGGCAGGGACTTCCAGGGCAGTCCACTGGTTGGGACTCTGCGCTTCCACTGCAGGGGGCATGGGTTCAATCCCTGGTCGGGGAACTAGGATCCCGTGTACCACGCAGTGCGGCCAAAAAAAGGAAGAGAAAAGTAAGTGGCAAAACGTGTATCATGATCCCAAGTGTGTGTGTGTATAGGGAAGAGAGTATATATAAACATGTCATATTTTTATACACACACTTTATGAAATGTGTAAAAAGTACATGTTAATTCTCCTTGTGATTACTCTTCAAGTATGGGATTATGGGGGATTTTCATTTTTTAGGTTATATACATCTATAACACTGAATTTTTCATAACACAAAGAAAATATAAATCTAAAACAAAAGACAAAATTGACAAAAGTTCTAGTGAACTTATATTAAGATTTCACAAGCATGTATACTTTTCAAAAACCTCAAACAATACTACAACTCTCATCAAAGCAGAATCAGCCTCATCAATAAAGTATAAGCAAAACCACAACTCAGCACAACCACTTCCATTTGCAAAGGTCTTACATGTCCTTTATCTTATTTGATCCTCACTCCAACCCTGTAATTTAAGTAAAGCAGGGATTATAATTTTCCTTTTACAGCTAAAGGAACTGAGGCAGAGAGGTCAAGTGACTTGCCCAAGGTCACAGTTAGCGAGAGGCAGAGCCAGGATCAGTGCTGAAGCCATCCTGACCCCAAAGGTCCCTCCTGTACTATGAAACCTGGTGACTTATATGTCAGCAAGCCTGTGGGTAGAAGGCATTCTCAGCCTGTTTCACATCTGGCTATTTGTCATGGTCTCTGGAGAGCAGTGACTACTCTCAAGAGAGCGTGTGGGGACTTCCCTGGTGGCGCAGTGGTTAAGAATACACCTGCCAATGCAGGGGACATGGGTTCACGCCCTGGTCCAGGAAGATCCCACATGCTGCGGAGCAACTAAGCCCGTGTGCCACAACTACTGAGCCCACATGCTGCAACTACTGAAGCCTGTGCGCCTAGAGCCTGTGCTCTGCAACAAGAGAAGCCACCTCAATGAGAAGCCTGCGCGCTGCAACGAAGAGTAGCCCCCACTCGCTGCAACTAGAGGAAGCCCATGCTCAGCAATGAAGACCCAAGGCAGCCAAAAATTAATTAATTAATTACTTTTTAAAAAATTGGCTTATAATCAATGTATCTTTAAAAAAAAGAGAGCATGTGATCCACAAAATTACACAGGTAAGGAGCACCCTGGAGGTAACTGACACCCAGGCAAGGGCAGTGGTAGCACAGTTTGGGCATGACTGGGCACACACACAGTCCTGGGACCATAGCTGCACTCACCATTGACAACTCTCTTGCACTGAAGCATCTTGAGGTCAATCAGCTCCTGCAGAGGAATCAGAGGGCACATGTCAGTCCTGGACACATAGGTCCTGGGCATAGTGGGGAAGACCTTCATCACACACCTGATGGGGGCTACTTTGCCTGTCACCCTACTACCAACATCAAATCATGGCTTTGGGGACATGTAGTGCTGTCCTCCCCAACCAAGCATGGCAAGCATGGGCCTAAGTGAGCTCCCCTCCATCAGCTGCTCTTCCCAGGGACCTTGCAGAGTCTCGGGCCTAGAAGGATTGAGCCACTCAGGGAATCAGAGATCAGACAATAGCCTAGGATGTGGACACCTGGACTTTTCTCACCTACTAGTCTCAGCTCTAGCCCATCCTCTCAAAGAACCTCCCACCTCATCCATATGCAAATGGCAAGATGAAGGGCTCCCAGGAAACGTCTAAGGACAAAAGTGGGGCCAATGAACAGAAGCACAGGGAGGAAGATTTGAGATTGACACCGGAAAGAAAAGTCTAAAACCCCTATTCAACCTGGGTCACACTATGTGGAAATGAAAGGGGTGAGCTCCTCAGCTCTGGAGATATTCAAAGACTAAGGAAAGAAAGGAAAAAGGGAGTTCTTCAAAACCAGGATCATAAAAAACAAAAGGAAATTCAAGTCTCCTAAAGGGTTGACATTCTCTACCTCTTGGTGGGAGACAAGGCTGCTCTGCTTTGTTCAGTGATCATTTCAATAGATGTGGAAGACAGATCTGAAGAGCCAGGAACCTGTCACACTGCCCAGAAGCTCCTGCCCAGGGGTTCTGGGAGACCAGAAGAAGATAGAAAGAAACTCAGCCCTGGAACTCATCGCCATACTGACTCCCTATAAGCCTCAGCAAGTCACAACCCCAGCCAAGTGAGCACAATGGCCTTTGCTCCCTCATGGGAGCATTTAGGGCTAAAGTGGCCAAAGGTGTCCTATGGCATCCATGGGGCTCCCCCCAGCATATCCACCATCCAGGTTAATACATGCTTTATGGGACTTCCCTGGTGGCGCAGTGGTTAAGACTCAAGCTCCCAATGCAGGGGGCCCGGCAAGCCACAACTAAGGAGCCCGCCTGCCACAACTAAGACCTGGTGCGACCAAATAAATAAATAAATAATATATATATTTTAAAAGAATTTAAAAAAAAAAGCATGCTCTAGGTATTTCTGTGGCTATTCTCTCTATGCTGCATCCAGGTCATCAAGTATCTGACACTCACCAGGCCTGACCACACAAATCACCACCACCAAGCAGTATGGATGCACGGTTGGCATCCAAGCCCCAAGAATCAGTGCGGTGTCCCAAGGGACGGACAGACCCCAACACAGAGCCTCTGTAGGCAGTGATCCTGGTTGCAGGGGCAGGCAAGAAAGCAGGTGGACAAGTGGGCAGCACTGAGTGGCCTGTGCTTATAAAAAGAAGGTTTGCAGCCAGGCTGAGCTTCGGCTAAGAACAAGCAGGGGAAAGTGAGGCAAAACCTTGCTGGGCCCCCACCCCTGCCAGCAGTAACTTGTCCTCCTTGGGATTCCTCAAACCCCCTGCCCAGTCTACCTTCACAGCCTGACCACTTCCTCTTTGTATGCTAGTTACAGATGCACCTGTCATACCTTTACCATTAGACAACAAACGCCCTGAGGAAGGTTCTCGCTTCACATAAAGGTGGGCTTTGAGGACGCTGACCAGGTCCTCCTCAGGGCCCCAGGAGGAGGAGTTGAGGCAAAATGGCCCTTGAATGGTCTTATTTTCTTTTCTGTCTCCCCACTACACTGAAAGAGACTTTGGGACCTGGACACAGTCTCATTCATCTTTGCATCACTAGCACCTAGCACGTTGCTAGTGCTCACTGAACATCTGCTGGAGCCACTTCAATGCCTTACATGCAAGCAGATGCTCACCTGGTTGTTAAGTGGAGAAATTAAATTGTCATCAATAAAACCACACATGTGCCTGCTCACCCACACACCAACACTATTGTTTACCAATTTTATTCATTTTAGTTAGCTCTTTGGTTATAGAGTAGAACCTCACAGGTTTTTTTTCACTGCATTTCCTTAATTGGTGAAAACAAACATTGTTTTTCCACGTGGTAGAGTGTATCATCCAGGCATCTTCCTACCAAACTGCCTTTTACATCTATACAAGTTGTGCAGAAAAAAAACTATCTTTTGTCAAATTGGATGTTATTTTTCTGTCTCAATTATCACAAATATTTTTCCTTTATCAATATTACTTCCTCAATTTTTATCATACATATCATTTTATTTCTATAGAAGAGACAACTCCAATTTTGCCACAAACAATGCCTTCTAGTTCCCAAATCTATCTCCATCACAGTTAAGAATATAATTATAGGGTTCCCCTGGTGGTACAGTGGTTACGAATCCACCTGCCAATGCAGGAGACATGGGTTTGAGCCCTGGTCCGGGAAGATCCCACATGCCGCGGAGCAACTAAGCCTGTGTGCCACAACTACTAAGCCTGTGCTCTAGAGCCCACGAACCACAACTACTGAGCCATGTGCCACAACTACTGCAGCCCACGTGCCTAGAGCCCATGCTCCGCAACAAGAGAAGCCACAGCAATAACCCCACGCACCACAATGAAGAGTGGCCCCCGCTCGCCACAACTAGAGAAAAGCCCGTGTGCAGCAACGAAGACCCAATGCAGCCAAAAATAAATAAATAAATTTATTTAAGAAAAAGCATATAATTTTGATTGGTTTTTCTCTTCCTTTTAAAACTAATTTGCTTTGTAACTTACCTGAAAATTAAGGCCCTTTCTAAGTCACTTTTTATTCATATGGCTACCCAATGTTTGAACAGCATTTAATTTTAAACTGCCTTATTATATACGGGCTTATTCTTCCTTGTCTGTCACATGTTATGTTCCTATTACATCCTGCTGCCTTCATCTCCTCCATTCCACTTGGCTTGCTTTCTCTATCTGAGCTGATCTTGCTTATCATCAGTGTCTCTCCATTCTACCTTTCCATCCCCATCTCTGACCTATCTTCATAGTCTTTTAACCTCCAGTTTGGTTAAAGAATCTTTGGTATATCTCTGTTTTCAGAAACACAAATAAACTCAGATTGACAAACTGGGTGACTGCCCACTCAAAAAAAAAAAAATCACTGCCAAAATGAATAATGGGAGTTGCAAAAGGAGAGAAGGGATAGAATAAATATTTGAAGAAATAATGGCAGAAAATTTCCCAAATTTGATGAAAAATATTAATCTACACATCCAAGAAACTCAACAAACTCCAAGTAGAATAAACTTAAAAGAGATCCACACCTAGACACATCACAATCAAACAGCTGAAAATCAAAGACAAAGAGATAATCTTGAAAGCAGCAAGAGAGAAGTGACTTACCATGTACAAGGGATTCTCAATAAGACTAACAACTGATTTTTCATGAGAAACAATGACAGCCAGAAACCAAGGAGGTGATTCACTAAAAACTATAAAATATTGTTTAAAGAAATTAAAGGAGATTTAAATAAATGAAAAGATATCCGGACTTCCCTGGTGGTACAGTGGTTAAGACTCCACGCTCTCAATGCAGGGGGCCCGGGTTCGATCCCTAGTCAGGCAACTAGATCCTGCATGCCACAATTAAAGATCCCGGATGCCGCAATGAAGATCCCCTGTGCCGCACTAAGACGCGGCACAGTCAACTACATAAATAAATAAATATTATTTTTAAAAAAAGATATATCATGTTCAACGACTGGAAGATTTAATATTGTTAAGATAGCAATATTCCCCAAACTGATCTGTAGATTCAACACAAACCCCATCAGAATCCTAGCTGCCATTTTTGCAGAAATTGACAAGATGATCCTAAAATTCATATGGAACCTAGAATAGACAAAACAATCTTGAAATAGAAGAATAAAGTTGGAGGATTCACACTTCCTAATCTCAAAACCCACTAGCAAACTATAATAATCAAGATGTATGGTACTGGCATAAGGATAGACACATAGACCAATGGAATAGATTTGAGAGTCCAGATACAAACCAAAACATCTATGACCAACTGATTTTTGACAAGAGTATCAAGACAATTTATTGGGGAAAGAACTGTCTTTTTAACAGGTGCTGGGACAACTGGATCTCTACATGCAAGAAAATGAATTTTGATCCCTACCTCATAATGTACACAAAAATTAACTAAAAAAAAAATTAACTCAAAATGCATCCAAGACCTAAGTGTAAGAGCCAAAACTATAAAATTCATAGAAGAAAATCTAAGTATAAATCTTTGTGGCCTTAGATTAAGCAATAATTTCTTAGAGATGATACCAAAAGCACAAACAACAAAGGAAAAAATAAGGTAAATTGGACTTCATTAAAATTAAAAATTTTTGCATTGATGCAAAAAAATTTTGCATCAAACGATACTATCAATAAATTGAATCAGGGACTTCCCTGGTGGTGCAGTGGTTGAGAATCCACCTGCCAACAAAGGGGACATGGGTTCTATCCCTGGTCCGGGGAGATCCCACATGCCACAGAACTGCTGAGCCGGCGCACCACAACTGCTGAGGCCCGTGCACCTAGAGCCCATGCTCCACAACAAGAAAAGCTGCCACAGTGGGAGGCCCGCACACTGCAATGAAGAACCAATGCAGCCACACACACAAAAAAAAACCAAAGTGAATCAACTATACTTAAATAAAATTTTAAAAAATAAAACTAAAGTCTTTTTAAAAAAGTAAAGTGGAAAAGACGATCCACAGAATGGGAGAAAATATTTGCAAATCATATATCTGATAAAGGTCTAGTATCCAGAATATATAAAGAACTCTTACAACTCTTAGAATAAAAAGACAAATAACTCAATTTAAAAATAGGCATAGCATAAAAAGAAACGAAATTGAGTTATCTATAGTGAGGTGGATGGACGTAGAGTCTGTCATACAGAGTGAAGTCAGAGAGAGAAAAACAAATACCATGGCTAAAACATACATATGGAATCTAAAAAAAAAATGGTCTGATGACCCTAGGGGCAGGACAGGAATAAAGACGCAGGCGTAGAGAATGGACTTGAGGACACAGGGAGGGGGAAGGGTAAGCTGGGAAGAAGTGAGAGAGTGGCATTGACATATATATACACTACCAAATGTAAAATAGCTAGCTAGTGGGAAGCAGCTGCATAGCACAGGGAGATCAGCTCAGTGCTTTGTGACCACCTAGAGGGGTGGGATAGGGAGGGTGGGAGGGAGACACAAGAGGGAGGAGATATGGGGATATATGTATACATATAGCTGATTCACTTTGTTATACAGCAGAAACTAACACACCATTGTAAAGCAATTATACTCCAATAAAGATGTTAAAAAAAAAAGATATACTGATGGCCAAGGAGCATATAAAAACATGCTCAACAACACTAATCTTCAGAGAAATGCAAATCAAAACCACAATGAGCTATCACTTCATACCCATTAGCATGGGTACTATCAAAAAAAAAGAGAAAATAGCAAGTGTTGGCAAAGATTTTAGAAATTGTGGACTGCTGGTGGGATTGTAAAATGGCGCAAAAGACAGGGAAAACAGTATGGAAGTTCCTCAAAAAATGAAAGTATCCTACTTCTGGGTATATATATACATATATCCCAAAGAATTGAAAGCTGCACACCTACATTCACAACACTATTCAAAATAGCCAAGAGATAGAAGCAACCCAAATGTCCATTGACAGATGAATGGATAAGCAAAAGGTAGTATACATATTACATAATATGTTATTATTCAGCCTAAAAATGGAAAGAAATCCTGTTACATAGTACAACATGGATGAACCTTGAGGATATTATGCTAAGTGAAATAAGCCAGTCACAAAAAGACAAATATTGCATATTTCCACTTACATAAGGTAGCTAAAGTATTCAAATTCATAGAAACAGAAAGTAGAACGGTGGTTACCAGGGGCTGTGGGGAGGGTAGTTGTTGTTTAATGGGCATAGAGTTTCAGTTTTGCAAGATGAAAAAGTTCTAGAGATCTGTTTCACAACTACTGAACTGTACACTTAAAAACGGTTAATATGGTAAAATTTGTTATGTGTTTTTTGCCACACAAAAAAATTTAAGTGCCCATTTTGGTAATCATAGTCTCTTAAGAATATTGCCTTCTCCCTTCATCCTGCCTATTAAAAGGTAGGTGTCCTCTCACGTCTGGGCCACTGGAGTCCTGTTGTTTTTGGTTTTTTGTTTTTATTTAATTTTTTTTTTTTATTTAATTTTTATTTGATTTAAAATAGTGTAGTTGATTTACAATGTTGTGTTAGTTTCTGCTGTACAGCAAAGTGAATCAGTTATACATATACATATATCCACTATTTTTTAGATTCTTTTCACATATAGGTCATTACAGAGTATTGAGTAGAGTTCCCTGTGCTATACAGTAGGTTCTTATTAGTTATCTATTTTATAACTAGTAGTGTGTATATGTCAATCCCAATCTCTCAATTTATCCCCCTCTCTTTCCCCCAGGTAACTATAAATTTGTTTTTACATCTGTGACTCTATTTCTGTTTTGTAAATAAGTCCATTTGTACCATTTTTTTAGATTCCACATATAAGTGATATCATATGATATTTGTCTTTCTCTGTCTGATTTACTTCACTCAGTATGACAATCCATGGTCTGTCCATCCATTGTTCTTATAAAAAGGAATAGGGGGCTTCCTTGGTGGCGCAGTGGTTAAGAATCCACCTGCCAGTGCAGGGGACACGGGTTCGAGCCCTGGTCCAGGAAGATCCCACATGCCACGAAGCAACTAAGCCCGTGAGCCACAACTACTAAGCCTGCGCTCCAGAACCCACGAGCCACAAATACTGAAGCCCGCGCGCCTAGAGCCTGTGCTCCGCAACAAGAGAAGCCACCGCAATGAGAAGCCCATGCACCGCAACGAAGAGTAGCCCCCACTCTCCACAACTAGAGAAAGCCCGCACGCAGCAATGAAGACCCAACGCAGCCAAAAATAAAACAAATAAAATAAATAAATTTTTTAAAAAAAGGAATAGTTAAGTGACATCTGATGAACCCCTAGAAAACTCCGTCAATAGGGCAGACCTTGGTGGGGAATCAGACTACTGCTCCCTTAACCTTTGCTGAGCTGGTTCATCCTTTCTTCACCTCCAACTGCTGAGGGTTCTGCAGGCGTTTTAAGGAGGTACCTGTATGCCTGGTATGCCCTAGGTCCTACACGAGGTCCTGAGAGGTGGATGGTGTGGTTTGACGATCTAACCCACAGATGGGTCACCTCAGGGGAACACAGTAAGTTCATCTACACAGCTGGCCTGCAGAGCAACTCTGGATCCACCAGGGGGCACCAGGCGCCATGCTGTGCCTTTCCCAGTACTCAGGGCCCAGTTCCCAGAGACCTACTCACCACAGGCAGGGGCCAGCTGGCCTGCCCACCGGCCTCTGCTCCACAGCAGCTAGGTCTGGGTAAAGGGCCTAGGTCTCTTCTGGCAGAGGTCCCTTAATTTGTTCATAAGCTATATTGACCCTCCCAGAGCAAGTGCTCATCAAACATACAAAGGGTTTTAATCAGTATTTACTCTGCTCCAAACTCAAGAAGAGCCCTGGAAGAATGGATTAGTCACAATCATGAGGAAAACCAAGCTTTGACTAATTAGGAGAGTCACATTCTGAAGTCACCGCATAAATCCTGGGACCATGACTTCCCAAGTGCTTGAAAACAACCCTAAGAATTCTCAACAAAGCAGCTGATGAAGCATCCGGAATCTGCGGGTCAGCTCTGTTTCTCACTACCCAGCTTCCGTGACCTCATCACAGACTGATTCCCCCAGGGCTATAAACATATAGTGGCTGTCTAGAGCAGACACCGTGCTGTCATACACTCACTCACTTCCATCCTGGTGTTTCACTCCACAGTATCTCCAGGTGAATACAACTCCACCCTCTGGGGTCCCAGAAAAATGCTGCTCGCATAGCAAAAGTGAAGGCCAAGGAGGCTGAATATGTCAATGTAGGCACTACTGCCTTTTCCTCAATTTTAGCAACCCTCAGAATCTTACCCCAGAATAAGTTTGAGCCCAGGTGAGCTGATGCTTTAAAGGCCTGAAGGCTTTACCACCACTTGGTCTAAGAGAAGAAACCAGCAGGATGGCCACCGCAGAGACATAAATGAATCTGAAAATAAAGGGTTAGCACTCAATGGACCCACTCTTACTTTTCGTGGCAGCACAAGATTAGGGAGAGTAGGGACATGAAGGGTCATCAGAGTAAGCAAATAATTGATGGAGACAGTATGCGAAGCACGGGTAGAGAGAAGAGGGACACTATACATCCCGGGCCTTGAAGCAACCATGCGGGGGCTACAGCTGGACAGAGATGGAGTTGGGGCAGCAGGGAAGAAGCAGGGGGCTTCATCCTTGAGTCTGAGTCATCCCACAGGACCCTATTGGTAAACATGGACTAAGTGGATGAAGAGCTATCATGCACCCTCTGTCCTGGGGTAGAGGAGAATCACAAGTAATGAAAGGTAACAGCTGTTCTCTGGGATTTCATCTTTTTGGTTCCCAAGACCTCAGAATCTGAGTCCCTGATTCATCAAAGTTCCTCCTCCCAATCCCCTTCCAAATCCAAGAGGCTTTTTCTGGAGGCCAAGGAGAGTGCTGGCCAGGAAAGGCTATACCTAACCCATGGCTGACCACCCTGGGGCCAGAGTGTAGGCTCAAGGGTTGAGTGACCAGATGAATATGCTCAGCACACTACCACATTCCTCTGGGACCGGCCCCTGGGAACAGGCTCCTCCCTGCCGTAGGCACGTTCTGGCAGCCTGGAAGATTTATGGATGTACACTAACAGCCCATTTCACATGTTTGGGACCTCCTCATCTCTACTTCGACAAACTACTTAAAAGTCAGGTCTTGGGTCTCTGTGACCCTAAACTCTGGAAAATCCCTTTCTGACTCCCACCTTTGGACAACACACACTCCCTCCTTCCCATTTCACCTTGTCAGCACCCTAGATGCCTCTGCCCCTGCCCTGCTGTAGATACTGGCATGCCAATCCCTGCCATGGGCATCCCCCTGCCAGGCTTCTCAAGCTCTCCTTCCTATAAAGCTGCAAACCAGTATCACTGTGCACACCTGCCTGCCAGGCACATCTCCCAGTGCCCACTCCCCATGGGAATAGGACCAAAACACCTTCACTTCCTTTCCTCAGGTCCCTAGCCCACACTTGCCACCCTCATTTCCAACAGAAGACTGACTTCCTACATCTTGTAAAACAAGTCTCTCAGGCAAAACTCCTCAGTTTCCCTCCCTTTCATCATCTTCACCCTCTCCTCCTTGCCCTATCTCAATGGAAGGCAGGTCCTACCACCTCGTCAAGAATCCTGTCCCCTCCAAGACCTGGCCCTACAAATCCCCCTAAGGCCCCAAATCTTCAGGCCTCCCCTCATTGTTAAGCCCTTCTTCCTACGCTACAAACAAGCAAGTTACCAACAAACAACTCCATTCACCCATCTTCCCTCACCTCCAGCTATACACTTCCTCCCTTCACCTCTTGAATTTCTGGGGGGTAGTCAGCAGACTTATTTCTACTTCCTCATTTTGCTGCTTACTCCTCAATCCATTAACCCCTCAAGTGTTCACATCTATGTGCCACAGCTGTCCCCTAATCAGGTAATTTTCTTTTTTAAAATTTATTTATTATTTTATTTATTTATTTTGGCTGCACTGGGTCTTAGCTGCGGCACACGGGATCTTCGTTGCAGCATGCAGGCTTCTTAGTTGTGGCATGCAGACTCTTAGTTGTGGCATGCCTGCAGGATCTAGTTCCCTGACCAGGGATCAAACCCAGGCCCCCTGCATTGGGAGTGCGGAGTCTTACCCACTGGACCACCAGGGAAGTCCCTACACCAGTGTCTTTCTTTTCAATTAAACTTTTTTTCCTTTAATATTTATTTATTTATTTTGGCTGCACCAGGTCTCATTTGCGGCATGCGGGATCTTCGTTTCGGTGTGTTTAGTTGCAGCATGCGGTATGTTTAGCTGCGGCATGCGGGCTCTTAGTTGTGGCATGCAGGCTTCTTAGTTCAGCATGCGAACTCTTAGTTGCGGCATGCATGTGGGATCTAGTTCACCGACCAGGGATCGAACCCGGGCCCCCTGCATTGGGAGCGCAAAGTCTTAACCACTGGACTACCAGGGAAGACCCTACACCAGTGGCTTTCTTTTCAATTAAACTTTTTATTTTGAGATAATTGGAGGTTCACATGCAATTGTAAGAATGTGAGATTCTATGTACCCATTGCCCAATTTCTCCTCATGGTAACATCTTGCAAAACCGTAGTACAATATCGCAACCAGGATGTTGACACAGAATAGTTCTACCACCACAAGGATTCCCTGTGTTTCCCTTTTATAGCCACAGTCCTCACCCCACCGCCGGTGGCTCTTAAAGATGGAAATATCAGAAGCACTGGGGTAGTTTCTCTAACCTCTCACACCAACTAGAGGGACATATCAGGATTGGGGATTGCGGGGGAAGCTGCCCAGATAATTCTGATGCATGCCCAACTGAGAACCACTGCTCCCAGTCCCTACCCAATAACAGCTACTCCTGTAACTCTATTTTTCCTAGAAGATGCTTTCTAAACCTGGGTCTCAAGTCTTAATATTCTCCACAGCAGCCGGTCAGTAGCTGGTCCACTAGCTACTGCCACCAGAAAATCCTATGGTTCCCAAAAGCAACCCCATCCAGCTTCCCTAGCCTGAATCTGGTCCTTTTCCTCCTCTTCCTGATCTTGAGTTCACTCATTCATGTACTGAATGTGTATTAACTCCTATGGGGGCCACAGCAGTGACCTGACACGATGCTCATCTAGCCACCTGGCCCAGGTGTCCCACAATGCCTCCGTGCTGCCCAGGCTCCTGGTCCTCAGCAGGGCTCACAGGACTCCTGCGTGTTTGTGTTCTGCTGCCTTCAGTGAGCACCTGTGAAGGGAGAGCCCATTCTGCCTCCTCTGATTCCTGACCGCTCCCACCCACAGATGGGGAGGCTGCACCTGTGGAAGAGATCTCCGGGAAGATCAGGAGCCCCTTACCTCACAGTACACAATGTCCGCTCCATAGTCCAGGGCCAGCAGCCGCATTGGGAGAGTCCCTACCCGAACCATAGGGGCTAAGATGAGTTTGTTGTGGTAGCACAGAGAGAGGCTGTTCACAATCATTCCTGAAGAAAGAGAGTCGGAAATTCAAATGGAGAAAATCTCTTCTGTTATCCAGAGAAGGCTTTCCTTCTTCTTTCCAACACATAGTATTTGGTTTTCCTTTTCTTTTATCGTAAAAATAATGCATGCTCATTTACGCATCCAACAAATATTTATTAAGTGTCTACTCTGTACCAGTCACGGTCCTAGTCTTTGGGGATACATTAGAGAAGAAAACAGACAAAGATTCCTACTCTGGTAGAGCTTTCATTCCAGTGGGGAAAAAGGCAAAAACAATAAGCATAATAAATAAATTACATAGTATGATGGAAAATTGATAGTGCTATAGAGTAAAAAAAAGCAGGGAGAAAGGAGATTAAAAACTGCAGATGGGTTAAAATTTTTTTCCAGTTTCATTGAGATAAAATTAACATATGATATCGTGTTAGTTTAAGCTGTACAACATAAAGATTTCACATATGTATATATCACCAAATGATTACCACAATAAGTTTAGACAATATCTATCACCTCACATAATTTTTTTCTCATCATGAGAACCTTTAAGATCTACTCTCTTTGCAACTTTCAGGATACAATACAGTATTACCGGGACTTCCGCGGTGGCACAGTGGTTAAGAATCTGCCTGCCAGTGCAGGGAACACGGGTTCGATCCGTAGTCTGGGAAGATCCCACATGCCGCGGAGCAACTAAGCCCGTGCGCCACAACTACTGAGCCTGCGCTCTAGAGCCCGCGAGCCACAACTACTGAGCACACGTGCCGCAACTACTGAAACCTGCGCACCTAGAGCTGGTGCCTCGCAACAAGAGAAGCCACCACAATGAGAAGCCTGTGCACCGCAACGAAGAGGAGCCCCCGCTCACTGCAACTAGAGAAAGCCCATGTGCAGCAACGAAGACCCAACACAGCCAAAAATAAACAAATAAATAAAGAAATAAAATTTAAAAAGAAACAATACAGTATTGTTAACCATAGTTGCCATGCTGTACATTACATCCCAGAATGTATTTGTCTTGTAACTGGAAGTTTGTATCCTCTGACCACCTTCACCCATTTCCCCCCCACCTCATCCCCAAAGGTTAAAATTTTAAATAGAGAAGCCCAGATAAGCTTCAATGAGAAGATGACATCTGAGCAGAGATTTGAGTTAGCCAAGTTGGTATCTAGTGGAAGAGTGCACAGGAGAAGAAAGGGCCAGTGCAAAGACCCTGGGGCAGGAGCTTGTCTGGTGTGTTAGAAGAACAGGAAGGAGGCCACTGTGGTTGCAGCACAGAAAGGAGAAGAGAGTAATGGAAGTCAGATACACAATGGATGGAGAGCAGTAAGCAGATAGGACACAGTGGTCAGACCCCGAATGGCCTTGTAGGACGCTCTGCGGGCTTTGTTAGCTCTTCACGATAGGAGCCAGTGAAGGGTTTTAAGGAGAGGAGTGGCATGACTGATCACATTCCCCATTATCACGGTGACTGCTGTATGAAAAACAGACTGTGGGGGCCACGGTAGACACAGGCGGATCAGTTAGAAGGCTCTTCACTCACCGATGTCAGAGATGATGGTGGCTCAGGACAGAGAGATAGCAGGGGAGGTGGTGAGAAGTGGTCACATTCTAAAAATATTTTAAAGGTAGAGCAACAGGAGTAAATCGAAGAAAATCAAAATCCCATGTCCCAGAGATAACTGTTAATTTATTTATTCTAAGCAAACATGGTCCCCTCTAAAAACCACAAAGCTTGCTAACTAACTTTTTACTCCTCAGCCTACTCCGGCCTGGCCTCCCCCTCTGCCACTCTCCCAAAACTGCTCTGATTAAAGTCACCAATTACCTCGAAGTTGCTCAATCTACGAGACACTGACCTGTCCTCAATCTTGTTTTGCTAGCAGCACATGGCATGGTTGAGCCTCCCCTCTTCCTTGATCTCTCTCCTCCCTGGGTTCGTCGACCACACACTCTCCCAGTTTTTCTCTCTACCCCTGCTTTTCAGTCTCTTTTGCTGGTTTCACCTCCTCCCCTCACAGGTTGAGGTTGCTCCTTAGTCGTGGGCCCTCTTCCCTTCTAATTTCACACATCCTCCCTCACAAATTTATTCACTCCCATGGTTTAAAATAGTGGCCATGATCATCTCCAAAGGCATCCCAACCTCACACCAACTGCTCAAAACACATCCCCACTGGGATGTCTTAAGGGCATCTTCTACTCAACATGTAGAAAACAAAGCCTTGATCTTCCCTCCTAAGCCTTGTCCTCTGTCTCCAATTATTTATTCAACAGACACTTACTGAGCCCCTAAGATATGTCAAGCACTGGTAGGCACTAAAGATAAAATGATGAAAGGGATACTTACAAATATGTTGTAGAAAGGGAACTTACAAATATGTGTGAAATTAAAACTGTGTATGGTGCTATGAAGGAGCAGTTACATAAGGCTGTGGGAGTCTATGTCAGCAGGAAAGAGACTCATGGGGGTTGAGGAGGGCCTCCCTTAAGAAATAATCTCTGGGGACTTCCCTGGTGGTGCAGTGGTTCAGAATCTGCCTGCCAGCACTATTTACAATAGCCAGGACATGGAAGCAACCTAAGTGTCCATCGACAGACGAATAGATAAAGAAGATGTGGCACATATATACAATGGAATATTACTCAGCCATAAAAAGAAACGAAACTGAGTTATTTGTAGCGAGGTGGATAGACCTAGAGCCTGTCATACAGAGTGAAGTAAGTCAGAAAGAGAAAAACAAATACCGTATGCTAACACATATATATGGAATCTAAAAAAAAAAATGGTTCTAATGAACCTAGGGGCAGGACAGGAATAAAGATGCAGACACAGAGAATGGACTTGAGGACACGGGAAGGGGGAAGGGTAAGCTGGGATGAAGTAAGAGAGTAGCATTGACATATATATATACTACCAAATGTAAAATAGCTAGCAAGTGGGAAGCAGCTGCATAGCACAGGGAGATCAGCTCAGTGCCTTGTGACCACCTAGAGGGGTAGGATCAGGAGGGTGGGAGGGAGACGCAAGAGGGAGGGGATATAGGGATATACGCATGCATATAACTGATTCACTTTGTTATACAGCAGAAACTAACACACCATTGTAAAGCAATTATACTCCAATAAAGATGTTTTAAAAAAACAAACAATCCGCCTGCCAATGCAGGAGACACGGGTTTGCTCCCTGGTCCGGGAAGATCCCACATGCCGCAGAGCAACTAAGCCCGCAAGCCACCACTACTGAGCCCACGTGCCACAACTACTGAAGCCCGCACGCATAGAGCCCGTGCTCCACAACAAGAGAAGCCACTGCAGTGAGAAGCCCGTGCACCGCAACGAAGAGTAGCCCCTGCTCGCCGCAACTACAGAAAGCCCACGCGCGGCAACGAAGACCCAACGCAACCAAAAATTAATTAATTAATCAATTAATTAAAACTTATATTAAAAAAAGAAAGAAAAGAAAGAAAAAATCTCTGCTGGGAATTCCCCAGTGGTCCAGTGGTTAGGACCCTGTGCCTCCAGTTCAGGGGGCCTGGGTTCAATCCCTGGTTGGGGAACTAAGATCCTGCAAGCTGGTGTCACAGCCCAAATAAAAATGAAATAAAATAAAATATAATAAAAGAAAACTAGAAAGAATCTCTGATTCAAGGTCTAAAGGGTGAGAAGGTGTTTATCAGGTCAATATGTGGGGAGAAAATTTTTCCCGTTTCAGTAAGTAGCACCTCCATTTACCCAATTACACATCCTTAACCCACATTCCCCACATCCAATTCATCACTATCTCCTATTCACCTCCAAGCCATCACTAACCTTCCAAATATGACTCTAACCTGCCTGCTTTACTCCATCTGCAAGGCCACCACTGTGCACAAAGCCAGTCTCCTAATGAGTCTCCCCAAATCTACTCCTGCCCCCTCCTATCCATTCTCTTACAATAGCCAGTATGGTGTCTGAAAAAGGCATCTCTGCTAACACCACTTTTCTGTTTATACCCTGCAATGCCTTCCCACCAAGTTTAGGATAAATCCCAAACAGATGATGGACTGGAGGTTGAAAGACAAGAAGGAGGTAGGGTGTTAGGTTAGAAAGAGGGATAAAGGGTCTAGGCAAACAGCGAAAAGGGCTGAAATGAAAATGATCAGCACTTGTACAACAGTCCTGATGCAGGCAGGAAAATGCAGGAATAGTGAAGGAATACCAATAGCCACTTTTTATTTCTGCAATGCCTTTGCAATTCCCAAAGTGCTTCATTTATAACTGTGATTCTCAAACCTAGCTGTGCATTAGAATCATCTGGAGAGATTTAAAAAACTACCAATGGCCAGGCCTCACCCCAAGCCAATTAAATCAGAATATACAGTTCACTAGGGCAGGAATTTTGTCTGTTTTGTTCACTGTCCATATGAAAAGTACCTGGCACATACATAGTGCTCAGAAAATATTTACTAAATGAATAAATGAATGAAGGAATGTACCACTATCACCTGAGATCCAAGGAAGAATTCTTCTCAAACCTTAGGGAGTAAGCAGGCAACGTCAGTTACCATGGCAGCCCTGGGAAAAACATTACTGAGTGACACTAACACTCCCAGGAGCCTACATTTGTTTCCACAATAAGTAAACCTTTCTCATTTCTAAAGTACTATACTGTGAAATATGCATCTCAGTAACAACTAGAGGTTACTCAATGTCTGCTGTGAGCAGGAGGAAAAGAGAAGGGCCTTACACAGTAACTAAAGCAATGACAAGAAGAAACTAGGGGCCATGGGCAGAGACAGACAGGTTCAGACAGGCTCCAATCGCTATGACATTCTGAGGTGATCACATTGTAAGGGCTCAAGCATGAGAAAGCAGCCACTAACCAGCTACCCTGTCTCAAATATTTGGAGAAAGTCAATGCAAATACATACCTATGTATTATTCTTTTCTGATAATTCTTTCAGTATATCCCTTCTGGCTTTGTGCAAAGCGATTCTTTGTTTTGTACCTGAAAAATGAGTGGCACATGTAAACAGGTGAAACATGTCAGAGCAGACATCCAAGGAGCTCTTCAGCTAACGAAATGAGGAGCTCCGAGTTCTGGGAAAGAATCGTAAAAGTAGTGTAGAATCACAATATCTTAGAGCATCCTTTATATCAACTCCCCTCTATCATATCACCAATCAGTGGTCATCAGCCTATACATGAACTTTGCAGAGACAGAAAACCCAGCACTCTCTAGACAGATCTAGGCATTTCTAGTTGCTACAGCAGTCTATATCAAATTCAGAATCTGACTCCCTGTCAAGCATCAGTCCCAGTCTGCCTTCTGGAATGGTACACCCCATGGCACACCTCATCTCTTTTCCATCTGGCACATTTCCCAAACACATGAGGACAATTTTGTTCTTCCTAAAGTCCTCTTCTCCCACGTCACCCTCCTAAATCACTCCTTCCTGTGTTTATAACTTTCAGGAGCCCCCAAGGTTTTCTCATCCCAAGGACATGACAACCACGGCATCAGTGTGCCTGCTACAGATTCTGGGAAAGGGGCAGGGCCACACAAGAGTCTGGCAAATGTGACTGACCACCTGAAGTGAGAGTACATGTGACAACCTCAGCCTCTCTTCAGTCCTCAGCCTCTATCCAAGGTTTCTCCAAAGCACACTATTGACATTTGGGGCCAGATAATTCTTTGGGGTGGTGGGGAGGGCTGTCCTATGCCTTGTACGATATGTAGTAGCATCCTGGCCTCTACCCACTAGAGGCCTGCAGCACCCCACCCGACCCCCCGGATGTGACAAAGAAAAATGTCTCCAGCCATTGTCAAATGTCCTGGGGGAAGGGTGAGGGCAAAATCACCCTCACGCAAGAGCCACTGCTCTATCCAATGACTCTGTTCACCCATGAGTACTCAAAACTCTCTCCTCTGCTGGTTTAACAGGTAACTCTCCAGAAAGTCTATCGTGTATCAAAATGCTATTTGAAATTTAATAGTATTTATCTCTATAACGGTATCTAATGAAAGTAAAACTCTTTCTCCAGATGTTAAGAACCTCCCAGGTGGTTAATCCACATTTACCTTATCTCCTACCCCAGGCACTGGAAATTACAGAAATGATCTGACACCCATTTTCGGGATCCGTTCAAGAAGTACCAGTAGTGTAAGGCTTTTGGGCAACCTGAACAACTGAATTCAAGTAAAATATTCTGCCTGACCGTGGTTTTGTGAGACAAGCCACAAATCCTCCTCGCTGCTATTTACGGAACTGAGGTATCTGACTGGAAAGCCGGTGGAGGTGAACTAGCCAAAAAAGCAGTGGGTTCAGGATGAGAAGCTGGAAAGGGTGACAAGGGAGGGGAGAATGACCCTCAGCTGAAAAGAGAGGGGAAAAGTACCAAGCGATGAGTTCTCTGGACTGAAGAGAAGATACGCTGAAGGCCATGAGCTTGCCCTCGGGGCCCTCAGCTCTCTGGGGAGCTCTAAGGGAAGGGTGAGCCTGGATCTACGACTCCGGACTCCCGGTCTCGGCCCCCAGGCCTGACCATTCACTCAGACTCTCAATAAATACTTGTAAAGTTACAGGGGGAGACCCGAACTGGCCAAGCCATGACAGGGGCTGTGAGGGCGACAAATGAGCGTTGCAGAGATCGGACATCGTATCGCCACAAGCCCTCCGCCCTCCTGGTTCGTAATGCCAGGGCCCCATCGCCGGACCCCGGTCCTGCCTCCATCGCGCACCCTTCCCCAAGGTTGGCCGGGACCTGGAGTCACCATCCCCTGTTCGGACCTACAGACCTCGCCGCTGCTGAGCTCTACAGATCCCGCTCCTTCCACACAGTTCGCCAATTCCGCGGGCCCTACTGAGCCGCGCCAGCCACCGTCCGCGAGGCCTTGGCGCGCCCGTGACGTCACTGTCGTGCGCCTCTCCCGCACCGAGGGGAGTATGGCTCTAGCGCGGCAGCCGCGGCTGTTGTCGCTCGTGGCTCGGTTGCTTCTGGCGCCTCGCCGGGACCTGACGGTCCGCGGTCCCAACGAGCCCCTGCCCGTGGTGCGCATTCCGCGGGCTCTACAGCGGCGGCAGGAAGAGCGGCAAAGCGGGCAGCGGAGCCCCCCGCGGCCGGTGCTGGTGCGACCTGGGTCGCTGCTGATCTCAGCGCGGCGACCGGAGTTGAACCAGCCGGCTCGCCTCACGCTGGGCCCTTGGGAGCCCGCGCCACTCGCTTCGCGCGGCTGGAGGAATCGGCGCGCCCACGGGGACCATTTCTCCATCGAGCGCGCGCAACATGAGGCTCCAGCGCTGCGGAACCTCTCGCCCAAGGGCAGCTTCACCGATCTGGGTCTGGAGCACCGCGTTCTGAGCGCACTACAAGAGGCTGCTCCCGAAGTTGTTCGGCCCACAACCGTGCAGTCGAGTACCATTCCCCCACTCCTCCGCGGTCGCCACATCCTCTGCGCCGCAGAAACCGGCAGTGGCAAAACTCTAGGATACTTACTACCTCTCCTTCAACGGCTCTTGGGCCAGCCAAGCCTGGACCCTTGTCGCATCCCTGCGCCTCGAGGCCTGGTTCTTGTGCCTTCTCGAGAATTAGCCGAACAGGTGCGGGCCGTGGCCCAGCCCTTGGGCAGCTCCTTGGGCCTCCAGGTGCGGGAGTTAGGGGGAGGCCATGGCATGAGTAGGATCAGGCTGCAACTGTCCAAACATCCTCCAGCAGATATACTAGTGGCCACTCCGGGGGCTCTGTGGAAGGCCCTGAAAACTCAACTGATCAGCCTGGAGCAGCTCTCCTTCTTGGTGTTGGATGAAGCAGACACGCTGTTGGATGAAAGCTTCCTGGAACTGGTGGATTACATCTTGGAGGGGAGCCATATAGCAGAAGACCCAGCTGACTTAAAAGACCCCTTCAATCCCAAAGCTCAGTTAGTGCTGGTGGGGGCCACATTTCCCGAAGGTGTAGGCCAGCTGCTGAGTAAAGTTACCAGCTTAGACTCTCTAACCACTGTTACCAGTGACAAGCTCCACTGCATCATGCCTCACGTCACACAGACATTCATGAGACTGAAGGGAACAGAGAAGGTGACTGGGTTGGTGCCGATCCTCAAGCAGCGTGACAGAGCATATAGGACTGGCCCCGCAGGAAGTGTTCTGGTGTTCTGTAATTGCTCCAGCACTGTGAACTGGCTGGGGTATATTCTGGATGACCACAAAATCCAACACTTAAGACTGCAGGGACAGATGCCAGCCTCAATGAGAGCAGGCATCTTCCAGTCCTTCCAGAAGGGCTCCCGAGACATACTTCTCTGCACAGACATCGCCTCTCGGGGCCTGGACAGCACCCAGGTGGAGCTAGTCATCAATTATGATTTCCCTCTCACCCTACAAGACTACATCCACAGAGCAGGGAGGGTGGGCCGGGTGGGGAGCGAAGTGCCAGGCACTGTCGTCAGCTTTGTGACCCATCCCTGGGACGTGAGCCTGGTTCAGAAGATTGAGCTGGCAGCTCGCCGGAGGAGAAGGCTTCCAGGACTAGGTCCTCAGTGAGACAGCCTTTGCACCAGCAAACCTTATTGCAGCAGGCTTATATATGATGCCATAACAGGGACCTTTCCCTCTGTGCTGGATGGCTGAGCACACTTGTCAGTAGGGTGCTCTGGGCTGCCTAGTCACCTTCTGAAGGCCCTGGCTGCTTTCTGCCTTCAAAAGGTAAGCTGCTGGCCAACACTGGAGGGTGAACTACTGAGCATGGCTCTCTGTAGTCTTTCACATGAAGAATAAAGTCGATCTTGGCTCTGTATTGTGTCATGATTTCTTACAGTAAGCAGTGTTTCTATGGGTGTCCCTTAATAACAGTTTCCACTGGAGCAGAATTCACTAGACTCTGAGAAGATTCACACTCCAAACTACCACACTTAGGACGAAGGCTCTTTCAATTGATGTTTTAGTTTAAATTTTATTTCCTGCCCCCAAACATCCATTAAGCCCCCAGGAGAAGGGAAAGGGGATGCGACTAGCAATAGAGAGAAACTTTCTTCACAACAATGGCCATGGCAAGCTTAGGCACTTTTGGTGAAATCTCTCTGGGAAGTACTGGCAGAGGAATAAAAGGCAAACTGACACAGAAGTATTGCTTGGTGTGCATTTCCAGGCTCTGCCTTCTTTCTCATCTCTTGGTGGCAGGTGGAGGAAGAGGAGAAAAGGTTAAACTTTTTTATAAACCGGCAGAATAAGCTTATAACATCCTCTCACTATCTCTGCATAGGTTCTAGTCTCTGCAGCACTACATAAGCTTTGCCCAAAGTAATGAACAGTTAAAAGTCAAATGTAATACTTCACCAAACAACTTACAAATGCTTGCACACTGGAAAGGATTAAGTTGCAGAGAACACAAATGGACCCAGAGCAACTTTTGCCAAAAGAGAATATTGTGCTAAATGTACAACCATAGCTCTTTTCTATATGAAGAAACAGAAGGATAAAAGAACTTGGTCAAAATCACACAAGTAAGTAGGACAGAATCTGGTCTGTCTGTCCTAAGGGTTGTGTTCTTTAACCACCAGGCTAGCTTTTCTCAAATCTGACTCATGCATAGAATAACTATACACCTCTGTTTGCCTTGAATATTCCCTGTTTATATGTATGCCTGCTGCAGTTTTTAATATTGCCCACTTTGACTCCCAAGAGCAACCGAGAATTCACAATAATTTGGTCACTCTATCCATGGACCACTGTGGTGGGACTGCCCAGGAAGCTTATTAAAAGTGCAGCTTCCTGAGCCCTACTCCAGATCTAGATACGTTTTCTGAGGGTTGGCTCAAGAATCTAGGTACAAGTCTTTTTAAGTGCTTTTGTGGAACCCCCCAGGTGAGTCTCTCGCTCTCGTAAGTTAATAAACCATTTATTCTGCCTCCCCCAGATGCCCAGCCAGGTCCTGTTAAGGTAGGAGTCCCCCCACCACATCAGAGGGATGCTCCCAGCCAAGTAATCTCTGGAGCCTTGGAGAATCTGAATGGTCTCGTGCTGGCCCACCTGCCATGACAAACCTCCTCCAGAGCATTCCCCTTCACATTTTACATCCTACCACTCCCAAAGGCAGTCTGCTCCAATGGGGCCTGACTTCGTCTGTCCTAACGTGCACCCGCTGATTCAAGCAGTTTAGGAATAGAAGGTGCTGTGGTTCTCCACCAGGGTGGCCCAACCTCCAAAATGGTAGTCCAAGCAGCCTCTACCTCCTGGGCACATCGCCTCTGCAACAGCCCCATTAAACGAATGTCCCATCTTTGCTTTTTCAAGGTCGGCAACAGGGAGTCCCCTCCTAAAGAAGGTTCTCTCTCATTGCCACACTATCAAAGGCTGCCCCAAATGTGCTTCCTTCCTGTGGGCCTGATCAGGCTAAGGGCGGAGTTGTCTCTTTCCTTCTCTGAGTCGGACCAAATCGTCTTAGTAACACCTCTTCACACTGTTGACCATGTTTTTCACGGGGGCTGCTGCTGAGCTTTTATCTCATCCTTTTATGGTGGAGAGAGAAAGGATTCTAATGATTTTTACTTCTAGGGGAGAGGGGAGTGTAATGATTATGTTGTCATTTTGTATTATGTCCTTTTGTCATGAATTTGTTTTCAATTTCATGTTAAAATGGGCCCACCATTCCCATTTTGTGAGGTCATTCAGCACCCTTATTTTGCACCTTTAACATCTCTCTCAGTATCACTTGGAAATGTTTGAAATGGCGTGAGCTTGTCCTCACATTCCTATCAGCTGTAAATCCGGAGCCCCAACATGAACCTAACCACTGAGCAGAACACCTCTCCACTACCTGTGGAACACTGGGTAGGCCCCTTAACCTCTTGGTTTTTTTAAGTCCTCAGTTGTAAAAATGTGAGGGTGTTATGAATTTATATTTGGGGCAGGACAAGGTCGAGAAGAGTGTGTCTTTGCTTTTTTTTTTTTTGCGGTACGCGGGCCTCTCACTGTGGTGGCCTCTCCCGTTGCAGAGCACAGGCTCTGGACGCGCAGGCTCAGTGGCCATGGCTCACGGGCCCAGCCGCTCCACGGCATGTGGGATCTTCCTGGACTGGGGCACGAACCTGTGACCCCCGCGTTGGCAGACGGACTCTCAACCACTGCGCCACCAGGGAAGCCCTGTGTCTTTGCTTTTATTCTTCCAAACTGTCTGGTATAATGTATACTGTCTGGTATAAATGTAGCCTTCCCCTTTGGGCTACAGGATGCTTCCATTCAGACCCTTTCCCGATTGGCCTCTTAGCAAAAGACAAGTGCATTTTTGTTGGCAAATGGTAAATGGAGCAGTTTGAGGAAGAGGGCCACTCTTGAACCGCCCCTTCAAACCCAGGCACCTCTGTGCTGTCATGTAGGCGTCTATATCGGTCCCCTCAGACACATCCCTTACTCAGCTGCTGAGAACTAGGGGAGACGGTGGTGCCATATTGATGGGAAGACCAGAAGAACCAAGGCGGGTGATGAAGTGCTAGTGAGACTGGAGGGCCGAGGAGATGGTGTCCCAGGAGGCTGGGTGGATGTAAGCCTAGACTTGGTACCCAGAACCCGGTTCTGAGTCTCCTGATCACTCTGCCTCAGCATTTGGCCTTGTTCTAATCTACATAAAAGTATCAGAGGGCTAGAGTTCAGTGTGGTTGAAGCAGGAAGTATAAATGGGGCCCAAGAGGAGTTGCCAAGGTGGGTGGGGTTCTTAACCAATTTATATTAGATTATTTTTTTCCAAAACTTGAACGACATTTCCATTAAAGCCTCAGAAGTGACAGACTGCAAGAAATGTTTTCTCTGTTGTGGAAGGGAGAGATGGAGAGGATCATGATTGCAATTACTTTCGGGTTCTACTGTTTCCCCTGGAAACGGTGGAGAGACGTCCTCATCTGCTGCAGCCGTAGGCTCTAGGAATTGCTTTTGCAGCCAGTGTCCCTTCTCTAGGGACTCATAGAGGTGATGGGCCAAGCCTGTGTTTTGGATGTCAAGTAGATTAAAGGTCTTCAGCCAGAAACTGGGAGAGACATGAGAGAGGGAAATTCTGGCAGGAGACTGTGTACAGCAGAAGTGACTGATCAGTTCTGATTTTCTTTGCAGCAGCAGTGGCTCCCGTTTCTCCTCCTACACCTGGTCACTACCATGTTCTCTGCTGAGAGTGTGGAGAAACGCAGTTTGGCCGGCACGGGGAGACATACTCCCTAGTTGGTGGCGACCGGGTCTACGGGGATGTTCCTTTGGCCACGCCAGCAAAGGTGGAAGCAGAGAAGCCAGTCCCTAGACGTGCTCCCAAGAGAAAGCACGCTCCGGAAGAGTCGGACAAAGATCTTGGTTGCTCCAGACCCAAAATCCGTCGATTGTAGCATGGTGCCCGGAGGCGGACTCCACAGAATCTTTCTGGCTGAGTCATTCTGAAGAGAGGGCAATGGTTTAACTGCCTAAGGCAGCGAATGCCTCTTCCTGCAGTGACCCCCCCCGCCCCCCCACTGCCCACTGCCACAGATTAGAACCTGAGTCATTCTGCCTGAGCCTTCCTCAGCCAGGAGCCTCCTTCCACACTAAATGGCCGTAAGCAAGGAGCCTCAGAAACTGAGTTTTGAATGAGAATCTGCCCTGAACATCCCAGGGCTGAAGCTGGCCTGGAAGAAAACCTGACGTTCCTCTGCTCAATCCTCAGGGGCCCCTTTGTGAGCTGAAGAAAGAAAAGTCTACACTCTGCGAGCCGAGGAGGATGCAGGAGCACAGACAGGGTGCAGAGAGGCCTTAGCAGTCTACCACATGGGCTCCCGCCCTGAGCCATTGTCAGCGGCCACCACCACAAACCAGGGGGGAGCTGGGCTTTTTGAAACTGAAAGCAGCAATCTGTGGCTTCCCAAAGAACCTCCTGCCTGGGGTCTCAGGAGGCAGGACAGAGAGACCCAGGAAGACCTGCTCCCTGAAGCAAGAACAGGATGGAGAGTCAAGCAGCATGCACCCTGCCCCGAGGTTCACATGCTCCTTTATTGCCAGCCCTTTCTGTCCCCAGTGGGGTCACTTACTGCTCAATAAAATGTTTTTGTGTAACAGATTTCTAGGGTCGCCAGTGCTCAGACTTAGGTCACTACCCCTGTGCTAGGCACTCCTGCCAGCCGGGAAAGGTTCCAAAGGTGGAACAGCTCCAGGGCGTGCCAGGGATCAGAGCAAAAACTTGAGGCTGGGGATGAAGGAGTTTGGGCACAGTCCCTAAAGCATCTCAGTAGTTGAGCTTCTGTGAGAAGGCACATCCCCAGTGTGTGTGTGTGTGTGTGTGTGTGTGTGTGTGCGCGCGTGCGTGTGTGTGTGTGTGTGCGTGTGTGTGTGTGCGTGTGTGCGCGCGCGCGCGCGCGCTGGGGGGACGGGGTCCCTAGAGGAGGCAGCTGGGGGAGGGCCTGAGGCTGGAAATGGGGAATGGCGTGCGGCCTCTGAGCAAGCACAGGCACTTAGCCCTTGAGGTTTCTGGGGAAGCTACAGCCACAAGGGCCACGAGATAAGGCAAGTGTAGCAGCAGAACCCAGGTGCCAGGTCTTTCCTCAGAACCTATACTTCTCCACGAGGCCGGGCCTTCCACACTGAGGTAGGAGGGATCCTGGCCAGAAGGTCTGCCAACAGCTCTGGGAGGAAGGTTGCTGTGGTGGGGGCTCTGCTGCCATGGAAATGACTTCATTTCCTTCCACTCAAATAGCCTGCTGACTGGGTTCCTGCTCTGTTGAGTAAAAGGGTCGCTGACTCTCCCCAGAAGGTTGTTCAGTTCACATCCCAAAGTCCCTCTATTCAGGCCCTGGGGAGGTGTAGCAACTCCTGAGGGCGCTCTTTCCTGAGGCTGGCTGACAGAAGTGGGGGAGGTTCCTGATAGTTCCCAGGTGCTGGTTGAAGTCCCCAGAGAATGGTCATGCAGTTTGGGGAGTCGAGTAGGTGGAGAGAGAAGGTCGGGGGCAGAGGGCCCCTTCCTGAATCCAGAGCTCACAAGGTTCCCCCCCCCCATTTCCAGAAACTATCTCTTCCCCCACACCAGCCACCATGGCCCAGTACCGGAAAACCGGGAGCCTAGAGCACCTGTGGCCACAGAGACACTCACACGCAGCCCTCGGGGTGGGCGGGGCCGGCTGCAGGCAGATGGGGATGACGTGTGCTCCCGGGAGGCCTCAGGCTGAAGGTGGCCCTCTGAGAGAAGGACCCCAGCTTGGACAGGAAGGTTAGAGGCGGGGGACAGCAACCTAGGGTGCCCCCTCGGAGCAGTGGGAGTGTCAGACACACAGCCCAGGCGCTGCCCATCTGTGCCTCTGCAGGGGCTCCTACAGCGCACTGCCCCTACCTCTGGCCAAGGGACTGGACAGCTCCTTAGGTCTCTGGGGTCTTCATCGGTTGTACTCTTGTTCCTCTCTCATCCTCCACACCCGGGGAAAGGAGCCCCCACAGGTTCTCAAGGAGACTGGGAGGCAGGGTGAATCTTGGGTGGGAAATGGCCCAAACAGGGGGCTCTGGGGTCCACTCCAAATCTGAAGTCCAGTCTAGAGCCAGCTGGGATCACTTCAGATCAAACCTCAGGGCCCTCTAGTTGGTACTCTCGGTGCCAGGCCATGAAGGAACTGGCCTGTTTGGCCTACAGGCTGCAAAAAGGGGAATCAGCAGAGGCCAGTCATCACCCCCACCCCTGCCCTGGAAGCCCCACACTGCTGACTTTCCATTCTTCAGATCACTTCGACCACATCAGGGCAGTCATTGGATGCAAGTTCATCGGGATTGGCAGAGATTATGACGGGGCTGGCCAGTGAGTGCTTCCCCGTGGCTTGTCTCGGGCTGGCTGGGCAGCAGTGGGGCTTTCACAGCCACCGTGCCCACCACACTGTGGTCCTCATGGCCTTGACCATAGCCTCAGGTGTGCTGGCCCGACTGGTATCTCCCTTCCCCCAGGGTCTGCTTCCTGGGCTCTTCTGTCTTTTTGGCCCTACTCTAGGTCATCATATTTGTCTCAAACACCACAGAGAGCTCATCTGCCCAGCATCTGCACCCATCCAGTGCCAGCAGACCCACGGCCTCTGAGCAGACTCTTAGCAAGGTCTGGGCTGGGCTAACCATCTTCTCTGCCTGCAGTTGGGCCTGTGCATGCAGGGGGGTCAACCCAGTTCTTAAAAAGCTTTTCTTCTCTTTATAAATGGAGGCAAAAATTGCATTCAGTGAAAGGCATAGATCTTAACAGTACAATTCGATGACTTTTGGTGAATAGTCGAGGTGCTTTTGGGGGCCTTCCTCTGAAGGATGAAGAGCAGGAGTGAATCATTTACTCTCTCCAAGTCTCCATTTTCCACATCTGACCAGGGCTGCGGTTCAGTGGACCCTGGACACATAGGGCTTCGGTTCTGACTCAGGACTAGGGAACAGGTCTGAGGCCCAACAGCTGGCTGGCTGGTGGCCACACAGGTTCCCACAGGGGCTGGAGGACGTGTCCATATACCCGGTACTGATAGAGGAGTTGCTGGGGCATGGCTGGAGTGAGGAAGAGCTCTGGGGTGTGCTTCGAGGAAACGTGCGGCGGGTCTTCAGACAGGTGGAACAGGTATGCTGGGCTGTGCAAAAGAGTAGCTCTGAGCAGGTGGTCTGAGCAGGTGTATGCGGGGGTGCTGTGAGAGCTGCTGCCCGCTGACTGCCGCCTCCAGGTACAGGAGGAGAACGAGGGACAGAGTCCCTTGGAGGATGAGTTCCCAGATGAGCAGCTGGGCAGCTCTTGCCGCTCCGTCCTCCCACGTCTGCATCAGAGAGAGGATCTGGCTCCAGACCAGAAACTAACCAGAGCTGCGGTTCATGGGAATCCCATTTTGTCACCTAAGTGGTCATTCTCAAAATCTTGCCCCCACATGGGCCCAGGCCCCACAGTTATTGCCGCCTTCCCAGTCCTCATTATTTGGCTCTGGTGATCCAGTTAATCCTGCCAGATGTCACTTTGGCAGCCACAGATACCCCACAAAGTTTCCTTGCATGCGAGCACAAACATTTCGTGAAAATAAATGCTTTAGAAATGGAATCAGCGTGAGTGTCCTTCTCCATGGTGAGGTCTGTGGTGCAGGCTCCCAATACTGGGGTTTGGTGGGGGACCCTGCAGTTTAGACACCGGATACTCAAGGAAGACCTGTTGGCAGTGGCCTGAGGAAACACAGGTGGCTTGGCTCAGCACTGGAAGAAGACAGTGGGTGGCTCGGTTCCCTCTGTGTAGCTCACCTCAATCCAGATCCTGACCCACTGAGTACCACCTGGGGATCTTTCAGGGAATGGTGGTTCAGATGCCCAAGAAGAGAACATGCCTAGATCACAAATGATCTTTGTACCTATTTGGACAGAGCCCAGAATCTCAGGCTACTTAATGGGCCATGGACCTCCAATGGCTAGACTGCTCTGGATGTGGGCACACCTCCTCCCCTGTTCCTCAGGGACTTCCTCTCTAATCGGTTCAGGCTACTTAGACAACCACCCCATCTTCCCCCAGTTCATTAATGATAATAGCAACTGCACTAATTATAGCCAAAATTGAGTTAATACACTGAGTTAATAATGAGAGGTAGGGCTTCCCTGGGGGCACAGTGGTTAAGAATCCACCTGCCAATGCAGGGGCCACAGGTTCGAGCCCTGGTCCGGGAAGATCCAACATGCCGCGGAGCAACTAAGCCCGTGCGCCACAACTACTGAGCCTGAACTCTAGAGCCAGCATGCCACAACTACTGAGCCTGCACTCTAGAGCCATCATGCCACAACTACTGAGCCCCGCGTACCTAGAGCCCGTGCTCTGCAACGGGAGAGGCCGCCGCACTGAGAAGCCCGCGCACTGCTGCGGGAGTGGCCCCTGCTCGCCGCAGCTAGAGAAAGCCCACGCGCAGCAATGAAGACCCAACGCAGTCAAAAATAAATAAATAAAATAAAATAAATAAGTTCATTTAAAGCATAATGAGAGGTAATAATAATAAATAACATGATAAAAAGATAATGACTAATAAAATAGTTAATGCTAACAATCTACACATATCCCATTGGCTGAGCAATTTCATCCCAGCTATATATCCAAGAGGAATGCATACATATGTTCCCCAGTTCCCTAAAAAGGTA
The DNA here is from genome assembly GCF_011762595.2 of Tursiops truncatus. Taxonomy (NCBI): domain Eukaryota; kingdom Metazoa; phylum Chordata; class Mammalia; order Artiodactyla; family Delphinidae; genus Tursiops; species Tursiops truncatus. The sequence goes on from NC_047052.1 coordinate 18,499,729, forward strand.
TATGAAATAATATTTATAGCAGCACTATTCATAATACCACCAAATGCATTTCAAAATCAAACTTAACAGAAAAAAAAATCAAACTTCAAGGAGCCAAAGACCAAAGGTTGTTTTTTGGTTTTGGGTTTTTTTTTTTTGCCATGCGGTGCAGTTTGTGGGATTTTAGTTTCCCGACCAGGAACTGAACCCTTGCCTTCGGTAAGGAGAATGCGGAGTCCTAACCACTGGACCACCAGGGAATTCCCCCAAAGATTATCTTAAAAGCTGTCATAGGGCTTCCCTGGTGGCGCAGTGGTTGAGAGTCCGCCTGCTGATGCAGGGGACACGGGTTCGTGCCCTGGTCCGGGAGGATCCCACGTGCCGCGAAGAGGTTGGGCCCGTGAGCCACGGCCGCTGAGCCTGCATGTCCGGAGCCTGTGCTCCGCAACGGGAGAGGCCACAACAGTGAGAAGCCCGCGTAAGGCAAAAAAAAAAAAAATTACTGAAGAATGTCACTTGGTCAAGAGAAATTGTCAAACATTCAATCTATCAATAGAAAATGAACTAAGCGAAGAAGCAGGTTTTGAAAATATTATTCATGAGTTTGCTTCCATTAAAGCCAGGGAAATAAAATTATAATTCTGGTTTGAGTGTAAGTAAAATATGGAAACATAAAATAGTGTTGTGCGTTTTAATACACCTACTTTTAAGTTCTTCCATTTTTTTCAACTATTTTAATATCCTGGAAAAACTAACCATTAAAAAATACATTTATAATGTGTATAGAAGTACACATTTTTCCTCTTGCCTCAGGGACCAAGTTGGTTGGTCTCTGAACTGTTACTCAGAAAGTTCTAATAGTGCTTTCTATTTGTTTCACCTGTTCTCTCCTTGCTTAACTTCTTTTGGATGGATTGAGCAGCACTCGAGATCACCTTAATCCCATTTCAGAGCCTTCCAAGCTGAGCTGATCCAGCTCAGAGTCCAATTAGGGGGAAATGGGAAGAGGTGGAGGTTACTAGAAGATAGAAGCTTATAGAAGGGCCCTGTGTTGCTGGCGCTCAGACCTCTAGGGTATCTAAGGCTCTGCTCAGTCGGTACAGGTGTTCTGAATGGGCATGACAGGGCTGCTCAACGATGGCCCGAAGAAGTTGGAGCTCGCAGCCAACTGCCACTGCTTGGAGCCGCACTGACATAAACACAAAAAATGAGGGAGACATTCCTGTTTTCCTCTCCTGTCTTTCCATCTCCCTTTCTCTGGTAACTCCTACTGGCAGAATGTAATAGGAAGCCAGCTGGGTGGCTAGGAAATGTGGTTTCAAGAGTTCAAGCCCCAGCCTCACAGAGCAGAGAATAACATAAGGCTGGATCTGCAGTTGAGAGACAATTGTTAGATACCCAGGATTGCTGAGGCCTGATTCACTCTTTCCCCTAGGGTGTGCTGTCTTGTGTTCTAACTCCTCAGGGTTCTTCCTTACTTTTGGGGGACCCTGGATACTAATCTCTATTTCCTTAGCCCCACAAAGTCCCTAGTGGAAGAAACAGCCCAAAGACCTGGCCCACCTCTGAGTTTCCACCCTCCCTGGATCCTTCACAAGTAATTTTTCAGTATCTTGTTAACTCCCTGATGCCTTCAAGAAGATCCTTTTCATATTTTTCCCAACTTTTCTAATGATTGTCAGGAGGACTGTAACTTTGATTTATTTACTTAGTCAACCAGACATTTGAAACTGCGTATGCATTAATTTGATAACATTTTAAAATTAACTGTAAACATTATGCCCTCTCCTTTTACCTAAGACTAATATAGGAAACAAATGTATACGAAAAGCTTCTGCACTTTTGAGAAACTATCAGCAAAGTCATCATGCATTAGGTTGTTTAATGTCACTTAAATGAAGACCTCCGTGGCAGGTCAGCTCAGATGTATGAGTCACCAGAATATAAACACCTCCACCCCCCTTTGTCCTTCCTGAGCTGAGGAAGGCAAGCTGGAGGCAACCAGGTCAGACTTTGTCCTTACCCCTGAGGCATGAGAAAGAGGCAGGGGGCAGTGATAGACAGGAGGCAGTGGTCACCAGAGGCCAAGGTCCCTCTGGCGCTGAGAGGGGAGGCCAGCTTGTCAGGGAGTCCAAGAGAGAGGAGACACACACAAATGCAAAAGTGGGGGGACAACTCAGACTAGATTTCAGCCTGTGTTGTTGACCCCTCTCAGCCTGGCAGGACCTGATGCAGGCCCAGGAGGCTCAGATGCCACCCAACTGCAGTTTTGAGATCAGTTCCCCCTAAACCATAGCTTTTTCTGCAGAAAACAACGAATTATACTGTCCAGGCCACTGGCCAGCCGGGAAACCACCTTGTCCTGAAAGAGGAGTGCTGTCTATCCTTAGGAGACTAAGCCTCTCATGCTCTTAGCACCAAGGGCCCTAACTGGACCCTGTCCCCCTACTCTGTGCCTTGGAGACTCTTCCAGCTCTTCCCCCACAGCACACTCATCCTGCTCAAATCAGACCTTTGCCTAGGCTACTGGCCAATCCAGATGCCCTCTCCACTCCCCTGCAGTATCCAAGCCCCATCCTTTCAAGGCTCAGCTACTGTTCTGGTGCCTTCATGAACCTCTTACCACCATGGCCAGCCTTCACCAGCACTGCCTCCGACTTCCCTCAGCCAGGATGACCATATACAAAAAAAAATGAGACAGAGGCCTCCCTGGTGGCGCAGTGGTTGAGAGTCTGCCTGCCAGTGCAGGGGACACGGGTTCGTGCTCCGGTCCGGGAAGATCCCACATGCCGCGGAGCGGCTGGGCCCGTGAGCCATGGCCGCTGAGCCTGCGCGTCCGGAGCCTGTGCTCTGCAAAGGGAGAGGCCGCAGCGGTGAGAGGCCCGCGTACCGCAAAAAAAAAAAAAAAAAAGAGACATAAATTGACCAGGGAGTAGGTAACCACCTTCCCAAGACGGCGACCATTAACTAATGTTTAGTATGTATATTCCTCTAGGGGGGGGGTGTGTGTGTGTGTGTGTGTGTGTGTGTGTGTGTGTGTGTGTGTGTGTGTGTGTGTGTGTGTGTGTGTGTGTGTGTGTGTGTGTGTGTTTGTGTGTGTGTGTGTGTGTGAGACAACACATGCACAGAAGTAAATTTTAACACGAGATACTAAAACAAAATGGTCTCCCATAAGTATTATTCTTATATTTCACTTTTATTAAAAATATATAGGGAATCACTTTTCTGTCCGTCAAAACATACAGATCGAATTCACTCTTCTGAATTCTAATTCTTCCTAGAATTTCATGGAATATTTAACCCGTTGGAGGGCGGGAATATCCCTGCAAATAAAACCCCACATGGACCTGCGACCTGCCTGGCTAGAGGTGAAATTAGGAAGATTCCTGGACCCCTCCCAGTTCCCCCACGGGCCTCCTCCCCGAGTCAGTAGGTACACACAGCTCGGGAGGGGTGGCTGGAGGGCCGGGAGCAGGGTCGGAGGGAGCCCGCGATGCATCGCTAGCGGGCGCTCGCAACAGAAGCCAGCCTGGCCCATTAGTGCGCCGTTCTGGTCGGGGCGGAAGATCCTATCGCTCCCTGGCGACCACGCTGTGAGGCGGCATTGTGGGTCCCCGCCCGTCTGTCGAGCGTCCTGACTCCAGCCGCGCGTCACACGAGGCCGCGCCGCTGGGTCACCTACATCGATGGTTGGGACTCCAACGTCGCCCTCTGACTCTCGCTCGCCCCTCTCAGGCTCTCGAGACCCGCCTCTGCCCGCCTGCTCGGCCCTGTGCAGCATGCTGCCCGTAGGCCTCGAGGCTCCCCGCGCACTCACCCGGCGGCCTCTTCTGCGTCTGCTGCTCCTGCTGTGGCTGCTGCTGTGGCCGGTAACCCGCGCTCAGACCACGCAGGGAACCCCCAGCGCCTCGACCAGGCCGGACACCTCCAGCGCCCCAACAGCGCCGGGCTCCCCGAGAGCCTCGAGTCTGCATGAGCGCGCGAGGGCCCTGATGCGGGACTTCCGGCTCGTGGATGGGTGCGTCGGTGCTGCGTGCCGGCTGGTGGGGGCTGAACCCGCCCCTGGGCGGGAGAGGAAGGGCTAGTAGGAGGCTCCCTCACACCACCCCTTTCTCCTCCATCACCCCTGGCGCCTTCGTCCCCATTACCCCGTTGCCGGTGGAACGCCCTACCTAAGAACTCCTCCTCAGGACTACTGTCTGTGTGAGGGAGGAGGTGGGCTGGGACAGAACAGGCCCAGGACCTGGATGCCACGCCCCCTACTCTTACTTTGTCTTGACCCCGCCAGCAAGAACCACCTGCCCCTGTTCCTGAAACAGCATTTCCGGAACGAGCTACAGGAGGGCAACCTGCGCAATTTCAGCCTTGGCCAAACCAGCCTGGACAAGCTCAGGGATGGCCTCGTGGGTGCCCAGGTACCAGAGGGACACACTTAACGGCCGCTGGGGAACGTGGGGGCTACAGGAACCTGGGTAGACAGGCCTCTGACTATCAGAGGACACGCAGTCTGCCATCATGGGGCTGCTGGAGAGTGCAGGGGTGTTGGAGGTCAAAGCAGGCCAGAGGCATGGGTGCCCAGGTTCTGTGGAGACTCAAAGAAAGTGATCAGAAAATCCCTGGCGAGCGTGGGGGCTCTGAAACCACAAAGGATATGGTGGATTGCCTTTGGGGCATTCACATAGCACACGGACAAATGGCGGGTGAGGATGGGTGCTGCCGGTTTGGCTGCTGGCAGCAAGCTGAATAGTCCTCAAGGTACCACGGGGTCATGCAGTGACGCACTCAGGGCCACTGACCCAGATGATTACCTTGGGGGCCGAGGAGGAGTAGCAGGCCAAGGGTCCTTGGAGTCCACCCTGATCTCATTCTGGACCCCTGGGCCAACCCCCAGTTCTGGTCAGCCTACGCACCATGCCACACCCAGGACCAGGATGCTGTGCGCCTCACGCTGGAGCAGATTGACCTCATTCGTCGCGTGTGTGCCTCCTACTCTGAACTGGAGCTTGTGACCTCAGCCAGAGGTGGGCTGGGGAATGGGAGGATAGTCAGGGCCTCACTCTGGTGGTTCTGGCCCTGGGCTCTGACCGCTTGATTCTCTGCCCTCTTCTAGGACTGAACAGCACTCAAAAGCTGGCTTGCCTTATTGGTGTGGAGGGTGGTCACTCACTAGACAGCAGCCTCTCTGTGCTGCGCAGTTTCTATCTGCTGGGAGTACGCTACCTGACACTCACCTTCACCTGCAACACGCCCTGGTGAGCAGTGCCTGGCCAGGGTGGAACGGTAGACACACGGTGGGGAAACTGCCAGACAGGTGAGGACAGAGGGGTCCACAGAGGGAGGCTGTGGGGTCTCAGCAGGTCCCTCACACTCCCAGAAAGCAGCTGGTCCAGATCCTCACCCTGTTCTGAGGTGGGATGGATGGACAGAGAGCCTGGAAGTCCAGGCTCTGTTGGCCAAGGTAGGGCCTGCTAGATTGCCTTCCTCTGGCTGTCCTTCAGGGCAGAGAGTTCCACCAAGTTTCAACACTTCTACACCAACATCAGTGGGTTGACAAGCTTTGGAGAGGTAAGGACTCCTTTTCCATATCCTACCCCACACGTTCCCTACAGATATGTGCATACACGTGCGTCCCTCCCGACCCACCCCCCTGCAAAAAAAAAAAAAACCCACCTGTCCCTGCAGAAGGTGATAGGGGAAATGAACCGCCTGGGCATGATGGTGGACTTGTCCTACGGGTCAGACACCTTGGCGCGGCAAGCCCTGAAGGTGTCAAGGGCCCCTGTGATCTTCTCCCACTCAGCTGCCAAGGCTGTGTGCAACAATATGCTGAATGTTCCCGATGACATCCTGCAACTTCTGGTGAGCAGCCACCCCAGCCCTCAAACCTGGGACTAGGCATGCTTCATCCAAAGATCCTTTTTTTTAAAAATATTTATTTATTTATTCACTTATTTGGTTGCTCTGGGTCTTTGTTGAGGCAGGCGGGTTCCTTAGTTGCAGCATGAGAACTCTTAGTTGCGGCATGCATGTGAGATCTAGTTCCCTGACCAGGGATCGAACCTGGGCCCCCTGCATTGGGAGTGAGGAGTCTTAACCACTGCGCCACTAGGGAAGTCCCTATCCAAAGACCCTTGACCCTGAACAAAGCTACCAGCCCAGGCCTCACTCACCCTTGGACCCAAGGCTGGTTAACCCTCCCCAATCTCTGAAACTCAAGGCCAAATCTGTTCCACCCAGGGGCCAAGAGAAGTGAAGCCTTACCCAACCCCTCAGGCAAGGAGTGAGCACTTACCCTATCAGGGCCCCCAGGGCATAGGTGGCAGACCATCAGGCCGGAAGTGCCAAGCTGAGTGTCCACTTGTTTTTTCCATGTAGAAGAAAAATGGTGGCATTGTGATGGTGTCGCTGTCCACGGGGGTGCTGCCGTGTAACCTGTTTGCTAACGTGTCCACTGTGGCAGGTGAGCCCCGCTTCGACTCCTTGTGCAGTTGTAGCTTGGCCTGTGGCCGCTAGGGCCCTCAGGACAGCTCTAGGCGTCTGGCGTACCTGCTGGGCCCTGGGCAGGCCTCCCAACAGCTCAGGGGAGCAGACACAGCTCTTCACTGCCCTGAACCCAGATCTAGGGATACAACCAGTGCTGTTGGGTTTTGGGGAGGCAATTGCCTCTGCCTCTGAGTCTCACGTTTGCTCCCACATCTCTGGAAAGGACAGGCAGAGCCCCGCAACCAGGCTCTCAAGGAACCCAGAGGCATGGTGGCTCCTGGGCAGGAAAAGATCCAAAGGGGTTGGTGGCCCTGAGGTTCACTCTGGGTCCAGTGTCTAGCCTATAACCACTTCAGAACTCACAATGGGCTGGGAGCTCTGTGGAGTCAGCTGTTATGTCCTGGAGTGCTGTGGGCAGGGGAATTGGCCACGCTGAGTTCCCCCAGACCAGGGCTGGTCCCAGGATCTAACTCTAGCCTCATGCTGCCCACCACAACCCTCACCCCCTAGATCACTTTGACCACATCAGAGCCATCACTGGATCTGAGTTCATCGGGATTAGCGGAAACTATGATGGGTCTGGCCGGTGAGTGTTTCCCCTGGGGTTTGTCTTGGGTCGGGGTTCAGTGGGGAGTCCTTTAGTCTTAGTTCCTTATCCCATGGTCCTCCCATCCTTCAGGCTTCCACCACAGACTCTGGTCTTCCAGCCCACCTGACATCTCCCCACTCCCAGGACCTGTTTCCTGGACTTGCCCTGTCCTTCCTGTGGCCCAGTGGACCCATTCCCACTCCAAGCCATCACAGTTGTTAAGTACCCACCCCCTCACAGGAGACCCCATCTGCCCAGCACATGCTCCACTCCCAGCCCAGTAGATGTGCTGTGGACTGAGCATCTGCTCGGCAGGTAAATGCTGCAGAAGCCCAGTCTTCAAGGAGCTTCCAAAGTTCCATTCAGTATCCTGAAGAACACGGACCTTCATTTCCCGCATGTAGCTGGGGTTGGTGTGACAGTGGGCCCTAGGCCAGGATCGGGTCCACAGTTAGCCAGCTGGTGGCCACACAGGTTCCCACAGGGGCTGGAGGACGTGTCCACATACCCGGTACTGATAGAGGAGTTGCTGAGGCGTGGCTGGAGGGAGGAAGAGCTGCAGGGTATCCTTCGTGGAAACCTGCTGCGGGTCTTCAGACACGTGGAACAGGTATGCTGGGCTGGGCAAAAAGATGGTTCAGTGTTTCAGCAGGTGGCGGGCATGGGGGGGTGGTGCTGGGGAAGCCACTGACTGCTGACTTTCATCCCCAGGTGAGAGAGGAAAACAGTGGCCAGAGCCCTGCGGAGGATGAATTTCCAAACAGGCAGGTGGGCAGGTCGTGCCACTCCCACCTGACTCAGCCTCAGAATGAACACCTGGCCACACACCGGGTGGGAAACAAGTGGCCAACCAATCAGGCCCTCCAGAGGCCCTCAAAAGCCTCCCCACACCTCGTCCTGGGGCTCATGGCTGCTGCCACCTTCTCAATCCTCATCCTATGGCTCTAGTGACCTGGCCAGTCCTCCAGGGGTCACTGTGTCAAAGTCTCACAAAGTTCCCCTCCTAGTGGTCCAGGCACAAACATAGGTATGCTGAGAATAAATATTTTGGGTACAGAGCCAGGTGTGAACGTCCTTCCTTCTTCACAGGCAGGGGGGTTGGGCCTGGTGGGCTCTTGGTTGGTGAGCCGTCTTATGTTCTAGCCCCAGCTGCTCAAGATGGGTGGTTCCCATTAGCCTCCAGCTTTGTCTTTCTCAGGAAAGGCAGAGGCATCTTACCTTATTATTCTAAAAGCCTGAGCCCACAGAAGAGCACTAAGGAATCAAGAGCAGAGTTGATCCCATCATGGAGTGTGACAGTGTTAGTTCCCAATCTCTCTCTGAAAGGTTTAAAAATTTTTTTTGTTTTTGTTTGTTTGTTTTTAAAGGGTGATACCTTTTGTAGCATAAACTAACTTGTTTGGAAGTATCAAGAGAGGAAGAGTGAAAAGCTTTTAGATTTTTCAGGTAGGGTCCTCTTTTTTTTCTTAAACTGATTTTTCAATGGAGGTGGAGAAATCAGGTCTTGGAAAGAAAAAAATAAAGGAACATAGTGCCATCTGCTCAGCCTACTACAGGCCTTCCATCTCGAACCACTTTCCTCTCCCAATCCACAAGGGTGGGCCAGAGCCAGATCGAAGTTCCTTCCATGGGAACTCGAAATTACATACAGTGCCACGTATGACATAAATTGTGTCCGTATATATGTGGGTCTGTCTTTGAATTCTGTTCCATTTATTTGGGCTATTTGTTTATTGTATTATCAATACTATAAAGTTTTAATCATGGCAACTTTATTTTTTCTAATTAATTTATTTTTGGCTGCGTTGGGTCTTCGTTGCTGCACGCGGGCTTTCTCTAGTTGCGGCGAGCGGGGGCTACTCTTCGTTGCGGTGCGCAGGCTTCTCATTGCGGTGGCTTCTCTTGTTGCAGAGCATGGGCTCTAGGCGCGTGGGCTTCAGTAGTTGTGGCACACGGACTCAGTAGTTGTGGCTCGCGGGCTGTAGAGCGCAGGCTCAGTAGTTGTAGCGCACGGGCTTAGCTGCTCCGCAGCATGTGGGATCTTCCCAGACCGGAGCTCAGTGTCCCCTGCATTGGTAGGCAGATTCTTAACCACTGAGCCACCAGGGAAGTCCCATCTCGGCAACTTTAAAACAAGTCTTGACATCAAATAGAGTGAGTTTTCCCACTTTAAGAGCATCATATCAGTAAATATTTGATCAGATAAGTAGATCCACAGTGAATGATATAAAATAAGAGATTTATTATAGGGATTAGACTTTATGCACATATAGGAGACAATGGAAAAGGCTGCTTGATCTGGTGTTGGGTATTAAATCTGTACAGGTAAGCTGGGCCAGAGTTAAAAAGGAGAGCTGGATGTGAGGTGGAGGAGAAGCTGAATGAACCCATAAGGACAAACTGGAAAAACTGGATATCCATTTGTGAAAAAAAAAAAGAATATTTACCCCTAGTTCACACCATATAGAATAAAACATACAAAATAAAATTATTTGAATATGTTATTGATCCAAATGCAAAAGATAAAAGTACAAAACTCTTAGAAAGGGACTTCCCTGGTGGTCCAGTGGCTAAGACTCAGCGCTCCCAATGCAGGGGGCCCGGCTTTGATTCCTGGTCAGGGAACTAGATCGCACATGCTGCAACTAAGAGTTCACTTGCCACAGCTTAAAAGATTACACATGCCGCAACGAAGATCCTGCACCAGCAATGAAGATCGCGAGTGCCGCAACTAAGACCCAGCACGCTCTTCAATAAGTGATGCTGGGAAAACTGGACAGCTACATGTAAAAGAATGAAATTATGAACACTAACACCATACACAAAAATAAACTCAAAATGGATTAAAGACCTAAATGTGAGACCGGGCACTATAAAACTCTTAGAGGAAAACACAGGAAAAACACTCTTTGACATAAATCACAGCAAGATCTTTTTTGAACCACTTCCTTGAGCAATGGAAACAAAAACAAAAATAAACAAATGGGACCTAATGAAACTTCAAAGCTTTTGCACAGCAAAGGAAACTATAAACAAGATGAAAAGACAACCCTCAGAATGGGAGAAAATATTTGCAAACGAATCAATGGACAAAGGATTAATCTCTAAAATATATAAACAGCTCATGCAGCTCAATATTAAAGAAACAAACACGCCAATCAAAAAATGGGCAGAAGACCTAAATAGACATTTCTCCAAGACATACAGATGGCCAAGAAGCACATGAAAAGCTGCTCAACATCACTAATTATTAGAGAAATGCAAATCAAAACTACAATGAGGTATCACCTCACACCAGTCAGAATGGGCATCATCAGAAAATCTACAAACAACAAATGCTGGAGAGGGTGTGGAGAAAAGGGAACCCTCTTGCACTGTTGGTGGGAATGTAAATTGATACAGTCACTATGGAGAACAGTATGGAGGTTCCTTAAAAAACTAAAAATAGAACTACCATATGACCCAGCAATCCCACTACTGGGCATATACCCTGAGAAAACCATAATTCAAAAAGACACATTCACCCCAGTGTTCATTGCAACACTATTTACCATAGCCAGGACATAGAAGCAACCTAAGTGTCCATCGACAGATGAATGGCTAAAGATGTGGCGCATATATACAATGGAATATTACTCAGCCATAAAAAGGAACGAAATTGAGTTATTTGTAATGAGGTGGATGGACCTAGAGTCTGTCATACAGAGTGAAGTAAGTCAGCAAGAGAAAAACAAATACCGTATGCTAACACATATATATGGAATCTAAAAAAATGGTTCTGATGAACCTAGGGGCAGGACAGGAATAAAGACGCAGACATAGAGAATGGACTTGAGGACACGGGGAGGGGGAAGGGTAAGCTGGGACGAAGTAAGAGAGTAGCATTGACATATATACAATACCAAATGTAAAATAGCTAGCTAGTGGGAAGCAGTTGCATAGCACAGAGATATTAGCTCGGTGCTTTGTGACCACCTAGAGGGGTGGGATAGGGAGGGTGGGAGGGAGACACAAGAGGGAGGAGATATGGGGATATATGTATATATATAGCTGATTCACTTTGTTATACAGCAGAAACTAACACACCATTGTAAAGCAATTATACTCCAATAAAGATGTTAAAGGAAAAAAAAAAAAAGACACCCCAATGTTCATTACAACACTATTTACAATAGCCAGGTCATGGAAGCAACCTAAATGCCCATCAACAGATGAATGGATAAAGAAGATGTGGTACATAGATACAATGGAATATTACTCAGCCATAAAAAGGAACGAAATTGGGTCATTTGTAGAGTCATGGATGGATCTAGAGACTGTCATACAGAGTGAAGTAAGTCAGAAAGAGAAAAACAAATATCACATATTAACACATATATGTGGAAGCTAGAAAAATGGTACAGATGATCCGGTGTGCAGGGCAGAAATAGAGACACAGATGTAGAGAACAAACGTATGGACACCAAGGGGGAAAAGTGGCAGGGGGGATGGTGGTGGTGGGATGAATTGGGAGATTGGGATTGACATATATACACTAATATGTATAACATAGATAACAAATAACCTACGTATAAAAATAAATAAAATAAAATTGAAAAAAAGATGTTAAAAAGGAGACCCAGCGTGGACAAATAAATAAATAAATACTAAAAAAAGAAAATGAAAAGGTAGTCAACCTTACTAGTCCCTAAGGACATGCAAAATAAAACTCACAAAAAAGGATAACTAAAATTCAACAGATGAACAATACCAAGCGTTTGTAAGGGTGTGGAGCAGCAGGTATTCTCTCATACCCTGCTGGTGGCAGTGTAAACTGATAAAAACTGCATTGAAAAGGAGTTTGACTTTATTTACTAAAGTTAAATACACATATACCCAAGGATTTAAATTTTTTTTTCCCTAAAGACCCAGCAGAGGAACTTCCCTGGTGATTCAGTGGGTAAGACTCTGCGCTCCCAATGCAGGGGGCCCAGGTTCAATCCCTGGTTGGGGAACTGGATCCTACATGCATGCCACAACTGAGTTCGCATGCCACAGCTAAGAGCCTGCATGCTGCAACGATAATCTGGCATAGCCTGCATAAATAAATAAGTAAATTAATTAATTAATTAAATTAAAAATAAAGACCCAACAGAAATGCCTGCACACATGTGCACTGAAAGACATGAACAAATATATTTATAGAAGAGCTATTTTTAATAATTTCAAATTGAAAATAACCTAACAATAGAGAAATCAATGGTGCTATATTAACTCCATGGAAGAGTACAGAGCAATGAAAAAGAACAAATTACAGTCACACGCCACAACTTGTGAGAATCTTACAAAATAATCTTGAGTGAAAGAAGCAAGATATAAAATAATACCTATCATATTATTCCATTTCTATAAAGTACAAAAACAAGCAAAACTGATCTATGATGTTAAAAGTCTGTTTAAGGGTATCCTCAGGGGAGGTAATGACTGGAAGGGGGCATGAGGAAGGGCCTCAGGATTGTTGGTAAAGTGCTCTTTCTTGATCTGGGTGCTGGTTACCTGGTGTGTTCATTTTGTGAACTATATACTGTATATTATTATGGTGTGTGAATATTTGGCCGCTGTTACACAGTCGTCATTGGAAGCAGAAGTTCTGTTGAGGTATTCCTCACAACCAATAATCGATTTTTATAAATGTTCCAAGTATACTTGACCAAAAGAAGGAATTTTCCAACTGTTGTATGTAGAACTATATACATGTCCATTAGGTCACCGTCATTAATTATGTTATTAAAATCTTTTATATCTTGCTTGGTTTTTTTTGTGATTTTTTTGACCTATTTGTAAGCATGACAGTTGTGAAATCTTCCACTGTGATGGTGTGTGTATCAGTTTCTCCCTATAGTTCTAGCAATTTATTTTTACTGAAGTGAAATTCACATACCATAAAATTAACCATTTTAAAGTGAATAATTCAGTGGCATTTAGTACATTCACAATGTTGAACAACCGCCACTTCTATCTAGTTCCAAAATATTTCAGTCACCCTAAAAGGAGACCCTCTACCCATTAAGCAGTTGCTCCCCATCCTTCTCTTTCCCCCTAGCCACCAATCTGCTTTCTGTCTCTATGGATTTCCCTATCCTGGATATTTCTTACAAATGGAATCATATAATAGGTGACCTTTGTATCTGGCTTCCTACAGTTAGCATAATGTTGTCAAGGTTCATTCATGTTGTACTTTTTCTCCATTTTTATTTTACTCTTTTTCTGGAATTCCTATTGTGCAGATATTAGAACTTGTTTTTCTATCCTCCCATATCTCTTTTCTGTTTTCTCTTTCTTTGTTTTTTATTTCGTCTTTTGGGAGAATTCCTTAACTTGGTCTTTCCAATTTATTGATTCATTCTCGATTATAACTTTATGGTATTAGATCACCTATTGTGTTGTTTCAATTATTGTGGTAATTTTAATATATGGTCCCATGTGCTTCTCCCATCCAAAGATGGGTTCCATGTCTGCCCACCCCTTGAATCTGGGCTTTGTAACTGCTTGACCAGTGAAATATGGCAGAAGTGATGCTGTGCCCATTTCCAGGCGTAGGCCCAGAGAACTGTCCTGCTTCTTGGGATGCTTACTCATGGACTGTAGCCACTATACTATGAGGAAGCCAAGCAGCCCAGGGAGAGGTCCACATGCAGAGGACCCAGCCCCTGGTCCACAGCCCCACTGAGCTCTTAGCCAATAACAATTTGCTGGTAATGTAAATGAATCATCTTTTTTTTTTTTTTTTTTTGGTCACGCCCCGCGGCTTGTGAGATCTTAGTTCCTGGACCAGGGACTGAACCCAGGTCCCTGGCAGTGGAAGCAGGAGTCCTAACCACTCAACGGCAAGGGAATTCCCATGAAGCATCTTGAAAGTGAATCCTCCAGTCCTAACTGATGCCATGTGGAATAGAGATGAGCTTACTCAACTTACTGATTTGTGAGCAAATAAATATTTTTGTTGATTGTTGCTTTAAGCCACTGTTTTGGGGTAATTTGTTATGAAGCCATAGATCACTGGAATAATTATATTTTTCTCTATCTTATATTTCTGCTTGTTCTTTTTTACATTTTCATGTTTCATATTGCTAATATTCTCCCTTATCTTTTGTAATATGTTTATTAGGCTAATTTTGAATTTTTCATCCATGTATTCTAATCATTTTCCTGATAGATGTTTTCTTTTGAAATGTCTGTTCTTCTAAATGGTACAGGCTATTTGACCAGTCAATAGTATGGGGGAAGTTGTATCCTAGCTACAGAGTCGCCCAGAGTCTAAGGTTTCAGTTGTGCTGTAGTGGCCTGTCTTCCACACAGCACCTGACCCCACCCCTGAGGAGAGAGGCCAGGTAAGAACTATGGGGAACCTTTGCAGAGCATCAGGGAAGACCAAGGAGGGGGCACCTGTTCATTCTTTAGTCAAAAAATGTGTTGGGACCAGGACTGAAGATACCAAGGTAATGAGACCAAAATGGTCCTGACATTGTGAAATCCACAGTCTAGTGGGCATGAAAAATATTAAAGATCTCCACCAACACGTTTCTCCCTGCAGTGGATCCTATGAAGGGAAAGTGCCCCAGGGGAACACAATCCAGGGGAGGGTGAAGCGGGGTAGGGGGGAGGTGGGGTGTGTTTCAGAGAAGTCTTCTGGGGAAGTGGAACTCCAAGCTGAGGCCTCCTCCATACAGAGGAGTTTGGTAAATGAGGGTGGGGGCAGAGGGTTGAAAGGCATTCTGCCAGGTGCAAGTGCTGCACAGAAACTCCTTGAGTTTGGGGAAGTGAAAGAAGCCAAAGCATCTGAGCATCTGGTCTTCCGTGATGCTCAGCCAGAAAGGCTGAGGCTGGGGAGGAGGATAGGGAGAGATGCAGCTGGAGAGGTTGGAGGGGCCAGAGGGAGCAGGGCCTTGTGGACCAAGAGAAGAGCTTGGGCTTTTTCTTCAGAAGAGGTGGCTCTGCCAGGAGCAGGGAGTCCATTGGAAGGCTGCTACTGTGGGCAGGTGAAGGTGGCATGAAGGACAGGACAAAGCAACAGACCCTGGCCAGGATGACTGTGGGGTAGGGGAAAGAATAGGGGTCAGCTCCGAGGTCTTCCTGCAGGGCCCAGCGACTCTGATCCCTTATTCTGCTCCAGAGTTTGGAGGTCAGAGGGCGCAGAGTCTGAGGTAGGTTGGAAAGATACCACTAATTCTGATATTCTAAAGCCCTCTGAGTTATAAAAGGGAGGAAAAAAAATGGAGACAGAGGTGTGAGGTGGCCTCTGGGCTTTTCTGATAGAGAAACAAATAGCTAAAAGAATGGCCTAGAAAGATAAAGATGTTAAAGTAAAGCCAACTGGATATGTTATCTGAAGCAGTGGAGTAGAAAGTGAAAGAAAATTTAAGAGCAAAGAAGTAAATGGCTTGGGTAAAGGAATCCCTAAGAGGTGAGACAGCAAAAGATAAAACTGAGATGAAAGAACTTGGCTAAAGAATCCAATGCAGCGTCCAAAGAGGCAAACGGGTCTGGGCAAGGGGGATGGGTGTCCTTCCTACCGAGGAGGAAGCAGCCTCTACTGAAGGGGCAGGAATCCCCAGCAACCTCCAACAGGGAGACATGGAGGGTGGGGGAAGGGAGGGGACTTTCCTGGGTTTCCGTTTCCAAGGTTGCGGAGGAGAGAGGTGGAAGAGAGAGATGATGAAAATGGGGAGGGGGTACTCAGGAATGGTGGGAGGCCCTGGGCAGGACCGAAATGACCTTTGCGCTCCTCCCTATCCTTCCCCGTCCCTGAATCACAGAAATGTCACTGAGCGCTCACTAGGCACAAAGCGCAGGGCCAATGCACCCCGTACCCCATCTCACGGCCCTCAAGCAGCCCCAAGAGGTGGAAGCACATTTCCCCATTTTACAAGTGCTGCAACTAAGGCTCAGAGAGGGCGGCTCACCACCCGAGGTCACACAGGAATCGGGCCTACCCAGCGCGTGGAGTACTACTCCCGCCCCGGGGGCTTCACTCCGCTTGGGACTCCCCCCTCAGGGAGGAGCCGGCCCGAGCCCCTCCTGCTCCCCGCCCCCGAGGGGCGGCCCGGGGGGCGGGCGGAGGAAGTGAGCGCAGCGGGGAGGAATGTGAGCGGGCGGGGCACGCCGGCCCGGGGCGGCGGGGACAGTCAGGCGGGCGGCAGGGGCGGCGGGCGCGGCGGGGCCGAGCACGCAGGATGCCTCATTTCACCGTGGTGCCGGTGGACGGGCCGCGACGCGGCGACTATGACAACCTCGAGGGTATCAGTTGGGTGGACTACGGGGAGCGCGCCGACCGGGAGGACTCGGAGGGTGAGGACGCGCCCGCAGGGGTCCTTGGCGGGGGCGGGGGCAGGGAAGCCGGCCACGCGGGGCCCGCTCTCACACCGACGCCGGCCGGTGCGCGCACACGTCGATGCGGGCCCAACTTTTCTTAGACTGAGTCGCCGCCAGCAGTCCCTTACTCCGCGCGCGCAGAAACAATTTTCTTCGGCCCCCGGCGCTCGCGCTTGCGGTCGGGCCTCCCTCCCCGCCCCAGCTCCTCCCTTGCGGGCCGCGGGCGGGGGCTGCAGACGTGGCCAGGCCTGCCGGGCCAGCCGGGCCGCCCGGGGCGCGGAGAGCGCTGAGCCTCCATCCCTGGCCCTTCCCGGCTGGGAGCAACGACCGCAGCCCGGACCCCAGACCCTTCACTTCCTACCTCATGTGAACCGCCCCTAAGCGCTTCCCGTCTTGCCTACACTTTTGTGCGGCAGCACCTCTTTCCCTAAGACTACCCTCTCTCGCCTCCCTTCCCCTCCCCTTCCCCCTTCCCTCCCAGCACTCCCGGGCCCTGGAAAGAAGGCTGTGCCTGCCTGAGGGGGTCAGTGGGTAACTGCCTGTGAGTGCACTTGCGTGGATCCCAGCTTACATCTGTAGGTACAGTGGGCATCTGTGGAGCACTCACACGGGACCAGGCTTGTCTAGGCACTTGAAGTGAATTAACTCGTTTAATCCTCCTAATTTCCCCCATGGGATAGGTCATGTTACTCACGCTTAGAAAGGAGTGAATTGAGGCATGGAGCCTTTATGTAACTTGCTCTAGGGGATTCAAATCGAGGGTTGGAGCCTCCAGAGCCCTAACTCTTAACCTAGATGTTAAACTGGACCTGAAGGTAAACCCCTCCTCCCCTCCTAGGTGTCTGCCCTTGACCCTTTCACCATCTCCTCCCCCAGGAGCCCCCCAGTGGGCTGTCCTTGCAGGGCCACTCTTGGAGTGTGAACACTGCCGAGAACATGTGTCTGTATGTGTAGCAGCATATGCATGTGTAATTGTGCTTGTGCAAGTGTATAGCTGTGGGATACCGCAGAGTGAAGGTGGGGTCAGGATAGCACTTCTTGTGGGCCACCATTTCCTGCAGGGTTATCGATGATGAGGATGGTGATGTGACTGATGACAAATGCTTCGTCTGTGACTGACCATGATGGAGATATGCAGGGAACGTGTGTGTTGGCATGTATCAGGTGATGTGATGTTGATCTGACTCTGACCTGTCTGTGATGGTGACATGACTGAGGTGATCCATGCCTGATGTGGGTGATGGCTATATGTGTGTCACCTGACTGCTGTGTGAGGAGATGGCACAGGACGGTGGCATAGGCTGCTGGACATCATGGTCATTTAACAGGCTTCACAGCTGTGTGGGTGCACACATCTCAACCCCTGCCCCATGCCGGCACCTGCCCCTAGCCTTGTTCCAGTGGCCAGAGCAGGAGCCAGCATCCACGCCTGCTCCTCTGTTAGCCCTTGGAGGCTCGCTCTCCCCAGAGGCTGGGCTGGGCTGGGCTGCATCCCTAAGATCAGCCTGGACCAGTGGGTAGGCAGAGCGGAGTCCTGCCTCTGGCCCCGCCTTGGCCTCTCACAGGCTGACTATAGGGAACTGGAGCTACATTGGCTGAGTCCTGTCAGGTCCCTCCAGGCTGGGCCAGCTCCTCCCGCTATCCCCCTTCTTCCTCCTCTTCCTCCCTTTCAGCCAGATCTTGACTGCGTCTGCTGTATGGGGGACACTCTGCACCCTGGTGAGTGGTTATGATCCTTCTTGGTGGGGGCTGCAAAGGGTCAGGGGCACAAAAATAGTGACCCCTCAGGTCCATCTTATGGGGACCCCCCAGCTTGGTGTCTGAATCTCTCAAGGCCCATACCTCTGCTCCAAAGGCCTAGATAGGCCTGTTCACCCAGCTCACTGTGGTCTGTGGGCAGGGGGTGAAGAGGCTCTAGAGGGGTACCCCTGGCAGATACCTGTGAGCAGAGGGATCAGGAGTGTCACCTGGATCCCTGCTTGCAGCTGGTACATTCACAGCTGCTGGCAGGAGCACACATATATATGTACCTCACAGGCAGCGCCCAGGCCCAGCCTTCATGCTGTGGTTCGCCAGGGGTCTCAGGTGGTATCTGAGCAGCTTTGGCCTGGCAGGCATGCCCAGACCTGCCCTGGAATTTTTGGAATAGCTGAGGGCAGTACAGATATCCAGGCACTGCTTAGACACCAGCCCCCCCTCCCACCCAATTCCCACAATCCTATGGGAGCTGTCTTTAGATGAGGTTTTGGGGAACTCCACGGAATCCCTGCTGGGTGTCTGGCACCAGATTGTCCCTTTTCTGATGCATCTGGACAGTTGGAAGAGTAGGTGTTACTAGCTCTACTTCATAGAAAAGGAAACCAAGGCAACACAGAGAGGGTAGGCAGGTTGCCCTGGGTCACACAGTGGGAGGTTCAGGAATCCAAGCTAGTCTGCTGGCCACTGAGCACCAAGAGCCTTGGGTATGCACACCCTGGCCAAATTGCAAGCCCCAGACACTCTTCTCTAGTTAAAGTACTGCACCCTGGGGTGCCTCCTGGGATGGATGGGGGTCCAAAATAGGAGTAGAACCTACAACTCAGCTCCCACCTGGCTCTGGTAGATCCTGGGACCTAAGTTTGGCCCTCTCACTGAGTGACCTTGCCTTTGAATCTCTCTGAGCTTTACGTTCCTTGTTAATAAAAGGGGGTAAATGATATCTACTGGAGTGTTGCTGTGAGGACTAGAGGTAACCCTTGCAAGGGCTCTGAGCTGCCCTGGACTCATGGCTAAGGGACAAGGATCAGCTGGGTCTTAGAGGACCATCCACAGGCATTTTGGGGGAACTGCTGTGTGCTCAGCTCTGTGTTTTCCGGATACTAGTGCAGTCTTCAGAGAGATGAGGTAACAGTGGTGGGGCAGGCTGCAGTGCAGGAGTTTAGAATAATTTATACTTTACTTTCAACCTACTTCCACAAAAGGATCAGAAGAGATATGCAGTCCCCAAGGGACTGTCACTGTCAGGTCAAAACCATGCAGAGGAAAGAGGCAAGGACTCTGAGACGCGGTAGATGGTGACTGCATCTAAAAAATAAATTTAGCTTAGAGGTTCCTGGCAGCCAAGGTAGAAAGGGAAATAAGATGAGCTCTTATAGTTGCCTTTTTTTGACAAAATGAAGCCTCTGACTTATTCAGGGGAGATATTTTTTTGTCACAAAAATCCAAGAGTACTTTTCAGAGGCTTCTCACTGAAGGGCTGTCAGTGTAATGGGCATTGTTACTGGGTTTTCAGATTTTTGTTGTGGCTTCTTATCCTGATCCTGAACAAGCATCAAGGGCACAGCAAACGTCACAGGGTGTCTGAGGAGCTACGTGACCCCACGAGGCTTTTTTAAAAAAATTGTCTATTTATTTATTTTTGGGTGCGTTGGGTCTTCGTTGCTGCGCGCAGGCTTTCTCTAGTTGTGGTGAATGGGGGCTACTCTTTGTTGCGGTGCGCGGGCTTCTCATTGCGGTGGCTTCTCTTGTTGCGGAGCGTGGGCTCTAGGCACGTGGGTTTAAGTAGTTGTGGCACGCAGGCTCAGTAGTTGTGGTGCACTGGCTTAGTTGCTCCATGGCGTGTGGGATCTTCCCAGACCACCGCTCTAACCCGTGTCCCCTGCATTGACAGGCAGATTCTTAACCACTGCACCGCCAGGGAAGTCCCTCACGAGGCTTTAACATGGTTCTGTAGGTTGGCCTGAACTCCCACTACCTTTGTCCACTGTGCCGTTGGCATTACCCTACATACAGCCATGTAGCTTCTGGGACTGAGCTTCTTGGCTTACTTAGCTAATCCAGGTTCCTAGATGAGGCGATGTACCACTTTTACATACTGTGGGAAGGAACAGCTGATTTTGCCCCAGAAATTGTCATCAGCATGCTTTCCCTGTCAGTCTCTTTGGGCAGTAAAGAATCCACAGTGCAGCACCTGCTGAGTGATTGTTGGCTCAGAGAAGGCAAGTTAAGTCTCATACTGATGGCAAGAGGATGTATCAGATGGAAGAGGATGTATCATCGTTCAGTATTCTTAGCTGCAAACAAGAGAAATGGATTGCGGGCTATTTAACCAGAAAAGGTTGGCAGGTAGCTCTCACAAAATCAGGCATGGCTGGAATACCCCACTAGGCTGGATCAGTGAAGACACTTCTGTTGCCGCCTCCATCACTGGACACCAGGCCAACACTGCTGCCACAGTCATTGCCATCCAACACCAACGTGGCTTCTTTGAACCAAGATGTCATCTTTCCATTTGCTGTGAAGCCTCCAGCCACTGCCACTGCAGCTGTCAGACTGTCTGAAGGGGGTTTTACTGTTAGCAACTGGAAAAGGAGTACTTGGTGTCTTCTGCCTGCTTGATGAAAAAATGGGAATGTCACCCACTGAGACTCACAGTGGACACAGTTTGGAAAACAGGGAAGAGTGTGAATGCCGGTGGCCAGAAAATGCAGCCAAGCTTTGAGAGTTGAGGCAGGCGTATAAAAAAAAGGTGCATCTGGCTCCTTTCTGTGAGGTTTTCTTGGTGCTGAGGCACTGCCTCACCAGCCTGGGGGGTAGGTGGATGCTGGGATTGGCCACTTGCCTAGTCTGGAGCAAGCAGCTGCGATCTGGGGACAGGGAGGTAGGTCAACAAGAGGGTCCTGCCAACAGTCTTGCTTGGTCCCACAGCCACCTGGTCAGGCTTCCGTAGGGCTTTCCTAGATGACCCTAGACAGCTTCAGGCACCCACTTCCGCTCTCTGGCCAGTCTCCTGCTTGCCCCTCCTCCCGGCATGCCTCGGGTGGCCCTCAAGGACGCCCCTGCGCAGTGCATGGTGGGGTGGCTAGTAGGCGGCCGGCTGGCCATGGCGGCAGAAGGAGCCCTGTGTGGCTTCATCTGTCTGGAGGGCAGCACCTTGGGGGAGTCCTGAAGACACCGAGCCCTGGGCACCCGACACACTGGATATTCCCGAAGGGCTGGAAAATGCGAGTGTGTGTCTCAGGGGTGGTCTGAAGGTGGGCCATGACTGGGCCACGCCCTCCTGCAGTTGACTCTGCCCCTTGGTGTTAACACGTGCTGTCTGGGCCCTTCACACCTGTGCCCTCTGCTAGATGAGTGTACACGCTGTTTTTTTTTTTCTTTTTTCTTTTTCTTGCGTGGTACGCAGGCCTCTCACTGTTGTGGCCTCTCCCGTTGCGGAGCACAGGCTCCGGACGCGCAGGCTCAGCGGCCATGGCTCATGGGCCCAGCCAGTCTGCAGCACATGGGATCTTTCCGGACCGGGGCACGAACCTGTGTCCCCTGCATTGGCAGGCGGACTCTCAACCACTGTGCCACCAGGGAAGTCCTCTTTTTTTTAATTTATTTTTGGCTGAGTTGGGTATTCATTGACGCGCGTGGGTTTTTCTCTAGTTGAGGCGGGCAGGGGCTACTCTTCGCTGCGGTGCGCGGGCTTCTCATTGCAGTGGCTTCTCTTGTTGCGAAGCGCGGGCTCTAGGCACACGGGCTTCAGTAGTTGTGGCATGCAGGCTCAGTAGTTGTGGTGCATGGGCTCTAGAGCGCAGGCTCAGTAGTTGTGGCGCACGGGCTTAGTTGCTCTGCGGCATGTGGGATCTTCCCGGACTAGGGCTTGAACCCGTGTCCCCTGCGTTGGCAGGCGGATTCTTAACCACTGCGCCACCAGGGAAGCCCTACGTGCTGGGTTTTGATCATAGGCCACTTCCAATTCTGGCCCTTTCAAGGAGGCTGGCAGGGTATGATGGGGAAACAGGCCCAGCATGGTAACACTGGCCCACAGAGTGCTCCACAGAGATGACAGCACGCCTGCTGGGGAGGAGTGCATGCTGGGGTTTCAGTAGGCAGCCCCTGACTGGGATTCCGTTCTTCTCTCTCCACAGGACATGGCAACCACAAGGAGAGCAGCCCTTTTCTTTGTCCCATGGAAGCTTCCAGAGGAAGTGACTACCATGACAGGAACCTGGCACTGTTTGAGGTAGCTGAGGAGCCACTCTGGGCCCCAGGTGTGGCAGGGAGGTGGGTGGGCAGGGACCTGTCAGGACCCAAGCTTTAGCTCAGCAGACAGGCTGGATGTTGTGCCTCCTTATGTCTCGGCTTCTCCTCCAGTCTCCCCTTGTCTGTCTCGCTCCCTTGGCAGTCAGGCTGTGGTTCCCTCGGCCCTTTGAACTGAAACTGCTTTCCCAGAGGCCACTGTACCCCATTACCACCTCCAGGGGTGTTCACCTTTGACTTCCATGCAGCCCCTCAGCAAGGTCATCACCTCTCAGTATTTCTTGCCTCAGGATTTCCTTTGTCCCCTTCACTTCTAGGACTTCTCATAGTCCATGATTCTTCCCTCTCCTGTGAACTCTTCCCTGGCCTTCCTGGTTGACTCCTCCAACTCTGTGCCCATCAAGTTTACTGAGCCCTGGTCCTTCTCACCGGATCTGCCCCCTCTAGCCATATCTGCAACCTCAGTGGATGTCTCTTTGGAAACATTCCCAATTTTGTGTCTTTGAACTTGAATTTTATCATTTTCAGACTCAAGCTTAGAAGTTGTATCTGGATTGAAGTCATGGTTTAGGCCCCTAAATTCTGACCACACATTCAGCTGCCCCATGGAAGTCTCATAAGCTCTTCAATCTCCATACACCTGCAAAGACCTGCATCTTTACTTCTTACACCAGACCAGTTTCTCCTCGTGTGTAGGGTCAGAAGGGAGCTGATAGACAGGGAAAGACTAAATGTGGGCCAGAGGCAGGCGGAGGCACAGTGCTGGGGAAGCTGTGCTAGATGCTGCACGGGAGCTGGAGCCCTGGGAGGCCTCTTGACCTGGCCCCACCTGCAGATGGGCTAGGGCTCCAGGATCCCATCTTGGGGATTGAGGTGGGTTACTCACGGGGTATGAGGCCTGGTGGAGAAGACCATGCAGGACAATCAGGGTTTGGGCAGATAAGAGAGACTTCACTTGTCCCACACCTCTTTTGACCTCCTTGGTTCCCTGGGGTGACTAGGGTGGCTTTTTTGTTGAAGGCAGATATGAGTCCCAGAGGCCTACTCACAGCTGGGAGGTGGCCAGGCCGAACAGGCAGACTGAAGCGTGCCATTCCCCTGTCTGCCAGCCGTGCCCTGTCCTGCCCTTTCCCCCCAAGGCAGGTAGTTTTGCAAATGGGCTGGTAGTGATTGTAGCCAAGGTGGGGCAGAGAGAAGTGAGTGCTGGGGTGTGGCACCCACACCTGCCCAGTGGGCTGGCTTGGGTTTCCCCAGGTAAGAGCCCAGGCCTGCCTCAGGGCTTGGCAAGCGGCCAGAGGCCAGGCTGCTGTCTACACACAGGTAGCCTGGTGCCAGTTGCCAGATTACCCTGTGGCTCTGTTTACAGGAAGAGCTGGACATCCGCCCGAAGGTATCATCTCTTCTGGGCAAGCTCGTCAGCTACACCAACCTCACACAGGGCGCCAAGGAGCATGAGGAGGCTGAGAGTGGAGAGGGTGCCCGCCGGAGAGCAGCCAAGGTGAGCTGGTCAGGGGCAGCAGAGAGGCCGCTCCTCGGAAGACAGATTCAACACCATGGAGTTGGCAGTTTCCCCACATGGTTATGAGCATCCTGGGGGAAGTAGGTGCCAGGTTTGGTGAGCATGGAGAATGGGCACTGAGTGCTTTGGGCTCAAGGAGACTTCAAGGGGTGGGCCAGGGAGGTGGCCCTCAGGGCATAGGACCAGGGAGGCCCTCAAAAATAACAGTGGAACGTGACGTTACTTAGGCCTCTCTGTGTGTGAGGCATCATGCTAAGCAGTGGGCTTGGGTTCTTGTATGTCGTCTTCACAACAAAGCTGTGAGGCAGGTGCTGGTTTCATCCCCATTTTACAGATGAGGAAGCTTGAGTGTTGGGGTATTAAGTAACTTGCCTAAGTTGACTAAGCTAAACAAGATCAATGCATAACGCTGGGAGACTTGTGGGCTTACTGTGAGGTATGTGACTATGTAGAATGCCAGATTACTGGCATCCCATCAGGATGGATAAGGATATTACCTTTGGATCCAGGAACCTGGTTGTCCCTCGGGGCTATGTGACCTAGAGCAGTTGACTAAACCCTTTTGCTGTGTTAGCTCCACTGGCAGACCCCTCCGACAGCCCCTGGGTTCCTTGAGCACCAGGGTTGGGGGTGATAGGAGCATGCCTCTTGGGGCTTCCCTATCCCTCTGCTGGTCCCATCCCTAGTCGCTATCCAGGCCTCTGGCCCTCCAGCCGTCCTCTCTTCAGGATGACTTTGCACATCTTTGCTCAGCTCCCCTGTGTGACAGGGCTCAAGTTAACTGAATGCTGGGTTTTTTTCCCCCCTACGTTTTCAGCTTGGAGGCAAAGAACGTTCCCTCCATGTCTACTGACTCCCTGAGGTTTGGGAAGAAGCTGTGATTTGGAAGCAGCTTGAGTCTGGCACTAGCTGTAGTATTCTTGCTGGAGATCAGCACAGGCAGGAGGAGCTCTTGGTTGGAATAAGCCAAATCCCCAACCTCAGACCTGCCCATGAGATTTGGACCTTACTGAGGTGGGCCAAGGCGAGAGGCTGATGTGCACCCCTCGATTCTGGGAGGCAGACTAGCCCACGCTTGAGAGAGGGCTGACTATCTGTGGCTATCTGTGTTTAGCCCTGCAGAGGGTGATGGAATCCTTGGGTAAAAGCCTCCTCCCTGTCCCTTCAGACCAAGCCCAGGAAGCTGGTGGCTGGGAGTAAAAAGGTCCCTAAGAAAGGCTAGTGTACATCTCAACAAGGTGTCAGAAGAAATTCTGAGTTGGCGAAGGGCCATGGTCCCTTGGCCTTATGAGGAGCCTGTGAGGATGCTGGGGTCCAGCCTCAGCTTACCTGCCAGCTCACCTGGCCCTAGGTTAAAGATGTGAGAGGATGGCTGAGTGTCCCAGCGCCAGTGGCTTTTTCATGGAGAAAGCAGGAGCCTGGTCAAGTCCACAGAGAGTCAGTAGGAAGCTAGGGAGCTGGGGCCGCTGAGCTGTGGCCCTCGCCCAGGCAGGTCTGAGCAGGGGCCTCAGAAAAGGAAAGCTTAAAGCCGGAAGGGCGGTCCTCCAACCAGACCACACCAAGACCCAAGGCAGCCTCTCTATGGCAGCTGCTCCGTCTGTGGCCTGGTGACCTTCTGAGGCTGCCAGAGGTTATTTGGAGATGCAGAAAGCATTTCCGGCCCTGCCCTTTCCCACACTGCCCTTTTCCCAGAGTGACTCAGCCTCAAATGGGGGACTGGGAGCTGCTACTATCCAGCGGGTGGTCTGAGAAGGGCCTCTGAGAAGGGCTCAGACAGAGCCCAGATGAGGTGTATCTGTCACCTACACTGTGCAGGACAGTTTGAGGGACCATTTGTTTTTACTCGGGCCCTTCTAGGCCCTTCTGTGGTCCTTAAGGCTGCACACAGATCTTGCCCCAGGCCTGGACCCTTGAGAAGAGTTCCTGTGGCCAGAGTTCTTTCTCCCACCCCAGCTCCAGGGCAGCAGGCTTTGCTGGGGCTCTGGTGGAAGCTCTCAGGGCCCCAATACTCTGGGCTGCTCTCATGTGAGGCTCAGTTCTTCAAGAAGGCACCAGCGCATGGGGCTCCCCTGGTGGTCTAGTGGTTAAGATTCTGCACTCCCAATGTAGGGGGCCTGGGTTTGATCCCTGGCCAGGGGACTAGATCCTGCATCCCGCAACTAAGAGCCCACATGGCCGCGACTAAGACCCAGCGCAGCCAAATAAATAAATATGTTTTTAAAAAAAAGAAGAAGAAGAAGCCACCAGCCCTAATCCTGTGCTTCAGCGTCTGCCCTGGCCTCCTGTTTGGCCCCTACTCTACCCTTAGGTAGCTGAGAAATCCTGCCTGGATATGCCCATTAGACCTTCCCTACCTGCCCTCCAGCCTGAGTCTCTACTCTCTATGCAGGATTTTCCCAACAGGTTATCCCAGAGGCCTTCTAAGGCATCGCTTGCTGGGCTCAGGAGCACCTTTTGAGTACCAGCAGGGCCTGCTGATAATAGAACAGTGAACAAGCCACGTCTACCCAGTATGGTCATTTGAGTGAACAGTTACCGTGACCACTATGATAGAAGGGTATATCAGATGCTGAGGGGATGCAAGAGGAAGTACCAACTCCAGCTAAGGCAACCTGGGGGAACTTCCTGGGAGAGTAAAGAGTTAAGTCTCCTGAAGGTTTAACTGAAGAGGAATTTGCCAGGCAGTGAGGCAGGGGTAACCCTCCCAGGCAGAGCCCAGCACATGCCCTGGTTCAGAGGCTCTGAGGGACTGATGTTGTCAGGGGCTGAGGCTGACAAAGGTGATGGGGCAGGCCTGGTGGCCCAAGCCAAGGAGGCTGGCCCACACTATGCATTACAGTATAGACAATGCAGAGGGGTTTTAGTAGGGATGATGAGATTGGACTTGGTTTTCAGAGACCTGTTCTGGCAGCAGAGCGGGCTGGAGTGTGGAGAGGTTGAGAGGCACAAGAAGGCACCATCCAGGTGCCCCAGATGTAGTGCCCCAGGTTCAGGGGACTAAGGCTGAGGCAAGGAAGGCTGATCTCAGGGCAGCTTGAGAGGCAGACTGGGCAGGACTCAGTGTCCACTGGACTGAACTGGGGGGTTGGAGAGAGGGAGGGTCAGGAACAACTTCTTAGACTCTGGCTTGGGTGACATGGGTCATGCTGAGTGGGAAGGTGGAGATCTGACACAGACCTCACTTTGCAGAAGTATAAAAGAGGAGAGGAAGGGAAGGGGGCAGTACCATGAGGGGGAGGTGAGCCTCAAAAGCTCACACGTGGGGTTTTGAAAAGAATCAGGTTTTATACCTTCCCAGTCCCAAACTGTTTCTTCATGTATCAAAGTCAACACAGACATCCTCTCACCTTACCCCCTGCACTCCCCAGGACTCCACTTGGAATATCCCTCTCCAACCTGTTCTCTGGTAGAACACCCTGGGGGCGGGCGACTGTCACGTGACCAGGGGCTGGCCTTCCGTGGAGCATCTGGGCCCCTCTGACGCTCTGTCTCCCCCTCCCTCGCTTGCTCCATAGGCACCCAGCATGGGCACCCTCATGGGGGTGTACCTGCCCTGCCTGCAGAATATCTTCGGGGTTATCCTCTTCCTGCGGCTGACCTGGATGGTGGGCACGGCCGGTGTGCTGCAGGCCCTCCTCATTGTGCTCATTTGCTGCTGTTGTGTGAGTATCCCAGCTGGGGCAGGGCCAGAGCCCACCCAGCTGAGCTGCTCACCTAGGCCCTCCTTTCCACAGACCTTGCTGACGGCCATCTCCATGAGCGCCATTGCCACCAACGGCGTGGTTCCAGGTGGGTGAGCACCACTCAGGCCTGAGGAGGGGATGGGCCCAGAATCCACCTTGACATGCCTAGGAACACTTATTGCCCCCCCCCCCCAGGCAGTTTTCTGGTGGGATCTTAGTCCTTGATGCCATGACAGTGCTACCACTTAGGAGCATCCTTGCTTGACAGAGTTTGAGATTGCTGTTGTTTTGTGTTTTGTTTGTTTGGGCTTTTTTTTTTTTTTTTTTTTTTGGATAAAAGTACTTTTTTAAAAGCGGGGGCTGGGGCTGATAAAGAAGGTGATGGGGCATACCTGGTGGCCCAAGCCAAGGAGTCTGGGCCACACTGGATTACAGTATAGACAATGCAGAGGGTTTTCAGCCGGGATGTTGAGATTGGACTTGGTTTTCAGAGACTCCGTTTTTTTACTTACTCAACCATGTATTTATATCACTGTGGACTCCTGGATATTTATTTTGTTCTTTGGCTCATAATCTTAGTACCATCATTATTTATTGTTTTGCTTGACCTGTTCCACTCTGGCTATTTGGCTATTCGGGTTGGCTTCTGTGTTTGAATCCTTTTCTATTTTTTTCAAATAACAGCTTTATTAGCATTAGTATAAAAGTAATAGGAGGAAAAAGGCAATATATGTTTACCATAGAGGGTTTGAAAGTGCAAAAAATGTAGAAAAGAAAATGAAAAGTACCCATAATCCCACCATCCTAAGGTCAAAACTGTTAGCCTTTTCATACATGGTCTTAGGGTCTTATAAAGTATTGAGATGTATTGTTTTCCCCAAACTGTGTGTGTGTGTGTCTGTGTGTCTGTGTGTCTGTGTGTGTCTGTGTGTTTCTCAAGTGCTGGAAACGGTTCATTTGTTTTTTTAAAACAGGATTGACATTACCTAATTTTTGTTATTCTCCTACTCTTGTGTTCTACTTTTTCACTATTGTAAACGTTATTGTCATAAACAGCCTTGCACACTGATCTTTGTTCACGCCCCTGGCGGTTTCCTTAGAAGAGGGTCCTAGAGGTGGGATTACAGCATGAAAGGGATTATTAGCCTTTTTAAAGCTTCTTGATCCCTGTTCCCAGATTTTTCACCAGAGAAGTTTCATCAGGAGCAGCTTCAACCAGCAGCATGGGATTGTTCTTGTCCCCTGCACCCTCACTGGCCCTGGGGTCCAGTGTTGACTCAGTCTTGCCAGGGGTGTTAGACTCTGATGGAAGCACAGATTCAGGGCAGGAGGGTCAGCCATGGATATTCACCCAGTGGCTGGCCCTAGCGGCAAAAAGCTAGTCCCTGCCCTGGTCTGGAGGGTCAGACTAACAGAGATAGCTCTTGGGAGGGGTGAGGCATGCTGAGATGGGACACATCCAACCAGGGGAGGCTGCAGGGACTGACCTAACTGCAGGGAGGTGGGGGACAGTAGGCCACTTAGGCTTTGCTGCGGACCTAGAGCTGCCCCAGCAGAGTATTCGTGTCACTGGCCCGTGCTGGGTGTTGGAATCAAATGGAAATCAGGTCTAACCGCAGCCTGGCCACTTATTAACCATGCTGCCTTGGGCAAGTCTTCTAACCCTTCTGCTTGTTCATAAATGGGAAAAGCAGTCCCTGTCCCTCTGGATGGTTGTGAAGGGTTGTCATGGGAGAGGCCCCCTTGAAGAACCAGCCTTGACCTATGTATGCTTTTTCTGTTGTAGCTGGGGGCTCCTATTTCATGATCTCCCGCTCGCTGGGACCAGAATTTGGAGGGGCTGTTGGCCTGTGCTTCTACCTGGGAACAACATTTGCAGCGGCTATGTACATCCTGGGGGCCATTGAGATCCTGCTGGTGAGTCAGGCTAAGCCCTGGCCAACTCGGGTCTTGTCGAAACAGTCCATTTCCCATAGGCCCAGGCGGCTCATGCTCCCTTCACCTCTGGTCAGGGTCTAGGGCTTATAATGAGGGAGGCCTCTTCAAGGGAGAAAGATCTTTGTTCAAGCCAGTCTCCCCTTCAGCCCTTTCCCAGTTTGGGCCAGGCAAGCTAGGGGCCTGGCTGTCTCCACCTTGACCCTGGATGTTCCATCCACTCGGGCAACATTTCAACCGTGGCAGGTGGTCTGTGAACTACTGCATTTAACTCAGAGACAGGTCTTGGTGGTGACTCAGAGCCTGCCTCCCAGGCTCATGTGGGCTCTGGCCAGCTCTGTCTCCCCCAGGGCTCTGTGCTAATAAAGCCCTTCAGATCCATCTTATCCTCATCCCTAAATCAGGGTGAACAGCCACAGGACCCTGTTTGGAGGGCAGTGCCACCTCTGTGGGCCTCATGTGTGCTCTGACTCCGTTTCCCACTTCCCACTGAACTGCCCTCGTGGTGGGAGAAGAGGGGGAGGAGCAGTGGGGAGCACAGGGTAAAGAGTGCCCGCCCCTGGGAATCCAGATAGTAGATGTTTAGAGGAACTGCCTGTCTATTCCCACCTCCAGGTCCCCTGTCTGTTGCGTGGAGCCTGTTCCTGGATATTCTGGGGGTTTTGTTGTTTGTTTTCCTTTTTCTTTTTATAAATTTATTTATTCATTTATTTAATTTTTGGCTGCATTGGGTCTTCGCTGCTGCACGCGGGTTTTCTCTAGTTGCTGAGAACGGGTGCTACTCTTCATTGCGGTGCGTGGGCTTCTCATTGCAGTGGCTTCTCTTGTTGCAGAGCGTGGACTCTAGAGCGCAGGCTCGGTAGTTGTGGCGCATGAGCTTAGTTGCTCTGTGACATGTGGGATCTTCCCGGACCAGGGCTCAAACCCGTGTCCCTTGCATTGGCAGGCGGATTCTTAACCACTGCGCCACCAGGGAAGCCCTGTTTGTTTTTCTATTACCCACATTCCTACATTTATTTATTTATTTATTTTTTTTTGTGGTACGCGGGCCTCTCACTGTTGTGGCCTCTCCCGTTGCGGAGCACAGGCTCCGGACACGCAGGCTCAGCAGCCATGGCTCACGGGCCTAGCCGCTCTGCGGCATGTGGGATCCTCCCGGACCGGGGCACGAACCCACATCCCCTGCATCGGCAGGTGGACTCTCAACCACTGCGCCACCAGGGAAGCCCCAACCCACATTCCTACATTTGTTATGTTGATTTCTTCTGTAAGGAAATTGTCCTTTTTCCATTTGTTTATTTATTCAACCATGTATTTATATCAGTATGGACTCCTGGATATATTTTTTTTTTTTTTAAATAAATTTATTTATTTATTTATTTTTGGCTGTGTTGGGTCTTCGTTGCTGTGCGCGGGCTTTCTCTGGCTGTGGCGAGCGGGGGCTACTGTGTCGTGCGGGCTTCTCATTGCAGTGGCTTCTCTTGTTGCGGAGCACGGTCTCTAGGCAAGCGGGTTTCAGTAGTCGTGGCGCATGGGCTCAGTAGTTGTGGCCTGCGGACTCTAGAGCACAGGCTCAGTAGCTGTGGCACGCAGGCTTAGTTGCTCCACAGCATGTGGGATCTTCCCAGACCAGGGCTCGAACCCGTGTCCCCTGAATTGGCAGGCAGCCTCCCAACCACTGCACCACCAGGGAAGTCCCATGGACTCCTGGTTATTTATTTTATTCTTTGGCTCATAATCCTGTGCTGTCATTATTTTTTTGCTCCTCAAACTGTTCCACTTCTGCTATTTAGCTATTCAGGTCAACTCCTGTGTCTGGATCCTTTTTCTCTTTTTTGTAAATAATGGCTTTTTTTTTTTTAATTTATTTGTTTTTGGCTGTGTTGGGTCTTTGTTGCTGTGCGCGGGCTTTCTCTAGTTGCGGTGAGCAGGGGCTACTCTTCATTGCGGTGCGCGGGCTTCTCATTGTGGTGGCTTCTCTTGTTGCGGAGCACAGGCTCTCGGTGTGCGGGCTTCAGTAGTTGTGGCTCACGGGCTCTAGAGCGCAGGCTCAGTAGTTGTGGCACACGGGCTTAGTTGCTCCACGGCATGTGGGATCTTCCCGGACCAGGGCTCGAACCCGTGTCCCCTGCATTGGCAGGCAGATTCTTAACCACTGTGCCACCAGGGAAGCCAATAATGGCTTTATTAAGAGATAATTCACATACCATACAATTCACTTTAAAGTGAATTTAAAGTATACAATTGGATGGTTTTTGGTATATTCATGAAGTTGTACAACTATCACCACAGTCAATTTTAGAACATTTTCATCACCCCAAGAAGAAATCCCATGATCATTAGTGATCACTCTCCATTCCCCCCAGCCCTAGGCACCCATTAATCTGCTTTCTGTCTTCAATAAGATTTAATCAAGGACTTCCCTGGTGGTCTAGTGGTTAAGACTCCATGCTCCCCATGCAGGGGGCCCGGGTTCGATCCCTGGTCAGGAACTAGATCCTGCATGCTGCAACTAAAAGATCCTGCATGCCGCAACGAAGATCCCGCACGCAGCAACAACGATCCCACGTGCTGCACCTAAGACCCGGCGCAGCCAGATAGATAGATAAAAATTTAATCAGGTTTACCTATTCTGGACTTGTCATATAAATGGATTCATACAATATATGCTCTTTTGTGACTGGCTTTTTCTGAATACTCTTTTTTGGTTTTGTTTTTTTTTGGCCGTGCAGCTTATGGGGTCTTAGTTCCCCAACCAGGGATTGAACCTGGGCCACGGCAGTGAAAGCACTGAGTCTTAACCACTGGACGGCCAGGGAACTCCCCTCTGGATACTCTTAAAAAAAGAAAACCAAAATATTGGGCTTGACTCTCCACATAGGAAGATTGAACCTCCTCTATCTGTCTTCTTGTTTCAGACCTACATTGCCCCACCAGCCGCCATTTTTTACCCAACAGGCACTCATGACATGTCGAGTGCCACCTTGAACAATATGCGGGTATATGGGACCATTTTTCTGACCTTCATGACCCTGGTGGTGTTTGTTGGTGTCAAGTATGTGAACAAATTTGCCTCACTCTTCCTGGCCTGTGTGATCATCTCCATCCTCTCCATCTATGCTGGGGGCATCAAGTCTATTTTTGACCCTCCCGTGTTTCCGTAAGTAACCTGGGAATACATCCAGGCATTGCACTGACATCCTTCCCACGTGGATGGCCTTTGATGCCTTGAGTTGTAGAGGCTACAGGGTGGAAGCAGGTTGGGGTCTCTGGCTGAGCAGGTGCTGATGCTTCTGTCCCCCCCCGGCCCCACAGAGTATGTATGCTGGGCAATAGGACCCTGTCCCGGGACCAGTTTGATGTCTGTGCCAAGACAGCCGTGGTGGACAATGAGACCGTGGCCACTCGGCTCTGGAGCCTCTTCTGCCACAGCCCCAACCTCACTGCAGACTCCTGCGACCCCTACTTTCTGCTCAACAATGTGACTGAGATCCCTGGCATCCCTGGTGCAGCTGCTGGCGTGCTCCAGGGTGCGTCCTCCCTCCTGTCATGCTCCTGCCCCCCACACTGAGCAGGAGGTAGGGAATGAGCACGGAAGGATGGATTAGCACAGAGCTGTCCTTGTGTGGCCAGCTCAGGAATGGGAGGCAGTTCTGGCTGCCTTCCCAGCCCAGCCGTGTCCTCTCAGCCTGGCTCCTGGCAGCTGGGTTTCGGGTGAACGGAGCCTGTTTGGCCAGTGTCCCAGGCCTGCAACAACCCCCAGAAAGTTCTGGCAGCCCATTTCTCCCCAGCCACCAGCCCCTGACCCTGCCTGTGATTGTTCTCACAGGAGCCATAAAGGGCCTCTGTCTAGGAGGCAGGCAGTGGCAGGTGATGGTGGTTCAGCCACCTTCGCCTTTCAGACTTGTAGCCAGACAGCTCCTTCTCTGTGGCCAGAGCAGCCCGGTGGCTGACACCGTAGCCATTCGGCTGAAGTCACCCCCCTGAACCCCGAGAACCTCTTACATTTGCAGCCTCTGGCTGGGCTGCCCCAAACTTCCCTGGGAAGTAGGTGGGGCTGCAGTGGTGATGCTGCTGCCCCCACAGAAAACCTGTGGAGCACCTACCTGGAGAAGGGTGAGGTCGTGGAGAAGCACGGGCTGCCCTCCACAGACGCCCTTGGCCTGAAGGAGAGCCTGCCCCTGTACGTGGTGGCCGACATCGCCACATCCTTCACTGTGCTAGTCGGCATCTTCTTCCCCTCCGTAACAGGTGAGCCCTCTTGCCCACCCACCCTGCCCTGCCCCCACTCCCGGGGAGCCCCTCAGGGAGTTTCCTTGTTTTTGGAGGCATTATGGCTGGCTCAAACCGCTCCGGGGACCTCCGAGATGCGCAGAAGTCCATCCCAGTGGGGACCATTCTGGCCATTGTTACGACCTCCCTTGTGTGTATCCTTTCCCAGGCCTGGGGTGGGTGGGGAAGGGGGACAGGAGGCACTTGCCTGTGTATAAGTCACCAGCTGGCACGCGCAGACACACTGCCTATGCGTGCATGTGTACCTCACCCCTCACACACACGCGCACACTCAAGGGGTGTGTACACAACACGAAACCCACAGCTGCAGGTGTCCCAGCTGAGTCTGCCAGCTAAGGCTTGGGCGAGGGGCCCTTGGGCGCTGTGCGGGGATGCACGGGGACGGCAGTGGCAGCGGAGGCCGCGGAGGCCGAGCTTTCCTTGACGCAGCCACAGACTTCAGCAGCGTGGTTCTCTTTGGCGCCTGCATCGAGGGTGTGGTCCTCCGGGACAAGTGAGTGATCTGGGCCCCTCCCCGTGGCACTGGACTCAGCTTTTGCTGCCCTGACACCGGCCCCCCTTGCACACGTGGTTCCACACATGTCCTCAGGCTGCTGGTTGCCAGTGGTGGGTCAGGCCCCAGCAGAACTTTTGCTTCTGAGAGGATGGTGACATCAGATCGGGACTGGGCTGAGGGGAAAGGATAGGGGCTGGTGGCCTGGCCTCTGCTGAGGGGCCAGAGCTCTGTCCACCATAGCCATCCTTCCTGACCTCTGCCAACCCTCACTCTGGGCGACCCCACCCAGGGTTTGGGGGGCTCCTTGCATGGAACATGGCCTGAGTCCGGCCCCTGCAGGTACGGCGATGGCGTCAGCAGGAACCTGGTGGTGGGCACGTTAGCCTGGCCTTCGCCCTGGGTCATCGTCATCGGCTCCTTCTTCTCAACCTGCGGCGCCGGCCTACAGAGCCTCACTGGGGCACCACGCCTGTTGCAGGCCATCGCCAAGGACAACATCATCCCCTTCCTCCGGGTGAGCCTTCTGCACTTCCCCACCGCCTGGGTGCTCCTGGCCCCTCACACCGGCTGGGGGAGAGAGGTAGGAGATAAGTATGGGCGCGTTTTATCCTGCTGGGGGCCAGGGCCATGCAGCTATCCATGGAGAGCTGCTGAGAGCTGCCCTGGCCCTGGCCCTGCCCTGCTGTTGGCAGAGCTGCTTGGGCCCAGAATCCCCAAGGCCTGTCTGTGGCTCATCCACAGCAGAGAGGCCTGAGGAAGTGGAGGGCAGAGGAACTCATACCTATCAGGATAGGCATGGGTGTGACCTGAGCCCCAGAGGGACTTCATGACTTGTGGCCTTAGGTGTGGAATGGGGGCAGTGGAACCAACTTCTTCACTTCGGACCCCACTGACCCTGGTGCTTGCAGGTTTTTGGCCATGGCAAGGCAAATGGCGAACCAACATGGGCACTCCTCCTGACAGCACTCATCGCTGAGCTGGGCATCCTTATCGCCTCCCTTGACATGGTGGCCCCCATTCTATCCATGTGAGCTGGGGCTCAGGGCAGGGCTGGGGGATGGTCTTGGGAAAGGCTCCTTGCACTCTCAGCACCCCTCAGCCGGGGGCCCTGCCCAGCAGCTCTGTGACCTTGTCTGGTGTTGAGGGTGCAGTAGGGAGATGTGTCAGGCTGTATGGGGGGATGTTTGCCTGGCAGAGCTCAGCCACTTCTGCCTCTGGAGCGAGCCTGGCACTTACTCAGAAATTTTAAAGAGACCAGTAGGTCCCATGTGCCTCTGTGGGCGACCCCCAGAGCAGGGTCAGGGCAAGCGTTGGTCTCTAGCACCTTCATGAGGCCACCACTACCTCATCCGTTTTCAAAGTTGTTTGCTTTTAAAGTTCTGGAATGCTGGGCATCTGGATCTGCCAGTGCCCTGCAGGAGGTGGTGAGCACGCGGCAATTTCCAGGGGTCCTGGCGGCAGGGCTCGTGTCCTTGCTGTGTTCACCTCTGCCAGGGTTGGGGCCCACTCCACCTCTCCTCACACATCTTGCTCCACTGCCAGTGCTCCTTTTGCTTGTTCCATTATGACTGAGCCAGCCTTCACTGCCCCACTCAGCCTGTGAGACTGAGAGGGACCCCCTTCCCCACGAAGTAGCTGCCCCCCAGCCCCAGCCAGGCCTGCTGGAGTCAGTGCTCTCTTGTTCCCCCCAGCACACCTCCGCCCATTACTGCCCAGCTCCACCCACACATCAGCGCACACCTGAAACTGTTCTTGCCACAGTCTTCTTGGGTGGTGGCCCCTTACTGCCCAAGTCAGAGGATGTATCTCAGCCTTTATCACGTGGCTCCTCCTGGCAGCCCTAATGGGACACCTCATGGGAGTCCCTGCCCCCTGGCACGCCCTCTTTCGTAAGCCCTGCTGCCTTCTTGTCTGTCCTTCCTCTCGTACCAGCTGAGGATAAAGGTTGGCGTCCCCTCCACTCAGCCCTCTGCCCCTCCGCTGTCATTCCTGGAGGGCTCATGGCGGTAGGCCTCCCCCATCCCAGTCTCCCACACCCACCGCAGTGTCCCTCAAGTGTCTTTAACTCAGTGATTCAAAATGGCCCTTGTTGTCTTCCCCTGACCCACTCTCCCCACATTCATGACAGCCCCTCATCCAACTGATCACCCAGGCCAGAGGCCTGACTGTTGTCTAGCCGTCTCCAGACGCTGAGCCCTCCTTGATACCATCCTCTTCCACAGCTGTTCCCCCTGCCTGCAGCCCTCTCCCCTCCTCTGCCTGTGAACACTTGCCCATCCTCTAAGACCTGGTTCTGCAGACACTGCTGCAGTGTCCCATCTGCATCAGGCTGTGGGACTGGGTGTGGTGAGGCTGAGAAGACCTGCCTGAGCCTGTGCACGGCAGGGCCATGACATGTCCTGGTTCCTCATCCAGGCCCAGCCTGGAAGGGCAGGGACATCAGGTACCTGGCTGCCAAGGAGGCCGCTCTGTACCAGCCACTCCCTGTGCTGCAGGTTCTTTCTGATGTGTTACCTGTTTGTGAACCTGGCCTGTGCTGTGCAGACGCTCCTAAGGACTCCCAACTGGCGGCCTCGGTTCAAGTACTATCACTGGTAAGCGCCAGCTGGGCCCCTGAGCCAGGTCCTCTGACACAAGAGCTATTGGGGAAGCCAGGAGCCCCATTCTGGATGGGGTTTGAATTTTCTGGGCAGCAGTTGCTATTGGTGAGAGATTGGGGGTCTGGGCCTGGGGCCCTATTGGTCTCTCCCTGATTCTGGCCCTTTCCCACTCTCTGGCCCAGGGCGCTGTCCTTCCTGGGCATGAGCCTCTGCCTGGCTCTTATGTTTGTCTCGTCCTGGTACTATGCCCTGGTTGCCATGCTCATTGCCGGCATGATCTACAAGTACATTGAGTACCAAGGGTGAGTGAGGGCTGCCACCTGCTTGGGGCCTTTGGGCCACTCTTCATTGGGTTGTGGGGAGCTGAGCCGTCCTTTGTTAGCCACCGTGGTGCTGGGGCTGGGGGACTGTGATTCGGGCCTGGCCCCTTCATCTCACCTACACACGGACACAACCCCTGGGTGGGACCAGGGGCTTACCAGCTTGTGGGGGCCTCTGCAGGGCTGAGAAGGAGTGGGGCGACGGGATCCGAGGCCTGTCCCTGAGTGCTGCCCGCTATGCACTGCTGCGGCTAGAGGAGGGACCTCCTCACACCAAGAACTGGCGGTGAGTCACGCCCGGCCTGGTGGGGCCCAGTCCAGGTTCTCAGGGGGCACTGTGAGGGTGGGAGAGTCAAGAGGTGCTGGCTCCCCCTCCCTAGTCCGTGCTCCCTGTCCTGAGTTGCCAGGGGCACCATCCTGCTTATTTGGCCCTTGGATCACTGCTACGTCTAGGGGCCTGTGAGCCAGGAAGGGAAGGAGCTGGGCTCCCTGGAAACCTCTGGCCCTGGTCTCAGGCTCCCTCTCCATTCGGCCACCACAGACCTCAGCTGCTGGTGCTGCTGAAGCTAGATGAGGATCTTCATGTGAAGTACCCACGGCTCCTCACTTTCGCCTCCCAGCTTAAGGCCGGCAAGGGCCTGACCATTGTTGGTTCTGTCATCCAGGGCAGCTTCTTGGAGAGCTATGGCGAGGCCCAGGCCGCTGAGCAGGTGCCTGCTGCAAGGGGGTGGTGTTGGGAGGACACTGAGCTGGACTAGAGATGTCTGGGCTGCAGCTGGTGCACAGCCAGCCAGGTGGACAGCACTGTTGCCAGCTGAGAGCTGGAGCAAGGGGGTTATAACTGTCCCATCTTGAAAACATGGCCTCTGGGTGGGCAGCTTGCCCCCGTCTCCTCCCCCACCCCCACCCTCTGCGCCCTAGGGGCCTTGGTGGGGAGCCCAGCAGAGGGGACGCTGATGGCCTTGCTTTTTGACCCTGCTATGTTCCCCACAGACAATCAAGAACATGATGGAGATTGAGAAGGTGAAGGGCTTCTGCCAGGTGGTGGTGGCCAGCAAGGTGCGTGAGGGGCTGGCCCACCTCATCCAGTCTTGCGGCCTGGGTGGCATGAGGCATAACTCCGTGGTGCTGGGCTGGCCCTACGGCTGGCGACAGAGTGAGGACCCACGTGCCTGGAAGACCTTTATTGGTGCGTGAGGGTCAGGGCCTGGGCTCGACCACATAGGACAGGGGCAGGGGTCAAGTGGGGACAGAGGCCAGAGGGTCACAGGCTGATGATCAGTAGTGCCCCTCCTCCCCAGACACCGTGCGCTGCACCACGGCCGCCCACCTGGCCCTGCTCGTGCCCAAGAACATCGCCTTCTACCCCAGCAACCACGAGCGCTACCTGGAGGGCCACATCGATGTGTGGTGGATTGTCCACGACGGCGGCATGCTCATGCTCTTGCCCTTCCTGTTACGCCAGCACAAGGTGGGCCAGGCGGTTGGGCCCCGGTGAGAGGGGCTGGGCCCTTGAAGGGGTGGGGTGTGATTGAACCACCACCTTCTGTTGCCACAGGTCTGGAGGAAGTGCCGGATGCGCATCTTCACGGTGGCCCAGATGGATGACAACAGCATCCAGATGAAGAAGGATCTGGCTGTCTTCCTGTACCACCTGCGCCTCGAGGCAGAGGTGGAAGTGGTGGAGATGGTAAGCCACCTGCCCGACGTAGCCCTGTGGATACCCTGCCCCACGTAGCGCGGTCCTCATGGCTCACCCTCTCCCCAGCATAACAGCGACATCTCTGCATATACCTACGAGCGGACACTGATGATGGAGCAGCGCTCCCAGATGCTGCGGCAGATGAGGCTGACCAAGACTGAGCGGGAGCGAGAGGTCAGTGGCCTTCTCCGTCCAGGGCAGGGTCAGGCCTTGGGAGACGCCATCAGGTGGGAGCATCAGAATGATTCACCCCAGCCCCACCCATTTCCCTAAGGCTGGGTGATCACGCTGGGCCAGCCAGGCCCACCCTTTCCCATGGCACCGAGGAGACTTCCTCTGATTGTCCTCAGGCCCAGCTGGTCAAGGACCGGCACTCAGCCCTGCGGCTGGAGAGCCTGTACTCAGACGAGGAGGAAGAGTCTGCAGCTGGGACTGACAAGATCCAGATGACATGGACACGGGACAAATATATGGCAGCAGAGCCCTGGGACCCCAGCCATGCCCCCGACAACTTCCGGGAGCTGGTACATATTAAGCCGTGAGTGCAGCAGAAATGGACCCAGCCACATTAGGGTCTGGGATTGGAGGTGGGGTGGGGGCAGACAAGCCCTGTGGGTGGGCCAGGGGCGGGGCCCATGTTCAGCTGCATTATCTTCAGGGACCAATCCAATGTGCGGCGCATGCACACGGCTGTGAAGCTCAATGAAGTCATTGTCACACGCTCCCATGACGCCCGCCTAGTCCTACTGAACATGCCTGGCCCACCCAAGAACAGCGAGGGCGATGAGAACTGTATCCCTTTGTAAAGAGGTGGACAGTGGGGAGGTGGACAGTGTGTGAGGTCAGGCCAGGAGCTCCTCTCCCTGGGTACCCGAGGGGGTGCCAGGGCACCCAGCTCTGACTGACGGGCGAAACTTCCCTGGGTGCCCCTTGGTGCTTCCCTGGGTGCTGCCTCCTTGACTCAATGCCCTACAGACATGGAGTTCCTGGAGGTGCTGACTGAGGGCCTCGAACGGGTGCTGTTGGTCCGTGGTGGTGGCCGTGAAGTCATCACCATCTACTCCTGAGCCCAATACAGACTTGTGGCCTAGAGTGGAGGCATCCAGGGTAACAAACAGCCCCCTCCCAGCACCCGCCCGCCAGCCCTGCTTTGCCCAGCCCTGCCCTGGACCCAGCTTTGCTAGGTCTCCTTGGAGACTGGGCCCAGACCTGGCAATGGAGGTGGATCCGAGGTCCTGCAAGACCCTGAGAGGTTTGGGGACTTCCTGTCCAGCACCCCAGGACGCCTGTCCTGACTCAGAAGACTGGTGGGGGCTGATGTGGGGTTTGAAGGCAGCTGGCCCAGGAGCGCTATTTATTGCATATTTATTGTTTGAATGTCACCATCAGAGAGAAGGGGAAGGGCGACCAGGGAGGGGTCTGGCCAAGCCGGCCTGCAGGAAGATCTGACTCAGGCTACTGTGGGCAGGGACTCCCACCAAGCCGAGCTGAATGGAACCAGCCAGCTGAAGCCTGACTTTTTTCAATAAAACATTGTGTACTTCTGGGCCTCCCGCTGCCCCGGCTCTGTTTCCCCTGGCACCAAGGGAAGGAGGCGGAACTGAACCCAGGCCCAGAGCCGGCTCCCTGAGGCTGTGCCCCTTTCCGGAAATCTCTGGCCACCCCCATTGGCCAGGCTGTCCCTCCCACTGACCCTGGGGCCCCTCCCACCCCGACTCCAGATAAGGCGAGCCCGGGACTGCTTCACTGGGCACTAGGCACAAGGGCTGGAATGGGGCCGCCCGGCTCCCCGTGGCAGTGGGTCCTGCTGCTGCTGGGGCTGCTGCTTCCCCCCGCCGCCCCCTTCTGGCTCTTCAATGTGCTCTTCCCCCCGCACACCACGCCCAAGGCTGAGCTCAGTAACCACACACGGCCCGTCATCCTCGGTAAGCCCCCACCAGGCCCCTGATACACCAGGGCAGACCTTGGGGAACCTGGGCCCCAGCCCCTGGTAGCAGAGCCTGCTGAGGCCCTTCTGCCCTTGCATTAGCCCTGATCCCTGCCTCAGCATCTGGAGGGGCCAAAGGCTTGTCCTGCAGAGAAATCAACCCCTTCTCGCACCACACTGTTCTCGTGTCTCGGAGTTGTCTCCCCGAGGTGGGTGGAGTAGAGGGTGGGTGTGCCTGAGGGCTTGGCCGGGGCATTACAAGCTGTGGTCAGCTGTAGCCACCGGACCCTGGTCCAAGCCCCACCACTCCTTCCTCAGCCCCCACCCCGGCAAGGACAAGGTGCCCAGCCCAGGTGAGCAGGAGAGGCTCATCAGGTCCTGCCCCTACTCCTAGGCCCGGCCCCACTCCCTTGTACTATTTGTTCTCCCCTTGGACTTTGGCAGTGATGGAGAGTCACGCTACATGTTTGCTTGGTGGGGGCAGGGGTCAGTGGCCTTGGCCCCTGTACCTTCCCTGACCGAGGGGAGCCTGGGCTTTGCGGGGACGGGGCAGGGGATGTGATCAGAAAGAGAGGGTCTTGTCCTTCATCCCTGGGGGTGGAGGGTGTGGGAGATGAAGGGGCGGGGCTGGTCACTGTAGTGTTGGGGAGGTGAGACCGGGGTGGGGTCCACTGCAGGGAAATGGGAGGGATCCAGAGTGAAGGCTGGTGCCTGCAGTGCCTGGCTGCCTGGGGAATCAGCTGGAAGCCAAGCTGGATAAACCAAATGTGGTGAACTGGATGTGCTACCGCAAGACAGACGACTTTTTCACCATCTGGCTGGATCTCAATATGTTCCTACCCGTTGGGGTAGACTGCTGGATCGATAACACCAGGTTCGTGCCATCCCCTCTGGCCTAGCCCCCCACCCTACTCCTTGGTTGCCGCTCCACTGACTGTCCCACTGCCCCCAGGGTTGTCTACAACCGCAGCTCTGGGCGAGTATCCAATGCCCCCGGTGTACAGATCCGTGTTCCCGGCTTTGGCAAGACCTACTCTGTTGAGTATCTGGACAACAGCAAGTTGGCAGGTGTGTGTGTTGCAGGAAAGTGTGGGGCTCTAGGCTTGGTGGGCTTGAAGGAGCCACAGCCAGAACCCCCAGTGCCACTGCCTCGCCCACAGGTTACATGCACACACTGGTTCAGAACCTGGTCAACAATGGGTATGTGCGGGATGAGACGGTGCGGGCCGCCCCCTACGACTGGCGGCTGGAGCCCAGTGAGTGTCTCTGTGCATAGGGGGCTTGGGGCAGGGCAGGTGGCCCCTAGTCCCAGCTGTGCTGACCCATCCACCCCCCCCTGCAGGCCAGCAGGAGGAGTACTACCTGAAGCTTGCTGGGCTAGTGGAGGAAATGCACGCTACCTACAGAAGGCCTGTCTTCCTCATTGGGCACAGCCTTGGCTGCCTGCACTTGCTCTATTTCTTACTGCGCCAGCCCCAGGCCTGGAAG
This sequence comes from Tursiops truncatus, assembly GCF_011762595.2. Classification (NCBI taxonomy): domain Eukaryota; kingdom Metazoa; phylum Chordata; class Mammalia; order Artiodactyla; family Delphinidae; genus Tursiops; species Tursiops truncatus. The sequence goes on from NC_047052.1 coordinate 18,542,100, forward strand.
GACCGCTTCATCGATGGTTTCATCTCTCTTGGGGCTCCCTGGGGTGGCTCCATCAAGCCCATGATAATCTTGGCCTCAGGTGAGAGGGCCTCTGATCACTTGTGTCCCGTGGGGAGGGGTGGGGGGTGGAATGAAGCTGACCGTGGGCCTGCCCTCACTCCTGTTTCTTCTCGCAGTGCTAGGCTGGGGGTGTTGTCTACCACCTCTGGGGCACAGCCCCTTTCATTGGCCCTCTGAGAGCAGTGAGCCTGGCCTGGACCATTAGAGTGTCTCCCGACAGTGTCTCAGCGATGACAAAGGGGAAGTAAACAAAGAGGAAGTTAACCCCAGCAATCTGACTCATTGCTGAGGTCTGTTCCTTGTAGCCTCAGGTCCTACCCACTCAGCCTTCGGCTGCCTTCTGCTCCCAGGAGCCCCTTTGCCCAGGGATCTGCCCTAAGCCAGGGCCAGACCCCGGGAGCCCCTCTTGCCCTTCCCCAAGGAGTGGCATAGCTACCACCTGCGGAGCACCCACTGTATTCTGGGCACAGCCAGACGTGGCCTTACCCCTAGGAGCTTAAGTGAAGGAAACACTCCCCAGACTATATCAATGAGTGTCAAACAGAGATTGGTCTCATTTCATTCTTCCCAGAACACAGCTCTGAGCCCTGTGCAGCACAGGCCACAGGGGCCGACAGACACTTGCCTGAGAGAACTGCCAGCACCATCCCCCACTGTTCACACACACAGGAAACCCCTCCCTGCCCTCCTGTTGAAGCTCTAGAGCTCTGCCTCACAGAGGTGCCACTAGGGCTTCTCACTTAACAAGTACACATGGAGCCCCTCCTGACTGCCAGGCCGGTTCTAGTCCATGACTTGGAGTTGATGTTTGGAGTGGGCAAGACAAAGTTGAGCATCCAGCTGAGCTTGGGCTGGGGGGCAAGTTGTGGGCCGGGGGTAGCCAGGACTGGCTCCCTGCCCTACCTTGCTCTGTGTCCACAGGTGACAACCAAGGCATCCCAATCATGTCCAGCATCAAGCTGAAAGAGGAGCAGCGCATGACAACAGCGTCCCCCTGGATGTTTCCCTCCAGCCAGGCATGGCCCGAGGACCACGTGTTCATTTCCACCCCCACCTTCAACTACACAAGCCGTGACTTGCAGCGCTTCTTTACAGACCTGCACTTTGAGGAAGGCTGGTACATGTGGTTACAGTCACGTGACCTGCTGGCAGGGCTCCCAGCACCTGGAGTAGAAGTATACTGTCTGTATGGCGTGGGCCTGCCCACACCCAGCACCTACATCTTTGACCATGGCTTCCCCTACACGGACCCTGTGGGTGTGCTCTATGAGGACGGGGATGACACTGTGGCCACGCGCAGCACCGAGCTCTGTGCCCAGTGGCAGGGCCTCCAACAGCAGCCTGTGCACCTGCTGCCTCTGCCTGGGGTACAGCACCTCAATATGGTCTTCAGCAACCAGACACTGGAGCACATCAATGCCATCCTGCTGGGTACCTACCGAAATAGCACCGCCGTACCCCCAACTGCCAGCCCAAGGCCCATGCCCCCTGAATAAAGACCTTCCTTTGCTGCTATAACCCCTGACGTGTGTTATGGGTTCAGGGAAAGGCACTAGGGTCCTCACACCAGGATTCATTCATCTGCAGACCTGTTGCTTTGTGGAGCACAGGGCAAGAAGAGCTTTGCTAGAGCCTGGGATTGAATTGGGCACCTTGAGATATACAGCTTCCCACTCTTCTGGTTGAGCTATTTAAGCAGCCTCTCTGTGCCTGCCTCTGCTCTGGGCATGGGGACTAGAGGGAGCTGCACACACAGCTGTAGAATGGGGGTACGTGGAGCCTAGGGTACAGGATGGAGAAGATCTGAGCTGCCCCTCCTAGCTCCCAAAAGGGCAGGTGAGACCCCACCTCTAGACAGAGACTTTTGAGTGCTAGGTGGGTGACAGAAGCACAAGAGTTTAGCATCTAGGAGAGTGACAGCCACTAAATAGGTCATTTCAATATTGAAGATTTAATTAATGGAGCTAAGTGATCTGAGAGAAAAGGTTAGGGAGGAACAAGGTGGTGATTCTTATGGGTCAGGGAAGGCTTCCCAGAGGAGGTGGTGCCTGTGCTGAGATCAGATGGAATGAGAAGGGTAACTGTAAAGACTGGTTTCAACCTAAGAGCAGCATGCAGCTGATACAGGGTTTAACCAGGGAAAGGGTGTGACCAGATCTCCAATCTAGAAAAGAGCCCCCTCTCTGCAGGGCAGAGTGTAGCCTGGGGGTGGGGGGTGAGGGGCAGGAAGTGTGGGGAAACCAGAGAGGCCAGTGCAGTGTCCAGGGGAGAGGATGCTAGCTGAAACAAGCAGTAAGTAGGAGAAAGAAGTGGATAATGGGTCATTTGGGATGTGAAATAAGGCTTAGCCATGGGTAGAGCCCAGCATGCCTACAAGCCACCAGATGGACACCTACGGTGCCCCTCTTGAGAGAGGGAAGACAGCATCCGAGACATGGAAGACGGAAGGATCAGCATCACCTTGGCCGAGGACTGAGCCTCCGTGTTTGAGGTTTTAGGAAGAAGGCAAAGGTAGCAAAAGAGAGGCAGGAGTTGGGAGAATGACAAATGGCAGCCATGACTGATGCTGTTGGAAGGCCACTAACAATAACAGAGACCTGGTCAATGTGACAGCCTCAGGACATTGGGACCTGAGGTTAGAGTTGGGGTCAGGGTGGGCAGAGCTCGGGGCTCAGGCTGGACGGTGGCCAGAGAGGAGGGATCTGTCCCTCTGTTCAGACAGAGGGCCCAGGAGCAGCATGGAGAGCCAGGCAAGGGGCATCTCCCCCTTCCCAAGCTGCCTAGGACCAGAGCTGAAAGTGAAAGTGAAAGAGAAGATGCAGAAAAAAGGGGCTGGCATGCTCTGAGGGAAGGTGAAAGCGAAAGGAGGAAGCTCAGTAGTGCAGCCCGAGAGAGGTCAAGGCTTCGGCCTTCCTCCGTGTTGATCCCACTCCTCTGACCCCCTGCCCACCCGGAGATGCAGAAGACAGCGCCAGAACCCCAAAAGGGCTTCTCCTTCGAAAACTGCGAGAGGTGAGTGGGGGGATGGTTGGTTCCCCAGCTGCCTACGCCCTCAGTGGGGGCTTCCGGGAGTGGGAGCCCCAGGGTCTTTAAAATTCCTGGGGGCGAGGGTGGGGGAAGGTACGTGTGTGGAACGATTTGGGTTCCCAGGCTTACCCGAAAGGTGAGGGTAACCGGGACGGAGTTAGGGGATGTGATGACGGTCCCAGAAGAACTGAAAGCTGGGTTTCTCCCCTCCGTTTCCAGAAACGCAGCCTTAGAACGCTCCCTCCCGGGGCTCCGTGTCCCTCATGCACGCAAGACCGGAACCACCATCGCAGGCCTTGTGTTCCGAGTGAGTAGGGCGTTGGGATTGTAACACTCAGAGGAGCGGCCGGGTATGGGAGGTGGGCACTGAACCAATGGGTCCTCCCCCTCCCCCCCAGGACGGGGTCATCCTGGGCGCGGATACGCGGGCCACTAACGATTCGATCGTGGCGTACCAGAGCTGCGAGAAGATCCACTTCATCGCCCCTAAAATCTAGTGAGCATTCCCCCGCCCAGTTCCCCCCTCAAGAACCGCCCCCTCGTTCCCATCCCGGGTCCCAGAACATCCATAGTCCCGCCCACACGAACCCTCCCTTCGCCTTCAGCTGCTGTGGGGCTGGAGTTGCCGCGGACGCAGAGATGACCACGCGGATGGCGGCGTCTAACATGGAGCTACACGCGCTGTCCACAGGCCGCGAGCCCCGCGTGGCCACGGTCACCCGCGCTTTGCGCCAGACGCTCTTCCGGTGCTGGGGCGGGGCTAAAATGATCCTGGGGAGGGGCAGTTGCGGGGAGGGCAGGGCTGAGAGGAGGCTTGACAGGAGAAAGGGCGGGGCCTCGAGGTCCGAGAGACCGGAAGAGGATGGCCTAAGAGGAGCTAAGAGAGTGGCAGGAAGGAACGCTGTTGGTCACGGGGCGCCAGACCACGGGAAGGGGCGGGGCTCGGGTGCAGGGGTGTTATGGAGGAGGGGCGGGACCTAGATTCCTGTGCGTTCGACTGACCGCACCCACTCCGCGAAAAGGTACCGGGGCTACGTGGGCGCCTCGCTGATTGTGGGCGGCGTAGACTTCACCGGACCGCAGCTCTACTGCGTGCACCCCCACGGCTCCTACAGCCGTCTGCCCTTCACGGCCCAGGGTGAGCGCTTCCGCCCCCTTCCCGCGAACCCCGCCCGTGGGACCTCAACGTTTATCCCGCGACTGGGAGGCCGCGGCTGACCTCCGATGCCCTTCCTGCCTGCAGGCTCCGGCCAGGATGCGGCCCTGGCAGTGCTGGAGGACCGGTTCCAGCCGAACATGACGGTGAGCGACATCTCCCCCACACACACACTACGCGTGCATTGGTGGGAAGTGTACACCCGGGAGCTGGGGAAACGCAGAGGTACCCTGGTCTACTCTAGAGCTAGGCTTCTCGGAGGTGACGACTGAGTGGAGACTGAGGGTCCAGTGGAGTGAGGGTGAAGTGCTATTCCAACAGTGCCAAAGCTTGGACTGTCCCAGAAGTCAAAACTCAGAGAGGGCCATTTGGTGTTGAGGGAGAAGGGAATAGCAGGTGGGGTCTGGAGTCTGGATTTTGTTTAGGGTGGATGGAAGCAGAAGGCATATGTCACTTTATAGGTGCTTATGGCCCAGAAAGAAAAAGACAGTGAGCCAGGGATTGTGGGTGGGTGAATAGCCCACTGGAAGCAGAGCCACAAGTGTGACTCAGAGAAGTTTGTGAAGATGGGGGCAGTGGGAACATTGGGGTCTCTGGAAAGAGGGATACTGAAACCAGGGTAGAGGAGCCTGGGGTGGAGATGGGGATGTAGGGAGAGAGAGGAGTTTGGGTGTGAGAAAATGGTAAATAGTTCAGCCTTCAAGATTAACAGTCTCCAGGCTGTAGCCTGAGGGTGATACTAAAGGGTCCATCAGGACTCACACACACACACACACACATCTTTACAGCTGGAGGCAGCGCAGGAGCTGCTGGTGGAAGCCATCACTGCAGGGATCCTGGGTGACTTGGGCTCTGGGGGCAGTGTGGATGCATGTGTGATCACTGGGACCAGCGCCAAGCTGCTGCGAACACTGAGCTCTCCCACAGAGCCTATAGAGAGGTAGGAGCATAGGAGATGGGGGAATCACAGGGGAGGATGGGGTGGTAGCAAGGGAAATAGGGGGCTGCAAAGAGAAGACAGGCCACTTGATGAGGTCATCCTTTCTCCTTCCCAGGTCCAGCCAGTACCGCTTTGCCCCTGGGACCACAGCTGTCCTGTCGGAGACAGTGATGCCGCTGACCCTGGAGCTGCTGGAGGAAACTGTGCAGGCCATGGATGTGGAGTGAAGTAGGCTGAGGCTTAGAGCTTGGAACAAGGAGGAATAAACCCAGAAAACACAAATACCTAGACAGATGGCTGTGTCCTTCCTGGGTGGAGGGGGACAAGCAGCCAGCAGGGCTCTGTACCTAAGGTATCCCTGCAGGGGCCACTTCCTCCCATGGCTTCAGTGCCTAGCCTAAGGGGTGCACTTCACCCATCACCTTAGGCATCTACCCCTCCAGAACCCCAGCCCTGGGAAGTATCACAGGCTCAAAGTGGAAAGCCCCCTCCTGACTCTCCACACTACAGAGGCTCCCCCTACCACTCCCATGCCTTGCTCTTGCCCTCTAGTCCACTGAGGGCTGTTGTACAACCCAAAACGCCCTATGTATTGCCCCCACATAGAGCCTTTACCTGGCTCATCAGTGGCCAAGGACACAGCCCACAGCTCTCAGTCAGACCGCCCCCATCCCCACTGATGGCTAAAATGCTGGTGGAGGAGCTGCTCCCTGATTCCAAGGGCAAGTTCTCACTCCTCACCCCTACAATGCCTTTACCTGTGAAACCCCTCTGATGACCAGGCATACCTGAGGTGCTAACATGATGCTGAGCTTCTGTTTGCACATGTTGGGCTGTCACTAAGGGGATTGACTCCAAGTTTTCTGGGTGCCAGGGATCACAGGGCTCATGTGGGGAGAGATAATATGACACATTTATCCAGCAGACTTTTGCTGAGCACCCACTGAGTGTCAGCCCAGGTGCAGGTTGCTAGTGGGAGCATCCTGCCTTGGGAGAGAATGGCTGAGCTCCCCTGGAGCTTTGGAACTGTTAGAGTCTGCCCAACCCCTGGGGAGGGTCTACTCCAGGCTGGACATCCCTGGGTCCCCGTTTATGCTTTTTCCCTCAGTATTTTATTATGAAAATTTTAAAACATAAAATCTGGAAAAAAGTTGAACACCTATATACCCACTGCAGACTTTACAATTTGTATTTTGTTATATTTGCTTTACCATGTATCTATCCTTCCCTCTAGTCAGCAATTAACTCATTTTTTTGACTGATGTGTTCTTGAATCAGCCGAAGCCCTCACACCCCTAGAAGGAGGCAAGCCAACTTACCTGTTGCAACTTTGCACACAGGGGTGTCTTCTCTCCCTTGGGTCAGGCTCACCTTGGGGCTCTACAGTGAATGGACTGTAGACACCAGGGGCTTGTCCATGGGAGCCCCAAGGCCTGGAGGCTGTCAGAGATTTGATGGCTGTCATTCTTCCACCCCTGATCTCCATCCAGGATCGGCCAGTCACCAAGGGCTCATACCTTGCCCTCCTGTGCACAAGGCCCCTCCTAGGTGTATCATCTCATCACGAACAGTGTGGGCTTTGGAGCCAGACAGATGAAGGTTTGGGTCCAAACACACCATGTGGCGGAAGAGTCAGCATCTCCCTGAGCAAACCGTGACACCCATTCCAAGTTGAAGAGGAATCACTGAGGTGATATGTTAGGATTTGCAACCCGCCAGCACCCCCGTCCTGGCCCTGGCCCTTCCACAGCAGAGCCGGTGCAGGTAGACATTCCCTCTACCAGTCAGGAACACCCCTGGGTGCTGAGCAGGCTTCTGTGAGTTTGGTGCTCCTGATAGCCCTGGGAGACTTCCCTGATCCCAGCCACCAGGTGGTTACCGTTAAGTCTAACCACAAGTCCTTGGTACCTGGTGCTCAACATTTGGGATGTGAGGTGGTTCAGGGATCCAGTCAGGGCCAGGCTTTGGGAGGTGGAGGAGGTGAGAGCCTCACACCTGGGCTCTGTCTGATAATTCAAGGCCTGAGTGGAGGACCTTGACCCAAAGAGACCCTCCTCCTGCCTAGAGCAAGGAGGAATAATGGCAGGGAGCTGAACCTCCACAGCTGCCTGGCCTCAGTCCTGGGACTTTGGCTCAAGGATGAAGAGAACCATAAAGCCAGACCCAGTTCTCAACCTCACGCCTGCCACAGTGTTGCTGCTCAGCCTCATCCTTACCCTGGTCCTCCTTGGCTCCTCCTTGGGTAAGTGGGCCTGGCCCAGCCCTGACTGAACAGCCTTAGGGCAACCCAGCTCCCAGCAGCAGCCCAGGCTTCCTGCTCAGGGGCTCAGGGCAGGGGCCAGGCTGGCTAGAAGGGAAGCAGGTGGACAGAGTAGGCAAAGGAGAAAGGATGTGGCAAGGCTGGGCAAGAGGGGGTCAGGGGCCAGTCTCACAAATGGGACAGGAGCTTGGGCTGGGCCCAAGAGCCGGGGAGGGTTTAGGAAGCTGAGAAGCAAAGGTTGGACGTGTAGTTTAGGAAGAGCCTTCTGGCTGCATGTGGGGTATGGACCGTTGAGGTCTGGAGGGAGTGAAGAGGCTAGGAAGGAGACGGGAATATTCCTGGGGACAGGGAGAAAAATGGCCTGGGATTGGGGGTGGGGTGGAGTTGGGGAATGGTGGGGCATAGGTTGGAGAGAGATGAGGAAGAATGAACAGAACTTGGGGGCTGGTTGGATGGGGGCAACTGAGATAGCTATAGAGGCCCAGAGGTGCTCAGGGTGAGAATGGGTAGTGATGAGCCCTCTTGATTTGGACCCCTCTGGGGGGCACAGCCTGGGAGCACCCAGGAGGAGGAGAGGAGAGGTGTGCTGGGATGTGGGAAGCAGGTCCTCACCAGCCCAATGGTCAGGTTGTGGCGTTCCTGCCATCAGACCGGTGCTGAGCTTCAGCCAGAGGATTGTCAATGGGGAGAATGCAGTGCTGGGCTCGTGGCCCTGGCAGGTGTCCTTGCAGGTACATGCACCCTGGGTATGGGGCAGGGTTTCAGGTGTTTCATGCCTGGGTGTAGCCTGGGCCCACCCCCACTTCTGACCCCTGACCCCAGGACAGCAACAGCTTCCACTTCTGCGGTGGTTCCCTCATCAGTCAGTCCTGGGTGGTCACTGCTGCCCACTGCAATGTTGTGTGAGTGCTTCCCTTCTACCTGCACCCCCCCCAGCCCCCACCTCCCCACCCCCTTGCCCTGGAGGCCTCTCTCTTGTCACTCTGCCCTCCTTGTGGCTGCCCAACCCCGCTCTCACTGCAGCCCTGGCTGCCACTTTGTCATCCTGGGCGAGTATGACCTATCATCCAGCGCTGAGCCTTTTCAGGTTCTGTCCATCTTGCGGGTCAGTGCCTGGGCTGCAGATGGGGAAGGAAGAGTGGGCAGTGTAGGTGTGTGGGCTCTGGGGGTGAGGAATTTGGAGCATGCCCTGGCCTAGTCCCCTCAGCACCCATCACACTGGGGGCCTGTGCCCATCCCCATCTTGCATGGCCCCTTCCTGGCTCTGCAGGCCATCACGCACCCTTTCTGGAACCCCACCACCATGAACAACGATCTGATGCTACTAAAGCTCGCCTCCCCAGCCCAGTACACAACACACATCTCACCAGTTTGCCTGGCTTCCTCAAATGAGGTGCTGCCTGAAGGCCTCACGTGTCACCACTGGCTGCGGCCGCCTCAGCGGTGCGGGTAGGAATTTGGGCCAAAACTCCGGGTGGGAGGGCAAGGTGGGGACAAGTCATCTGGGACCTAACCACCCACTCCCGGCCCACAGGCAGTGTGACTCCTGCACGCCTGCAGCAGGTGATTCTGCCCCTGGTCACCGTGAGTCAGTGGCCAGCAATACTGGGGCTCACGCATCACCAACTCTATGATCTGTGCAGGGGCCTCGGGGCCTCCTTGTGCCAGGTGAGCACTGGCACCCTGTCCTGTCCTCTGCACTGTCCTGTGGCACTCCCACCCTCCACACTGACTTCTCCCCTCCTTCCATCAGGGTGAATGTGGAGGCCCGCTTGTCTGCCAGAAGGGGGACATGTGGGTGCTCACTGGTATTGTCTCCTGGGGCGCCAATAACTGCAACGTGTGCGCGCCTGCCACGTACACTCAGGTTAGCAAGTTCAGTACCTGGATCAATCATAGCCTACAACCAAGCCCACCACAGGCCCTCTCCCCGTCTCAGTCCAATAAAGACCCCAGGCTCTGTCCTCTTGTGTATGCCTGTCTGTCTTCCTGGTTCAGGGAAAAGCAGAGGCTAGGGCTTCCCTGGTGGCACAGTGGTTGAGAGTCCGCCTGCCGATGCAGGGGACGCGGGTTCGTGCCCCGGTCCGGGAAGATCCCACATGCCTCGGAGCTGCTGGGCCCGTGAGCCATGGCCGCTGAGCCTGCACGTCCGGAGCCTGTGCTCCGCAACGGGAGAGACCACAACAGTGAGAGGCCTGTGTACCGCAAAAAAAAAAAGAAAAAGAGAGGCTCTTGGGGGCCCCATTCCCCAAGCGGAGTTTGTCTTCTGGCACGGCAGGTGTTGAGGAGTTAGGATCCTCCTAGACTAGCCGTGACCAGGTTGGGCTCTTCCCATCTCCCCACCGCCTCCTGGGCAACCTCTTGTCCACAGCAAGAGACTGGGCTGTTGGAATGAATGGGCAGCTTTCCCTGGGGAAGGCAGCCTGTTTATTGAGTACGAAGGATACATTTACAAACTTGAGTACACAAAATAAATAACTGCACATTCTCCATCCACAGTCCATGGCATAAAGGCCCAAGTCTCCAAACTCCCTCCGTCCTACCTTCAGGACCAGGCCCATCCTGGCCAAAAGAGGAAATAAATCCCCAGAGGCACTTGGGGAAGTAGGGGGAATTCTGAGGCCATGGGGCTTGGGCTTTCCACTGCCTTGTGCTAGGAGAACTGGAGACAGGAGGAGGGGGTGTACAAGGCACGAATGAGTTGGCCCAGAGTGGTCTCTTTTGGCTTGGTTTCCCACTGGAGGTGGCACATGCAAAAAGAAGAGGGCCTAGCCCAAGGGAACCCACTGGGAGGAACTAAGAGCCAAACCCTCCCTGCTGGCAGGGGACCTGCAGTCCAGCTAAGGCTAAAGCTGGGCCCTGGCTCCTTCCCACCCACTGAAAGCAGCTGTGGAGGGACAGGGCTTGGGTTCCAGCCCCGTCTGTGGTGGTGGGGAGGCACCATGACTGACGCGGGATGGTCTGGCTCAGACCTCTGGGAAAGCAGCCACCCAATTCCACCCACCTCTCAGAGGGGCTCCCTCCAGACGGAGATTCAGCGGGGCCCAGAATGGAAGGGTAATGCTGTGAAAAGAAGCAGGGACAGGCTGGACTGAGCAAGGCCACCGTGAGAAGGTCAGTGCCCCAGGCACTGAGGGTTCAGAGGCAGGTCACACAGTATGGCTAAGTTCCAGGGGGAGCTGCGCAAAAGCTCAGCAGAAGGGGATAGGGTTGAGCACCCCGGGGACCCTCCCTCAATGCAGCAGCTCCTTCCTTCCGACTTCCTCTTGGAGGATAAAGGGAGAGCATGGTGCTCATTCCTCGGCCGCCCATACTCATGCCAGACACTAGATGGCTCCTTCATGCAGCTGCAGAGGAGGGAACAGCAGCACCTGAAGGGAGAGGCAACACCAAGGGCGGAACCCAGGCTGACACTGGAATCCTGATGGGGCTCTCCCTCGGAAGCCCCTGCCCTTTGCTTTGGCCCAGGTGCCCCCATCCCCCAGGTAGCAGCAGTGGGGCTCCTTTTAACCCCGCACAGTTGGGAAGGAGGCACCTGGGGAATAGAATGGGCATCCAAGGGGGAGAGGGAGGTGATAGTAGGCTCTGTAAAGAAGGCACTGAGTGCAGTAGGCTGGTGGGCAGGAACTCTCATAGTCAGAGAGAGGCTGAAGCCTGGAGCAAGCCTGCTACCAACATGGCCACACAGTCCAGAGGGCCAAGGACCATTCCACGGTCCTACCACCAGAGATCCTGGCAAGTCCTGGGGCCGGGAGGGGTCCCCAGGGGCACCATGAAGGAAGACAGATCTTGGCTGGGAGGTGGGAGGCTGTTTAGACTTAGCCAGGGGCTGAGAGTCCAGCCAAGGCACAAGCTGTGGGCCTACCTGGGCCTCTCACTGGAGCATAATCATGAGGATCAGGATGCCATGGAATGTGGGGCGGGGGGAGGGCAGACAGGAAGGCTTGGTAGAGGAAAGGGGGGATTCCAGAAGTAACTGTCCCAAAGAGTCCTGGGACCACAAGACACCCTCTACCTGGCACTGCATGCTCCTTTGGTCTAGGGAAGAGCCAAGAGGTGAGGAGACTGAAGGCCAGGTCCTGCCCTTCCCCCAATATGTACCAGAGCAGTTGTCCACCAAAAGGAGCATTAGTGCCAGACCAGGCTCCCCGTTCAGGGGGCTCTTATGCCCCAGGGCTCCCTCCACTCTGTCGCACCAGACTCAGGCCCAGGGTGAAGATGGGGACTGCTGAAGGCACAGAGAAGGGGCTGGGGCCATTCACCTACCACTGACCATACAGACCTATCTCTAGAGAGGGCGGTGGGCCCAGATGGCACAGCAATGTGTGGCCAGGCTGGGGCCATGCCATGTCAGCACCCCAGCCTGCCAGCTCAGCCATTGTACTGCTGCTGGTAGCGCAGGTTGAGCTCCCGCAGCTCTCGCTCCCGCACTCGGCGAGACTTGTTGGATCGTGTAGAGCGGCTGGAACGCGTGGACTGGGCAGATTTGGTGCTCTGGCAGCGCGAGGAGGCGCGTTTGAGGAGGTTCTGGGAGATGGAGCGGTGCAGATTCTTCATAGATGAAGAGGCAGCCATGCTCACCACCCACGGATGCCTCAGGGCCTGCAGTGCCGTCATACGGGCGCCGGGGTCCACCGTCAGCAGGCGGTCAATGAAGTCCTTGGCCAGGTTGGACACACTGGGCCAGGGCTAGAAGCCAAGGACAAGCATTAGCGCGAGCACACTCAACATTGCCCTGAACATCCCGATGAGGTCACCTACACAGCACTCAGACCTGTCCAGTAGCCCTGCACTCTCCCCCTAGAGAGAGGAACTGCCCGGCTCCTCTCACGTAGAACATTCCGGGCCTCCCCTTCCCACCCAGTGCTGACCCAGGCCACTGAGCAGAGGCTGCTCTCTGAGTGACAAGGAGTGTGATAGGAGGAGAAGGATCCACCCCCTCCCTGAGGAGCAAACTTCAAAGGTGCCCTGGACTCAAAGCCTGGTTCAAGGAGGTGGCCCCCGTCAAGACCACCCAACCTACACCAGGACCACCATAACATCAGGGCGATTTAATGAGAACGACCCAAACCTTCCACCATATCTTGAGCCGGACTTAAGCTCCCATCACTGGATGCCCATACTGAGTCACTTCCTAGTCCTTAGAAACAGGGTCTGCCCTCCCTTCCAACTGAAAAAGTGGCCAAAATAATCACTGCATTCTCTGCATCAGCCTCAGCCTCAGCCTCTCAGCCATGAGGAGAAAGGAAACAATTCAAGGCAACTAGATTTCTCCATCTGCTGGGATGGCAGGGGGATCCTGGGAGCCCAGCAGGGATTAGGACTCTTCTCAGGGGTGCTTCTCATGTCTGCATGACCTCTCTAAGCCACACAGGGGCTCCTGGCAGTACCCTGTGCCAGCCTCGTTTTAGTACATTCTTTCCTCAGCACAAAGCCTGCTCTGCTACATGCACCCACGGCTGCCTCATCTCAGCCACACACCAAACAGCCGTCTGTCTCAGGGCCTCAGCCCGCACAAATTGTCTTCACCTGGCTGAATCCTCAGGTTCTCAGGTTAAAGGACACTTGCTCACACTCCCTCTCTTAGCCACCAGTGCTAAGCAACTATTCGAATAATTTCAAGTTTATTGTTCCCATTAGACCATGCTTAGCTATTCACCAGTGCCTGGTGCCGGGCATACAGGAGGCACTCAGAAGACAGGGGCTCAGAGAGTAAACAACCCATGCATGGCACCTGATGGGTGCCCTCTCCTGCAGCTGCTTCCAGCATGTGGGGCTCAGATGCCCGGGCCCTTGACTTACTCTGCTGAAGGAGGGCAGATGCAGCACTTCTCCGAGTCCCTGCATCTCTTGGGAGCACTCTGGCACGGGCTCTGACACTCTCCAAAGGGTGGGTGGCTAGGACTTCTGCTGAGCCTGCTCCTGGGATGCCAGGTGTCCTATCACCCTCCTTCCTGTCTGGTGAGAGGTCTAACTGTTCTACCCCGTGGTGCCCTTCACCTTGAGGAGCCCCTGAACACACTCTCCAAGGGGCTCCGGAAAGTCTGAGAGCCCACATTTGGGGTAGCTGCATGCCCACTCAGCAGACACACTAACACAGTTATCGCTACCCCCAGTCAGGCTTCCTTGACCCCCAACTCTTCCCCCATGCCTTTCCCCACTGATGTCGATGTACCGGGAGGCAGTGGGTGGGGTGGGGTAGGAAACAAGGAAAAGACTCATCTGGAGTCCTGAAGAAGGGGTGGAGCTACTTGTAGTTGTTATCCTTACCTGCCCTTTGGAAGGCAAATCTCAACTTTTACTGAGCTGAACTGGAAGAAAGTCACAGAAAGCCCAGATTTCTAAACAGCCACCTAACAGGGTCCTCCTCACCAATGGGCCAGCTCCCAGTGATTCCTGGTAAGCGACTGGCCTCCAGGAGGAGGGCAGTTCGGGCCCATAAATCCCGTGCTGTCTGAGAGCAGTGAGGGAGAGCAAGGAGCAACAGCCCTCCCACGCAGGCAGCCTGGTCCACATTTCCCTGCAGGCCTGTGTAACTCAGGGCTCTGATACTGAGGCTGACATGCAGGGTGACTGGACTAGACAGTTGCCACAGTAGCTGTGGGCTCTCAGTTCAAGAAAGCCCCATGGCTTGCTGCTGCCACCTGAACACAAAGAGCCATTGTGAGGGGCCAGCCAATCTAGACCACAGACACACTGTGGCCCCTGTCACTCATTTGAGAAATGGAGAGACGCAGGCATAATGGGGCCACTGATGGACAAAGCAAACCTAGAGCTGGAACAGGTCATGGGAATACCTGTGCTTGTGCTGCACTGCGGCTTTTATGGTCTCCAAGAAAAGGAGAAATCACTGGGGAACACACTGCAGCTCAGCCTAGCCTGTTGGTGGGACAGCTCCAAGACAGAGCTGCCAGCCCAGGCCAGCCAAACAGGGCTGGGACATGGATTCTGCCCCTGGCCCTTGGTCCAGTCAAGCCAGAAGAGAGGCAACTCCTCTGCAAAGGACAGAATAAAAAGTGGCAAACCTGGACTCACAAGTCAGGAACCTGAACACGGATGGATCGGAGGCATCCCCACTTCATAACCATACCCAGCCAAACAAACCAAGGCCCCCTGCAGCTCCAAACCAGTCCAGTGCAGTCTCAGATGGGCCTCCCACTAGACACGCGCTGTGGGCTTAAGCATCTCCACCTCCAGAGTGACACAGGCTCACACCAGCTGTCAACCCCTGCTGCTTGTTGCCATGATCGCCAAAGTGAGCCGGATTGATCTGCCCCTCCTCCTCCCCCAGGCGCTCGCCTCTCCAATTACCTGGTACAGGCAGCAGTGTGAGGAATGCTGATGGGCTCATTAGTCTGAGGGCCTGCCCACCCTCTTTGGCAGGCCCCAGCTCTCCCCATCTTTGAAGAACTGTGCGCAGGCGGGTCCCCTAAGACAATGTGACTCGAGCTGTCCTGACATGAGAACCGGGCTGTGCAATGGCACCCAGCCTAACCCTCACACACTGAGGGACCTGCAGCGGGAAGTCAAACAGGACAAACACGGGAAGGTGGTCCTCGAGCCAGCCCACTGACAGCGGGGCAGGGGCTTATGTTGACCTCCAGAATAGTGGCCCCTTGGAGGTCTCCAACAGGGCTCACAAAGGAGAAGCAAGGCCTTCCACACTCACCCATGGCCACACTTCTGGCCAAGTCCAATTCAGCACCTCCTGAAAAAGCAATCGGGACCTCCCTGGTGGCACAGTGGTTTACATTCCGTGCTCCCAATGCAAGGGGCCCGGGTTCGACCCCTGGTCAGGAAACTAGATCCCACATGCATGCCGCAACTAACAGTTCACATGCCACAACTAAGGAGCCCACATGCCGCAACTAAGGAGCCAGCAAGCCACAACTAAGAAGCCGGCAAGATGCAACTAAAGAGTCCTCAAGCAGCAACTAAGGCACCCTCGAGCTGCAACTAAGGAGCCCGCCTGCTGCAACTAAGGAGCCCACGAGCCGCAAATAAGGAGCCCACCTGCCGCAACTAAGACCCAGCACAACCAAATAAAAAAGAAAAAGAAAGCGATCAACACATGCAGACCAACCCACCTGCTTCCCCAACATGCTCAGGCTTCTGGAGCCACATGAGTATGTCTGGCAGCCTCTGACTGACTGGCCAGGTAACATTCTGTTCCTCATATGCAGCCAAGTGAGGAAAAGAAAAATGGGAAATTCCCTGGCAGTCCAGTGGTTAGGATTCCACTCTTCCACTGCAGGGGGCACGGGTTTGACCCCTGGTCGGGGAACTAAGATCCCACATGCCGCACAGTGGAGCCAAAAGAAAGAAAAAGAAAAATGGGCATGAGGAAAAAGGAAAATGATAAACTGTCATGCTCTTCAGTTTCCACAGCTCTAACTGCCAGCTGTGGGTAAAGGAGAGATATACTTTTGCCTCAGTATACTTGGGGCCAGATCAGGGACACATGTAAGCCTCAGGTGGGTGGCAGAAGGGACAGGCCCCAGGTACCACCTGGCCAGTCTCCTAGAGGCTTCCACCCATTTCTGGGCTGGCAAAGAGCATGGGGCATGAAAGGGAATATCAAAATGTCAGTCGGCCTTGCCTCCAGACACTCAGGCCTCCGTGAGACCTGAGTGTGCAGAGGACAGCTGCAATACTCAGGGTGACAGCCCGCACCCTCCTGTCCAGAAGTCAGTCTTTCATGAGCTGTGTGGGTGAGGGGTCCTGCCCCAAGAGGAGGACAAGAAGAGGCTGTAGGAGGAAGGGTATCACCTCCACCCTGTTTCTGACCATCGAGCTGGCCGCCCTTCTGCCTACCCTGTAACCCCCAGAGTCCTTGCAGTTCAGATACCTACTCCTGATGCTGTAACAGCAGAGAAACCAATAGGGTAGAAGAAGGATCTCCCCCATGAGTACTTCCTAACCAACTTCACCCTCCTCATCGCTCTGCTTCTGTGAGACCAGTCACTCCTGTGACACTCAGCAGCTGAATCCAACTCTCCCTTCAGAGGGAGGCACCAGACCAGAAAGGGTTTGCCACTCCAGCTCAGAGGACACACTTCCTCCCGTCCCAGTCTCATTCACTTGCTCTAGCTCTAATGTCACAAGGGCCTGGCAAGAATGTTACCCAAGCTACTTCCATGGTCCTGCCTTGAGCCCCAGGGCTAAGGGAACAAGGGCTGGAACCAGCTCTCGAGGCCTAGGCTGCAGAGGGAGGAGGAAGCTGCTTCCTTCCAGTAGCAAACCCAGCTCACGGGGCATACCCTAGACTCCCTCTGGTAAGCAGGTCTGACGGCTCTCAAGTAAGGGGAGAAAAAGGCCTAGCGTCTCTTTGGGCTGGAAGCCCAGTGACCTGTGTTCTAGGTCTACCGTCTTGGCTGACCGTAGAGAAATCACAGCCTCCTCACTTTTAATATGAAGGAGCTGAATGCAATGAATTCTAAGTCTCTTCCAGTTTATAAAGTCCTGGGTTGTAAGAAGATGGCTCCCCATCTTTTTTTCCCACTTGGCTGCATGTGAGGAAGAGAAGCAGAGCATCTAACGTTTAAGCTGACTTGACGTCTTGACCTTTATGGGTTCTCTTCCAGCCCATGATGACACTGGGGAAGGTTCCCTGGCAGAGAAGGAAGCCCAGGCAAAGGGATGCTAGGGGAAGAAGGGGGAGAAAGAAGCCTGGGCTTTGCTCCCATGACTCAGTTCTTCCCTCAACTTTGTCTCAACATGTGTCTTCAGATCCAGCATTCCCATGTTCAAAGTCCTCCTTCCTGTACTGACATGGGCCTGAATGAGAGCAGAGAGAAGGGCACAGAGGATATTCTGGGAAATGGAGCTTCAGGTTTACTCAGGAGAGCAGAACCATTAGTGTGAAAAGAACAGCACACTCTGATGTTAACCATGAGGAAAAGTGTTTTGAAAAAATCAGCACAATTAGACACTGTGGGGCTGTAGAGCCAGCATCTCCTCCTCTGGTCAAGACACTCACCATCCTGGTGTCTGGACTTCCAGAACAGACAGTATCCAACACGCTGAGACCACGCTGTGGGTGGGGGGACCTGAGCAGCAGAAAAGAGAAAGATGTTGAGGGAGAGAGGCTGACAGGAGAAAAAGGAGGAAGATAATAGAGGTTTAAACAGAGGCAGAGGAGCTTCCCTGGTGGCGCAGTGGTTAAGAATTCGCCTGCCAATGCAGGGGACACGGGTTCGAGCCCTGGTCCGGGAAGATCCCACATGCTGCGGAGCAACTAAGCCTGTGCACCACAACTACTGAGCCTGCGGTCTAGAGCCCACGAGCCACAACTACTGAGCCCACGTGCTGCAACTACTGAGCCTGCGCACTAGAGCCCGCATGCCACAACTACTGAAGACTGCATGCCTCAAGGCCATGCTCCGCAACAAGAGAAGCCGCCGAAATGAGAAGCCCACGCACTGCAATGCAGAGTAGCCCCTAAAAAAAAAAAAAAAAAAAAGAGTAGCCCCTGCTCGACACAACTAAAGAAAGACCGCGCACAGCAACGAAGACCCAACGCAGCCAAATATAAATAAATAAATAAATTTATATATATAAAAAAAAGAGGCAGAGAATCTCAAAGATAAAAATAAAATGAGAAAAGGCGTGACAACTTAAAGGATGGTAAAGCTGTGTTCTAAAACTTGAGATGGGGACTACCCTGGCAGTCCAGTGGTTAAGACTCTGTGCTTCCAATGCAGGGGGTGTGGGTTCAATCCCTGGTCTAAGATCCCACATGCTGTGCGGTGCGGCCAAGAAAATATTTTAAATTATTAGAGAAATGCAAATCAAAACTACAAGGAGGTATCACCTCACACCAGTCAGAATGGGCATCATCAGAAAATCTACAAACAACAAATGCTGGAGAGGGTGTGGAGAAAAGGGAACCCTCTTGCACTGTTAGTGGGAATGTAAATTGATACAGCCACTATGGAGAACAGTATGGAGGTTCCTTAAAAAACTACAAATAGAACTACCATATGACCCAGCAATCCCACTACTGGGCATATACCCTGAGAAAACCATAATTCAAAAAGACACATGCACCCCAATGTTCACTGCAGCACTATTTACAATAGCCAGGACATGGAAGCAACCTAAGTGTCCACTGACAGATGAATGGATAAAGAAGATGTTGCACATATATACAATGGAATATTACTCAGCCATAAAAAGATACGAAATTGAGTTATTTGTAATGAGGTGGATGGACCTAGAGTCTGTCATACAGAGTGAAGTTAAGTCAAAAAGAGAAAAACAAATACCTTATGCTAACACATATATATGGAATGTAAAAAAAAATTGTTCTGATGAACCCAGGGGCAGGACAGAAATAAAGACACAGACGTAGAGAATGGACTTGAGGACACGGAGCGGGAAAGGGTAAGGTGGGACGAAGTGAGAGAGTAGCATTGACATATATACACTATCAAATGTAAAACAGGTAGCTAGTGGGAAGCAGCTGCATGGCACAGGGAGATCAGCTCTGTGCTTTGCAGCTACCTAGAGGGATGGGATAAGGAGGGTGGGAGGGAGACGCAAGAGGGAGGGGATATGGGGATATATGTATATGTACAGCTGATTCAGTTTGTTATAAAGCAGAAACTAACACACCATTGTAAAGCAATTATACACCAATAAAGATGCTTAAAAAAAAAAAAGATTACTCTACCCGGCAAGGATCTCATTCAGATTTGATGGAGAAATCAAAAGCTCTACAGACAAGCAAAAGCTAAGAGAATTCAGCACCACAAAACCAGCTCTACAACAAATGCTAAAGGAACTTCTCTAAGTGGGAAACACAAGAGGAGAAAAGACCTACAAAAACAAACCCATAACAATTAAGAAAATGGTAATAGGAACATACATATCAATAATTACCTTAAACATGAATGGATTAAATGCTCCAACTAAAAGACACAGGCTTGCTGAATGGATACAAAAACAAGACCCATCTATACGCTGTCTGCAAGAGACCCACTTCAGACCTAGGGACACATACAGACTGAAAGTGAGGGGATGGAAAAAGATATTCCATGCAAATGGAAATCAAAAGAAAGCTGGAGTAGCAATACTCATATCAGATAAAACAGACTTTAAAATAAAGAATGTTACAAGAGACAAGGAAGGACACTATATAATGATCAAGGGACCAATCCAAGAAGAGGATATAACAATTATAAACATATGTGTACCCAACACAGGAGCACCTCAATACATAAGGCAACTGCTAACAGCTCTAAAAGAGGACATCGACAGTAATACAATAATAGTGGGGGACTTTAACACCTCATTTACACCAATGGACAGATCATCCAGACAGAAAATTAATAAGGAAACACAAACTTTAAATGACACAACAGACCAGATAGATTTAATTGATATTTATAGGACATTCCATCCAAAAACAGCAGATTACACTTTCTTCTCAAGTGCACACGGAACAAGCTCCAGGAGAGATCACATCTTGGGTCACAAATCAAGCCTTGGTAAATTTAAGAAAATGGAAATCATATCAAGCATCTTTTCTGACCAAAACACTAGGAGATTAGAAATCAATTACAGGGAAAAAAACGTAAAAAGCACAAACACATGGAGGGTAAACAATACGTTACTAAATAACCAAGAGATCACTGAAGAAATCAAAGAGGAAATCAAAAAATACCTAGAGACAAATGACAATGAGAACACGACGATCCAAAACCTATGGGATGCAGCAAAAGCAGTTCTAAGAGGGAAGTTTATAGCAATACAAGCCTACCTCAAGAAACAAGAAAAATCTCAAATAAACAATCTAAACTTACACCTAAAGGAACTAGAGAAAAAAGAACAAACAAAATCCAAAGTTAGTAGAAGGAAAGAAATCATAAAGATCAGAGCAGAAATAAATGAAATAGAAACAAAGAAAACAAGAGCAAAGATCAATAAAACGAAAAGCTGGTTCTTTGAAAAGATAAACAAAATTGATAAACCTTTAGCCAGATTCATCAAGAAAAAGAGGGAGAGGACTCAAATCAATAAAATTAGAAATGAAAAAGGAGAAGTTACAATGGACACTGCAGAAATACAAAGCATCCTAAGAGACTACTAGAAGCAACTCTATGCCAAGAAAATGGATAACCTGGAAGAAATGGACAAATTCTTAGAAAGGTATAACCTTCCAAGACTGAACCAGGAAGAAATAGAAAATATGAACAGACCAATCACAAGCAGTGAAATTGAAACTGTGATTAAAAATCTTCCAACAAACAAAAGTCTAGGATCAGATTGCTTCACAGGTGAATTCTATCAAACATTTAGAGAAGAGCTAACACCCATCCTTCTCAAACTCTTCCAAAAAATTGCAGAGGAAGGAACACTCCCAAACTTATTCTATGAGGCCACCATCACCCTGATACCAAAACCAGACAAAGATACTACATAAGAAGAAAATTACAGACCAGTATCACTGACGAATATAGATGCAAAAATCCTCAACAGAATACTAGCAAACAGAATCCAACAACACATTAAAAGGATCAAACACCATGATCAAGTGGGATTTATCCCAGGGATGCAAGGATTCTTCAATATATGCAAATCAACCAATGTGATACACCATATTAACAAACTGAAGGATAAAAACCATACGATCATCTCAATAGATGCAGAAAAAGCTTTTGAAAAAATTCAACAAATTATGATAAAAACTCTCCAGAAAGTGGGCATAGAGGGCACCTACCTCAACATAATAAAGGCCATATACGACAAACCCACAGCAAACATCATTCTCAATGGTGAAAGACTGAAAGCACTTCCTCTAAGATCCGGAACAAGACAAGGATGTCCACTCTCGCCACTATTATTCAACATAGTTTTGGAAATCCTAGCCTCAGCAACCAGAGAAGAAAAAGAAATAAAAGAAATACAAATTGGAAAAGAAGTAAAACTGTCACTGTTTGCAGATAACATGATACTATACATAGAGAATCCTAAAGATGCCACCAGAAAACTACTAGAGCTAATCAATGAATTTGGTAAAGTTGCAGGATACAAAATTAATGCACAGAAATCTCTTGCATTCCTATACACTAAGAACAAAAGATCAGAAAGAGAAATTAAGGAAACACTCCCATTCACCACTGCAACAAAAAGAATAAAATACCTAGTAATAAACCTACCTAAGGAGGTAAAAGACCTATACTCAGAAAACTATAAGACACTGATGAAAGAAATCAAAGATGACACAAACAGATAGAGAGATATACTATGTTCTTGGATTGGAAGAATCAATATTGTGAAGATGACTATACTGCCCTGCTGCCGCGGAGCCAGGCGGAGGCGGAGGCGCAGGCACGGGTGCACTCTAGATTCGGCTCCACCCGTAACCCACCGCCATGGCCGTAACCCACCGCCATGGCCGAGGAAGGAATTGCTGCTGAGGGTGTAATGGACATTAATACTGCTCTGCAAGAGGTGCTTAAGACCGCCCTCATCTACGATGGCCTAGCACGTGGAATTCGCGAAGCTGCCAAAGCCTTAGACAAGCGCCAAGCCCATCTCTGTGTGCTTGCGTCCAACCGTGATGAGCCTATGTATGTCAAGTTGGTGGAGGCCCTTTGTGCTGAGCACCAAATCAACCTGATTAAGGTTGATGACAACAAGAAACTAGGGGAATGGGTAGGCCTCTGTAAAACTGACAGAGAGGGAAAACCCCGTAAAGTGGTTGGCTGCAGCTGTGTGGTGGTTAAGGACTATGGCAAAGAGTCTCAGGCCAAGGATATCATCGAGGAGTACTTCAAATGCAAGAAATGATCAAATAAAAAAACTGGGCTCTTGTTCCTCAAAAAAAAAAAAAAAAAAAAAGACTACACTACCCAAAGCAATCTACAGATTCAATGCAATCCCTATCAAATTACCAGTGGCATTTTTTACAGAACTAGAACAAAATATCTTAAAATTTGTATGGAGACACAAAAGGCCCCAAATAGCCAAAGGAGTCTTGAGGGAAAAAAACGGAGCTGGAGGAATCAGACTCCCTGACTTCAGACTATACTACAAAGCTACAGTAAAGAAGACAATATGGTACTGGCACAAAAACAGAAATACAGATCAATGGAACAGGATTGAAAGCCCAGAGATAAACCCACGCACCTATGGTCAACTAATCTATGACAAAGGAGGCAAGGATATACAATGGAGAAAAGACAGTCTTTTACAATAAGTGGTGCTGGGAGAACTGGACAGCTACATGTAAAAGAATGAAATTAGGACACTCCCTAACACCATACACAAAATAAACTCAAAATGGATTAGACACCTAAATGTAAGACCAGACACTATAAAACTCTTAGAGGAAAACATAGGAAGAAAACTCTTTGACATAAATCACAGCAAGATCTTTTTTGATCCACCTCCCACAGTAATGGAAATAAAAACAAAAATAAACAAATGGAACCTAATGAAACTTAAAAGCTTTTGCAAAGCAAAGGAAAGTACAATCAAGATGAAAAGACAGGGTTTCCTTGGTGGCGCAGCGGTTAAGAATCCGCCTGCCAATGCAGGGGACACGGGTTCGAGCTCTGGTCCGGGAAGATCCACATGCCACGGAGCAACTAAGCCCGTGTGCCACAACTACTGAGCCTGCGCTCTAGAGCCTGCGTGCCACAACAACTGAAGCCCACATGCCTAGAGTCCATGCTCCGCAACAAGAGAAGCCACCGCAGTGAGAAGCCCCCGCTCACCGCAGTTAGAGAAAGCCCGCGTGCAGCAATGAAGACCCAACACAGCCAAAAATAAATTAAATAATTTTTTTTTAAAGTTGAGAAAAGACAAAAAGACAACACTCAGAATGGCAGAAAATATTTGCAAATGAGAAACAGACAAAGGATTAAACTCCAAAATATATAAATAGCTCATGCAGCTCAATATTTAAAAAACAAACAACCCAATCAAAAAATGGGCAGAAGACCTAAATAGACATTTCTCCAAAGAAGACATACAGATGGCCAAGAAGCACATGAAAAGCTGCTCAACATCACTAATTATTAGAGAAATGCAAATCAAAACTACAATGAGGTATCACCTCACACCAGTCAGAATGGGCATCATCAGAAAATCTACAAACAACAAATGCTGGAGAGGGTGTAGAGAAATCAGAACCCTCTTGCACTGTTGGTAGGAATGTAAATTGATACAGCCACTATGGAGAACAGTATGGAGGTTCCTTAAAAAACTAAAAATAGAATTACCATATGACCCAGCAATCCCACTACTGGGCATATACCCTGTCTTCAAAAAGACACATGCACCCCAATGTTCACTACAGCACTATTACAATAGCCAGGCCATGGAAGCAACCTAAATGCCCATCGACAGACAAATGGATAAAGAAGATGTGGTACATAGATACAATGGAATATTCAGCCATAAAAGGAACGAAATTGGGTTATTTGTAGAGACGCAGATGGATCTACAGACTGTCACACAGAGTGAAGCAAGCCAGAAAGAGAAAAACAAATATCGTATATTAACGCATATATGTGGAAGCTAGAAAAATGGTACAGATGAACCGGTTTGCAGGGCAGAAACAGAGACAGAGATGTAGAGAACAAATGTACGTACATCAACGGGGGAAAGTGGCGGGGGGAATTGGGAGATTGGAATTGACATATATACACTAATATGTATAAAACAGATAACTAATAAGAACCTATGGTATAAAAAATAAATAAAATTAAATTTAAAAAAAACCCAAGAACAAAAAAACAATGTCCTGGAACAGCCCTAGATGGTTCTGGATTTCAGAGCTAGCTACATAATGGTCTCTTCTATCTCCACTCAAGGGTTCTGCTGAAGTGAGGTGATTTCCAGGGCCTAACCTGGCTTTTTTTTTTTTTTTTTAACTTCTTCCCATTCTAATTTCTGAGGCAGTTTGGATCCCTGGTGGCTGTCAGCATGTCACCCCTACTGTGGCCTCTGTCCCCAGAAGCTTGTGTCCCTGGAACCCTGGGTACAAAGGACTCGGCTCAGGGCAGGCACTAGGTCTACATGGGTTGGCAGGATGAGTGAAGAGACGAAGGTGACTCAGTCTCCTGCTCCAGGCTGGCCGGGCCATGCTGCAGCAAAGCTCAGGTCTGGGCACCACACTCGCACTGGGAGACAGAGAAACCTACGAGGAAGGAGAGTCTGGAGAGGCACAGCCGGGGGGTGTGGTTGGATCAGGTCACCTTTAACCACCTCAGTGGGGGCAGGCAGGGGATGAGCGTGGGAGGTCATAAGCAGATTTAAAGAGGTCAGAATGTGGGAGAAACAAGAGCCCCAGCAGGTCCCAGAGGAACTTAAGGGCCTAGAAGCAACAGGGCCTGTGAAAGGGCAGAGCTATTGAGGCAGACAATGGGAAGAGCAGGAGAGGGAGGGGATGGATAGGGCACCAGAAGCTGCTCTGAACGCAACCCACAATATACCCCTTTGTTGGAGGAGACCTCAGCAGGGCGGTGGGAAACAGCAGTAATGAAAGGACCTTGGGATAACGAGATGCTGTGGGTGGTCGGAGCAAGGTGTTTTGGCAAAAATGCTAAATGCAACAATGTGGGGAGATGGGCAAGTTTCTGCCACCACAGGAGGTGAGTGTGTAACCAGGGCAACAACAGCAGAGGGATGCCGAGAGGATGGGGCTCCAGGGAGCCAAGCAGTAGCCCAGAGGTGGCACATGAGCCCCTATCCACATTGGCCATGGGAACACGAGGCAATTAAAGGCATCCAGCAGAATCCAAGCACGAGCCCAGAAATACACCACCTGCCTCCTTGCATTCCGCTCTGCTGCCCACACACGTCCAGTCACCAGCTCTCCCACGTCCCCCGTGCAGTCCACCCCATGGCTCTGGGGCAAGGTCTTATCCCTGCTCACCTGGCCGCTCCGTCAGAGCATATGAAGCAGGCTGCATGAGCAGCCCCCACAGGCGCAGGTGCCCTTCACGTGGAGAGCACCAGAACACACCACATGCCCTGCACTTCATTTTACTCTCAACATCCCAGGGTAGAATGGCAAGTGTCAGAGTCACTTTTGGAAGTGGCAAACAGCTGGGATGGGAATGTAAATGTCAGCTCTGGCTCTGGGCACTCATCCTACTGCAGGGCTATCAGAACTACCACATGGTGTAACTCACAGTCCCTGAGCAAGTGCCCCTTGGCCCAAGTTGATGGATGGTCAGCCTGCAGCCCAGAGACCTACCCCTGGAAAGCTACCTCCCACCAACACAATCCCCCGGGAAGTGGCAGATCGGTCCTGCAGGTGAGCTTCGTCTCCCACCAGGATTCTGTCCTCCGCCTGGCAGCACTCACTCTCCTGAACAAGGCTCTGTGAGAACCTTTGCCCAAGCCCACCTGTTCCTGGTGCAGTCACCTGGGCTCGCCCACAGCTCAGAGACTGCCCAAGCAGAGGAGGGTGACAATTAAAAGTTGCTAAACGTGGCAGACAGCAAAGCTGCTGATGGCATCACTCTGTCATCATTCCCACAAGAGCCTCTTCATCCATCCTGCCTCTAGGAATAGAACTCTTGACAAAAGCAATAACGTTAGGCCCACAACGTCGCATTTCATGTCAGGTGAATCACAGAATCTCCAAGTTGGCGGGACCATAACAGTCCTCTCGTACGGTCTACAGATGGTGACTCACCTTCTGTGTCACTCCTTTAGAAGCAGCTGCTCCAGGCCTCCCATGACAGGAAGCTCCCTCTTTCAAGGTGACTCTTCTTGTCTTCAAACTGCTCTCACACTCACACAGGCCTTCCTCACATCTGGCCAACATGTATCTCCCGATCACTTCCAACATGACCCTAGCTTGGCCCTCGCCACTCCAGCACCTCCAGTCACTGGATAAAAATTCAGATTTCTCCTCTCAAAATCACCTGTCACAGGCTTTCCTTTCCAGAACTCTCTCCTCTTCCAAGATTCCTACATTTGCTTATATGCAGGTCTGGCCAACAACCCCCTAAGTGCATCTCCAGCAGGCTCCCCACTTCTTCCTGGAGCCCAGCCCCAGAAGAGAACACTCCCAGCCAGCAGGAGCAGCCTAGTCTACCAGACAGTCACTTCTGGGTCCTTGCCCAGGGCCTCACCTGCAACCACTGGTGCTTCCCTCAAGAGAAGCAGGAGAAAGTATTGGGAGCATATGTACTGATACACATGCTGTCCTCAAGAACCTTACAGGCTGGGGAGGGAAAAGATGTCCACAGATGACAGCCTGGGAAAGTGCTGAAACAAAGACTCCAGCAACACGCTAAGGCATATGTGTCAGGGAAAGTAGACTGTAGGCATGGGAAGGCCAAGAACTCTGAAGCCAAGATGGCCTGGATTCAAATCCCAAGCCTGCCACCCTCTGTGAGACCCTGGACAAGCTATTTAACCTCACTAGCCTCAGTTTACTAATCTATAAAATGAGGGGATTATACCCACTGACAAGATTATTGTAGAGATTAGACATGCTGGGTGTAGAACCCTCAGACCTGTGCCTGGTACTCAGTAGGCTACACAATGGCAATGGTTGGCATGATTCTTAATGGAAGCAATCTTTGAATTGGATGATTGAGAGCCAGTCAAATTTCTTAGGTTGACACTGAGAATAGAGGGAAAATCCTGAGCAAAAGCATAGTGTGGAGTGAAAGGAGCAAACATCTCGGGTCCATGGTGTGTAGGGAATGGGGTGGAGCGTGGGGCCAGGGCTGGGGGCTAGAGTGTCTAGAGTGTCAGCATTGTGGGGCAGGTGCTGAAGGAGGCCCCACTTGTGTGCATCCCTCCACTACTGGGTCCCATGTGGGGATGTCAAAGCAGGACTCTACGTACTCTCCGGGGCAGAGGGCAGCTTGGGGTCTTTTCTCAATCTGCCTCGTGAGATGATGCTCCTCCTGCAGGGCTGCAGGAAGGCTCTGCCCCCCAACTCCTTCTCTTTCTAAACTATGGCTCACATGTACTATGTTGAGCCCACTCGCTAGAATCCTTGATCTGACCCAAACATCCCCAGGACACCAGGCTCCCCCATTCCAAACTGGGATTATTCCAACAGCCCCCAGTTAGTTTCCCTCCAGCTAGTCTCCCACAACACTTCCTGTTACATTTCCCCTTCACTGTCAGAGGGCTCCCTCCCACCTAATGCTTGGAATCTCCAAATAATCCCTGGCACTACAGAGCTCCCAGCAACAAACACCAGGCCTGGCCCGGCCTCATCAACCTCTGCTGTTATTCCCAAACAATCTCCTGTTTATTCTGGAGCACAGTGAGCAACATCCCCTTCTCTGAGCTTCCTCCTCCTCAAAGCCCACCTCCTGAAGGAAGTCCTCTATTCAAGTCCACAGAAACTACTGAGCCTGAAAGAGAGCTGCATGGATAGAGCCCCTGGGAAACAAGCACACAAGACAGTGTGGTATACATGAGAAACCACTATAAGGGGGCAGGGTGCCTATTAGAAAGGCACCAAGTGCCATGGTACTTACTGTCAGGTGAGGAATGCACACCTCCAAACCTTGCTGAGTTCAAAGTGGGCAGTCCCTTATTTGCACAAGAAGCTAGACGGAAACACCTCCCTGAGGCTCTCAGACAGGGCCTTGCTTACTCAGAATGCCTTCATAAGGGCAAATGACCATCACACAGTAGAAGACAGATGGTTGGGTGAGGATGGGGGCAGGGCCCAGTCCTAAGAAGGGGGGCCAATCCACCACCTGACCTGCGCCCCATGGCCCATGTTCCAGACTGCCCAGGCCTGTGCTGGCATGTGCCTGTCAACAGGGGTTCGTTCTGTGGCCATTTCCTATTCCTAGTCCTTTCTCCCGGGCAATCTCAAGTTTCATGGGGATGGGGAACAGGCCTTCATGTCTCTCTGCATCATCCCCAGTGCACTTACGGGTAGGCAATTACAAGCAAAAGAGAAAGATGCCTGGTCTCCAGCTCAGAGAGCCTGATCTAATGATAAGGTATCCTTACCCAGGAAATACCCCAGACAAACTCCTCCCAATCCAGAGCTCTCTGCAGATGGTGGTGGAATCTCCTCTCGGGGTCTGCCAAGCTCCTGGTAACAGACAGGTGCCATCAGTGCTGGCCAGGGATTTGAATCTGGGACTGGGAACTGATGTTTTCAGCTTCAGATGAAGGGCAGTGGGGGCCAAAGGTTGGGCAGTGCCCCCATACACACCAGGAGCCCCAGACCCGTGCCACGTGATTCCAGCAGAGCAGGAAGCAGAGTCTCAGGACTCAGTCTGTGGCCACAATAGGAGCAGGAAGCCTGAGTTCATTCCCCACCCTATTTATTTGTCATTCTCTCACCCTCAGATAATCAACAGCCAGTTAGCAAGGCTCTGCAAGCTCCCATTAGATAAACTGCCTGATCAACGACTGCCAGAATCAGGAACTCCTGGGCAAACCTACAGACTTCTGGAAAGAATCCTTCCTTTGTCAGCAACTCTTGGGAAACCTCCCTGCCTCCTGTAGCTAAGCTACACCACACAGAGCTCCAAGGGCAAGCCAGGCAGGGCCCTGGCACAACACTGCCTCTGTGAGGTCCCACATCTTCTGACCTGTGATGAAACCCAGCCCAAAGGGTGAGCAGGGCGGTGTCCGCTGTGACCACTGCATCACAGCCTGGGCTTCCCAGCCAGTTGGCATTTGTTTTGTTGAATCCATTTGGAGCACAGAAGAAAACATGAAAAACTTTAGGGGAGAGCTGGAGAATGTCCCAGTTTCTCCTTCACCTGTGGTCAGCACAGAGCTGGCTGCAAGAAGGTGGCTTCCCTCCCTTCCTCTCACCACCCTGAGGCACGTGATGTGGGGACCCCCTAGGGAAGGCCAGCCCCCATGCTCACAGGAGGGAAATCCTTGACTGACCCCACGACCATGTCCTGAAGCTGACAGGGAAGATGATCGAGCACAGGACCACAAGCACTGCAGGCACTTTGCCTTCATGAGGCTTTGGGGCAACTCCTGTAGGAAATGCTGCTCTGGGCCAATTGGTTGAGACCAGGGAGGGCCCAGTCCAACATTCCTGGGAGGAAAGCTGGGCTGCAGAAGGGAGCTGGTCCCAGAGCTCCCTCCCCTCTCCATGGGTTGTTCAGGAGGCATGGATAGCAGTGCAGGCCTGAGAGGAACACTGTGGGGAGCACTCTGCAGGGGCCACTTGGGGAGGGGCCCTCACTGCCTTGGCAGAAGCCTGTCATCCTGCAAAGCTTACCTCACCTCCCACATAAAGCCATCACACATTCTTCTCTTCACAACCTCCCCAAGAACATTCTATCCAGCTTGCTGTGTTCACCGTTTCCTGTGGTGAGCCTTGTCTCCTACCCCGTCAGCATCCTGTCTGAGGACCAACCAGTTCTTACTCTTTCTGCACCTCCCTTCAGCTCCCAGCAGTGCTGAAACCTAACAGGTCTTTTCAGGCATCAGGACTATCAATGGATCCAAAGACACAAACTGATGCCCTGCTGGTTGAATTAGGGCCAGAAGTAAGCATTTGCTGGGTTAAGCACATGGTACTGCTTAAATATGTGAATTATATTTTAACACTTTAAGATCAGATTTTCTGGCTTCTCTTTAAAAAACTAGAATGTCTGGGTGCATGGAGTCCACCCTGCTCTGTGGCAAAACTGGGCTGAGATGAGAAGCAGCTGTTCCTTTAGACAGGGCACGGTCACTAGCTTGCCCTAGTCCTCTGGACTAGATGCTATGGATGCCCTGTCCTGCTTCCTCTCAGCCCACCTCTGGGCTCGCCTGCAGCTGCAGTGCTCACGTGCGTGCTGACAGCTTCCCATGGCCAGTGCCTGTATCTCTCTGCTTCTTTGCCTGAGGACTTTCTCCACCACTAGTTGGCATTCAGAACAGCCCAGAAGTGCCAGGCGTTAAAAGCCCCTGCAAAGAAATTCTCGACTCATACAAGAGTCAGTGGATTAAAACCCACCCTCTTTCCTGCCCCTCAGTGGTACAATTCTGAGCACATTCCACATGATTATTCACAGGGTCCTCAGTCTGCTCCCAAGTCCTTGTCTCAGGGCTCACTTTTGGGGAAATTCAAGCTAAGATACCCTACTAGTCTCACTTTACCATTTTTACATCATCTGTCTGGCCCCACGAACACGGCCCTGAGAGCACATGCCCCTGATTAAGGGCTGTAGGATAGGAGCCCCCACCCACCCAGGGGCCTCCCAACGTCCCCGAGACAGAAGACTCACCTCCCCCGAGTAACTGTACTTGCCCCTGAGGATCTGCCGGTACAGCCGGGTGCGGTTGTCATCCTCAAAGGGCATGGTGCCACTGAGCAGGATGTAGGCGATGACGCCCAGCGCCCACATGTCGACTGAGTTGGTGTAGGGCTTGCGGACCAGTACCTCAGGGGCAATGTACTCGGGTGTGCCACAGGTGGTCTTCATCAGGCAGTCGTCACCCTTCTTGCGGGCACTGGCCAGGCCAAAGTCGGTGATGATGATCTTGGAGTCAGTGCCTGGGTGGTAGTAGAGCAGATTCTCAGGCTTGAGGTCTCGATGTGTGATGCCCAGTGCATGCAGATACCGGACGCCATCCAGTACCATCTGCAGCACTCGAGTGGCGTCACGCTCAGTGAAAGAACCCTTGGCGATGATGCGGTCAAAGAGCTCTCCACCAGTGGCCAGCTCCATCACCATGTACACGCGCTCCTGTGTCTCAAACACCTCCACCAGCTGGATGATGTTGGCGTGGCGCACCCGGCGCAGCACACGCAGCTCCGACTCACACACCTCCCGCCCCTCCCGGTACTTGGTCTCAATCATCTTAATGGCATATGGCTGCCGGGTTGCCCGGTGCTCCACACGCACCACTCGGCTGAAGCTGCCTCGGCCAATCAGGGCTTTGATGTCGTACTTGGCTGTCACACGTGGGTCGAACTTGGCCCTGTACTTAGCCACCCTGGCCCTGCGTGGTGGCTCTGAGGGAGGCTCTGTGTGGCCAGTAGTGGGGGCACCAGGGCAGGGGTTTGCACCCTGACTGGCTTCTGGGAACCCAGCTTTCAGAGGGCCAACACTGTCCACCTCTGTAATGAAGTGCTTGTACACATCGCTCTTAGTGCCACTGAAGGGCTCCACCTTCTTGACCAGATCCAGCTGGACATCCTTGGGCGGCTCGGGAAGGACCTTGCTTGTCCCACAGCCCATCACGGACACGGGGGCATCCTCTCTAGCGAGGCTGGCAGAACCTGCTCTGCAGGCAGTGCCCCGTCTACACCTACACAGACAGAAGAAAGGAACTCAGCATAGCCAGGGACACTTCTGGAGGGATCCCAGCCATCCTCCTTACCCCCTCCCCCCTGGCCCTGGATAAACCCAGACTGAAGACCTGACTCTGGTATGGTTCCCTGGAAGGGAGAATGGCTTTGGCCCCTGAGTGCTTAGAGCCCAGATGCCATGAAGGATCCACATGAAAGACTGGGTCTGAGTTCCGTGGTCTTGATGTACATCTCCAGGGGTATAATTTTCATGCTGCTCTTCAACTCTGAGGAGGGGCAGGAACATGCACCAGGCTCAGCTGTCACTGCCTCCACCCTCCTCCCTACTCTCTCCCTGGGTCCCTTATCATAGTTGAAGTCCTATGTTTTTTAAAGGTTAAAATTATTCCTCTTATTACTCTGACTCATCTTTTCTGAAACGGGGGCGTGGAGTGTTGGAGGCCTGTTCTCCAACACTATCACCCACCAGGGTGTAGAAAGCCACTTCCCCAAGGCCTCCTCCCTCATGGATACCTTCCTAGCCCTCTAGGCCTCCTGCAGGGGTTGATCCCCCACTGCAACAACCCACCACCACCCACTGCTCTGGGTGCTGCCCTAACCTCACTCTTCCCTGGATGGCTCGCACTACTTTTCTAATGCACCATCTTCACCCTGGCAGTTTAACACCCTGTTCCATGGTCTCTCACTTCCCCAGTTTACCACATAGATGGCTAAAATGCCACACAAGTCCCAGAAATGGCTAAAATCAATTCCAGTGAAGTAGGAACCACAAGCCTTAGCACACTGCCACCAGATAGCCACCAAACTAGCCTGCGATTCATTTAAGAGGCAGAGGGGGGAACTTCCCTGGTGGCACAATGCTTAAGAATCCACCTGCCAAGGCAGGGGACACGGGTTCGAGCCCTGGTCCGGGAAGATCCCACATGCCATGGAGTAACTAAGCCCGTGTGCCACAATTACTGAGCCTGCGTGCCACAACTACTGGAGTCCACGTGCCTAGAGCCCGTGCTCCACACCAAGAGAAGCCACCGCAACAAGAAGCCTGCGCACCACATCGAAGAGTAGTCCCCGCTTGCCACAACTAGAGAAAGCCCGCGCAGCAAAGAAGACGCAGTGCAGCCAAAAAAAAAAAAAAAAGAGGCAGAGCGGGCCTTGAGCTCAGAAAGGACACTAACAACTTCATCCAGATGAGACTCAGGCTGTGGATTGGGGCACTCTGCTTCCATGGGATGAGAATCCAGGAGACTTTCCCATTTGCTTTCCAGACAAAGATGTTCCAACTATTAATACCTTGTGGCTGGTGGGGCCCTGGACAAGTTGAAGTGCTGAAGTACCGTTTTCCAGAGGTCATTTCTATCCAGCCTGCCCTTCTCTAAGTCTATCTGTGGGCCCCAGGGGTGAAAGAAAAGAGTTGAGAATTTCCTATTAATTAGGATATACAGAATTGGGGATAAAATGATCAACTCAGAACAAGCGTTTACTGAACATCTACTAGCGATACAGGAATGAATAAGACGTCCAGTGCAGGTATATTTTAACATACCCAATACAGGCAAAACATGGTCGATAAACTCATCGTCTAAATGAAGAGCAAAACATCAAAACAGGTAATTTCAATATAACAAAGTAAATGTTAGGCTTGAGAAACAATAGTAGATACATGAATGACACAAGAATGACACAGGGATTAGGGAAAGCTTCCTGGAGGAGGCGACCCCCATGCTGAATTTGAAGTAAGAATGAGGCAGGTGAGGAAAGGTGGGAATGTTGTTTCAGACAGAGAGAATGACACACTCAAAGGCTCAGAGGCCCAGAGCAGCATCCCGTGCCTGGGAATGTGCAGTCTGGTGATGTGAAGACAGAACTGGGGGCTGAAGTGTTGGAAGGTCAGCAGGAACTAGGCTGTGGAGAGCAGCCCAAGTTATAGCGAGGAGCCAGGACCTTCCTGGGAGGTGAAAGGAAGCTACCAAAGGGTTTACAAGGAGAGGCGACTCTGTGTTTAGAAACAAGTATAAGGCTGAACTGGAGGAGGGTCAAAGTGGACTGAAAGGGCCAGTGAGGAAGGTAGCAGCACAGACAGGGTGGCGGAATGGAGAGAGGTCAGCAGGAGAAGTGACAGGGACTGGAGGCTGGACATAGGGGTGAAAGGGAGGAGAGGACAGCACTCCAGTCCCTCACTCCAGCTCCTGGGCAGAAGGTCAGGAGTGCAGCAGGAGGGACAGGCTTGGGAAGCAGTAGGAAGAGTTCAGTTCTGGAAGTGCTGCAGTGGGGTGGCTGGATGTAGAATCTAATGGTTGAAAAGATCTGGTCAACCAAGGGGGAAAGAGGGGGATAAAATGGGAGATTGGGGTTGACATATACACACTGCTTTATATATAAAATAGATAATAAGGACCTACTGTATAGCACAGGGAACTCTACTCGATACCCTGTAATGACTGATATGGGAACAGAATCTAAAAAAGAGTGCATATATGTATATGTATAACTGATTCACTTTGCTGTACACCAGAAACTAACACAACATTGTAAATCAACTACACTCCAATAAAAATTAATTTAAAAACAAAAAAGAAGAAGGAAAAGAGCTAGTCAGGGTCAGAGATTCCATGGCTGCCCAGGGGCAACACCAACCCCCACCCCCAACCTGTTTCAAAGCCAGCAAAAGATCCCATGAAAGGCAGCAGAGGGAGACCCAGGGAGGTTTTTGCTGGGGCACCTTGAGGGTCACAGAGAACCCACACAGAGGCCCTGAGTGAGAGTCTGAATCCAAGATGGTGGTAACTGACCAATGTGGCTAAGGTGGTGATAACTGACCAATAACTGACCAATGTTCCCAAGGAAAAAGCTCACCTCTGAAATGTACACAAGACCTTGATTACCAATCCATCAGACAAAAAGACCAAAGATTAAGGGCTCAGGTTTTAATCAGTATGTCAGTATGACTCTCAGCAGAATGAGATTTATCTTTCCTCACATAAGAGGAAAAGATTCCTCAACCAACATGGGCTCTTCAGGATTTGCTGCAGTTTTCACCCAAATGCCCAGGAGATCCCATACAGCAGCTTAGGAAATCATGTTTAAACACAGGCATTTAGGGATTCCCTGGTGGCACAGTGGTTAAGAATCCGCCTGCCAATGCAGGGTACACGGGTTCGAGCCCTGGTCCAGGAAGATCCCACATGCCGCAGAGCAACTAAGCCCGTATGCCACAACTACTGAGCCTGTGCTCTAGAGCCTGCGACCCACAACTACTGAGCCTGTGTGCCACAACTACTGAAGTCCACGCACCTAGAGCCCGTGCTCCAAAACAAGAGAAGCCACCGCAATGAGAAGCCCATGCACCACAACGAAGAGTAGCCCCTGCTTGCCACAACTAGAGAAAGCCCGCGTGCAGCAACGAAGACCCAATGCAGCCATAAATAAATAAATTAATAAATTATAAAAAAATAATAAACAAAGGCATTTAGAAACAAGGTTCTTTTTCACAGAGGCCAAAGATTAGAACTGTGGACTTTGGAATTTTGCAGACTCATCTCTTCCTTCAGGGAAAATACAAGACTTAATACAGTAAAGGGCTGCAGCTCAGGAAAAAAAAGCTCTTGGGCCAGGATTCCTGAGGCAGAACACAGGCCCTGATACCCAAGACCGCACTGTGAACAACATCTACCACCATTCAGAGAGAAGACAAATTGCATGGGTGATGCAGCACAGCTACTCAGATGTCACTTCTTCCTGGAGAGGAGGTACAACCCTAGATCTGCAAAATAAGTAACTGTCTCCAGGTGTACCCACAGGCTCTTTTTGTTTAGATGTGCATATCTAGTCTGGTCCTGATGAGAAAAACTAAGGTTTACAAAAGAAAAGGGCTGACTTTTCACTTTAAACAAAGTCTAAGCAAGGATCTCAAGTCAGCAGTGAGACAGCCAAGGATTATCCCTCTCTGACCTTCCTTATTCCTTTCTGGGACACAGTTTCTCTCATATTTGTTCCAATTAGAAACTCTTCAAAGACAGGCTGATGCTGGTACTCCACCTTCCCAACTACAGATCAAGAGTGCAGGAAAGAAGGTACCAGCTCTGATGCGGGGAATTGCTGATGACCTCCAGGTGATCATAGCTGCTCCACACTCCAATCACATCTGTTAAATTCTCTTTTCACATCAGTTAGGTGAAAAGGCAAACAGGGACAAGGGAAGCAGCTGGCAAAATTCCTTCTGTGAAGAGGGCAAAGTGTTTTCCTGTCCTCAGCTCTCATGTATGTGCCCCCAGCAGAGTGACCAGGGTGGGGGTGAATGAGGAAAGCCTCGAGAAGCGACCTCCCAGGAAGGTCATGCTATGCCAGCTCTCACAAATCACTATTCTGTCTCATGACACCAATCCTAACACATCTTACAGAAAGTATTGAACTCTCTGGAGTCGGCCTCCACACCTTCAACTCCAAGCCTGACCCAAAGCACTCCTCAAAGAAGGTAAGCATATTGGACAGAGTGCAGCAGTAGGCATGAGCATTCAGCACTACTGTCCTCGCTAACACTTTATAGAAATGACATGCCAAAAAGGTAGAAACTTGTCCAAAGCCACTCAGATAGTGACAGTCGAGAATGAACCAAAATCTCATTCTCCATCCAGAGCTCCTTCCACCAAACCAGATAGACTCCAGAAGTGCCTGGGGCCTAGCTGAGCTCAGACTCACCAGGCCAAGGTCTCAATCCTTCCTCATACCACTCAGCTGATGAATCAACGAACCTTCAAGAGGATCTTTTTTTTTTTTTTTTAATTTATTTTTGGTTGTGTTGGGTCTTCATTGCTGTGCACGGGCTTTCTCTAGTTGTGGCAATCAGGGGCTACTCTTCGTTGCGGTGCGCAGCCTTCTCATTATGGTGGCTTCTCTTGTTGCGGAGCACGGGCTCTAGGCTCACGGGCTTCAGTAGTTGCGGCACACTGGCTCAGTAGCTGTGGCTAATGGGCTCTAGAGCTCAGGTTCAGCAGTTGTGGCACACAGGCTTAGTTGCTCCGCGGCATGTGGGATCTTCCTGGACCACGGCTCGAATCCGTGTCCCCTGCATTGGCAGGTGGCTCCTTAACCACTGCGCCACCAGGTAAGCCCGAGGATCTTTTCTGAAGGGCATGTTCCAAAACCTCCATTCCACGTACAATCTGGGTCACACTGCTCACTGCTATACTCTAGATTACTTTTGATCACTAGAGTTGTCAGCCTTTTGAGGGAAGGGGCCACTTCTCAGGTTTCTAGAACTCTCTGGCTCCCAACCAAGTGCTGAGCTCTGAGCAGGCATTCAATGTTTGTTAACACTGAGTGAAAGGTGGGCTGGTTCTCAGGCTTCTTTTTGCTGCAGGGCAACAATCCCAGAACCTCAGAAATTTTCAAGTGGCAGGAAGAGGCCAGATTGGTGGTTAAACCAAAGCCATGCTCTTTGGGCGCCTGTATAAATGTCCTCAAAAACAAAGGAAGCCAGAGTTCTCGGGTCTATTTGGGTCTTACAGATTGTTATCTGAACTCCAAAGCAAGTTTGTCCATAAACTGCCAGACCCATCTGTGGGGAGACCAGGGGCCTAGGAGCAGAGGACAGGGATGGATCCTGAAACAATTTTCCCGGCCACAGAAGTCTGTGGATGCCTCCCAGGCAGGCACCCAGCCCACTCCAATAACACCTCCTAAGACCGTTCTCCACGGCAAAGCTTCACAACCTTTTGCCTGCAAAGATCTCTATATTCTGCTCCCATGTTTTGAAAGACTGTCTATCAAAATGAAGTAGGCAGTAATCTCTCAGGAATCCCAGAAATAAGTAACTGCTAAACAGCACTTCTAACCATCACGAGGCAAGCAGGGATAGCAGGCAAAGAAGTCTGTCACTTTAGATAAAAACCCCTGACCCTCACGCCACACACAAAAATAAACTCAAAATGGCTTAAAGACTTAAATATGAGACAAGACACCATAAAACTCCTAGAACACAGGCAAAACATTATCTGACATAAATCGTACCAATGTTTTCCTAGATCAGTTCCCCAAGGCAATAGAAATAAAATCAAAAATAAGCAAATGGGACCTAATCAAACTTATAAGCTTTTGCACAGCAAAGGAAACCATAAACAAATCAAAAAGACAACCTATGGAATGGGAGAAAATATTTGCAAATGATAGGACCAACAAGGGCTTAATTTCCAAATTATACAATCAGCACCTACAATTCAATAACAAAAAAACAAACAAACCAATCGAAAAATGGTTAGGGCTTCCCTGGTGGTGCAGTGGTTAAGAATCCGCCTGCCAATACAGGGGACACAGGTTCGAGCCCTGGTCCGCAAAGATCCCACATGCCACGGAGCAACTAAGCCCGTGTGCCACAACTACTGAGCCTGCACTCTAGAGCCCGTGAGCCACAACTACTGAAGCCCACGTGCCACAACTACTGAAGCCTGCATGCCTAGAGCCCGTGCTCCACAACAAGAGAAGCCACCGCAATGAGAAGCCGGCGCACCACAACGAAGAGTAGCCCCCCCTCACCACAACTAGAGAAAGCCTGCATGCAGCAACGAAGACCCAACGCAGCCAAAAATAAATATAAAAGAAATAAAATAAATAATTTTTTTTAAAAAAAGAAAGAAAAATGGTTAGAAGACCTAAATAGACATTTCTCCTAAAAAGACATACAAATGGCCAATAGGCACTTGAGAAGATGCTCATCATCGCTAATTACCAGAAAAATGCAAATCAAAACAGTGACGTACCACCTCACACCAGTCAGAATGGCCATCATTAAAAAATTGACACGGCTTTCCTGGTGGCACAGTGGTTGAGAGTCCGCCTGCCGATGCAGGGGACACGGGTTTGTGCCCCGGTCTGGGAAGATCCCACATGCCGCGGAGCGGCTAGGCCCATAAGCCATGGCTGCTGAGCCTGCGCGTCCGGAGCCTGTGCTCTGCAGCAGGAGAGGCCACAACAGTGAGAGGCCCGCGTACTGCAAACAAAAACAAAAACAAAAACAAAAAACATGACAAATAATAAATGCTGGAGAGGGTGTGGAGAAAAGGGAAACTCTCTTACAGTGTTGGGAGGAATGTAAATTGGTGCGGTCACTATGGAAAACAGTATGGAGGTTCCTCAAGAAACTAAAAATAGAGTTGCTATATGATCCAGCAATCCCACTCCTGGGCATATACCCAGAAAAAACTATAATTCAAAAAGATACATGCACCCCTATGTTCACAGCAGCACTATTTACAACAGGCAAGACATGGAAACAACCTAAATGTCCATCAACAGATGAATGGATAAAGATGGTGTGTGTGTGTGTGTGTGTGTGTGTGTGTGTGTGTGTGTGTGTGTGTGTCTGTGTCTGTGTCTGTGTCTGTGTGTATGGAATGGAATATTACTCAGCCATTAAAAAGAATGAAATAATGCCATTTGCAGCAACATGGATGGACCTAGAGATTATCATACTAAGCAAAGTTAAGTCAGAGAAAGACAAATACCATATGATATCACTTATATGTGGAATCTAAAACACAAGTGAACATATCTAAGAAACAAAAACA
The DNA here is from genome assembly GCF_011762595.2 of Tursiops truncatus. Classification (NCBI taxonomy): domain Eukaryota; kingdom Metazoa; phylum Chordata; class Mammalia; order Artiodactyla; family Delphinidae; genus Tursiops; species Tursiops truncatus. The sequence goes on from NC_047052.1 coordinate 18,581,322, forward strand.
GACTCACAAATATAGAGAATGGACTTGTGGTTGCCAAGGGGCGGGGGGGAGGGAAGAATTGGGAGTCTAGGATTAGCAGATGCAAACTACTGTATATAGAATGGATAAACAACAAGATCCTACTGTATAGCACAGGGAACTATATTCAATATCCTGTGATACATCATAATGGAAAAGAATATGAAGAATATATATGTGTAACTGAGTCACTTTGCTGTACAGCAGAAATTAAACACAACACTGTAAATCAACTATACTTCAGTAAGATTTAAAAAAACAAAACAAAACCCTGAACAAGGACCTCTGCAACCTTAGGGGGAACCACACGATTCTGCTTTCTGAAACAGGAGAACTGGGACTTCCCTTGTGGCGCAGTGGCTAAGAATCTGCCTGCCAATGCAGGGGACATGGGTCCGGGAAGATCCCACATGCTGCAGAGCAACTAAGCCCATGCACCACAACTACTGAGCCTGCGCTCTAGAGCCCGCGTGCCGCAACTACTGAGCCCGTGTGCTGCAAATACTGAGCCTGCATGCTGCAACTACTGAAGCCCGTGCACCTAGAGCCCGTGCTCCGCAACAAGAGAAGCCACCGCAATGAGAAGCCCACACACCACAACGAAGAGTAGCCCCTGCTTGCCACAACTAGAGAAAGCCCGCGTGCAGCAACGAAGACCCAATGCAGCCATAAATAAATAAATAAATAAATGTTTAGAAAACTAAAACAGGGAAACTGACACAAGACCCAGCAATTTCATTTTCAGAAATAATTCTACAAAACCACTTCCACAAGTACACAAAGATAGATTTGCAAAAGAAAGCTCATGGAACCATTCTTTATAATAATGAAAAAATTGAAACAACCCAAATATTCATCAGGAAGGAAATAATTAAATAAACTAAGATACAATCACATAATGGAATGCTCTGCAGCTGTTGAAATGAATGAGGTAAATCCATATATATTGACAAAGAAAGATACCCGTCAGTTTGATTGGCTGTGTACTGGTATCCACGTCTGTGATGTACCAAGGAGTTTAAAACAGTCTGTGAAGGGACTTCCCCAGTGGTCCAGTGGTTAAACTCTGCGCTTCCACTGCAGGGGGGCAGGGGTTCAATCCCTGGTCGGGGTAGTTCCGCATGCTGCGTATTGCAGCCAAAAAAAAAAAAAAAAAAGAGTATGTGAAGCATATGTCTAATGAGAAATTTCTAAAAAGGTATAGACATATACATGGGGAAAAAATATCCTGGAAAGGTAGAAGAGAAGCTGTTGACAGTGACTGTCTCTAGGGTATGGGAATGTCGGGGGAACAGGTGGAAGGAAGGGAGACTCTTACTTCTCACATTACATACTTCTGTGCTATTGCTATATTTTAAAGTCATCACCATATATTATATTTTTAAAGTTAAAAAATACATATTGTAGGGCTTCCCTGGTGGCTCAGTGGTTGAGAATCTGCCTGCTAATGCAGGGGACAAGGGTTCGAGCCCTGGTCTGGGAGGATCCCACATGCCGCGGAGCAACTAGGCCCGTGAGCCACAACTACTGAGCCTGCGCGTCTGGAGCCTGTGCTCCGCAACAAGAGAGGCCACGATAGTCAGAGGCCCGCGCACCGCGATGAAGAGTGGCCCCCGCTTGCCACAACTAGAGAAAGCCCTCACACAGAAACGAAGACCCAACACAGCAAAAATAAATAAATTAATTAATAAACTCCTACCCCAACATCTTCTTTAAATAAATAAATAAATACATATTGTAGAAATGCATAGACTAGTATATACATAAGAAAAAAAGCTGGGGGAATATACACCAAATTATTATACCAAATATACACCAAATTATTTTAAAAATGATTAGTGTTTGTGTCTAAAGACACAGTTCATTATTCACTTCCGTAATGTTTTAGCTTTTAACACCATTTCATAATAAGAATTGTTACAACTTCTTTTTGGAATATAATAACTCAGGACTCCACCTCTTAAAGACTCTATGCACCACTGCTCTACATGGTAATAACTGGTGAGCAGAGACTCCTGCTTTAGGGCTGAGAGAAGGAGAGTTCAACAGTTTGTCGTGTCCTCCTCATTTTATCCTGATCCTCAACTCCATCTGAGACATCCCACCCACTGCCCATCCCATCATCAGAAATACAGCCTCTGGCAATGTACCTGGGGTTCTCCTTCCAAAATCCCAAAGTTCAACCCATAAATATTTACTGAGCTCCTGCTGTGGGCCAGGAACTCTGCCAGGGGCTGTGACAGATAAAAAGAAGGCAGTTATAATCTCTGTTCTCAAGGAACTTACAGCCCAAATGGCTCCACACCAAGTGTCCCCTGATCCATTACTCTTATGATGCCCTGTGAGGCCACTTCAAGGCTGGCAGCCTGGAAGGGGTCCCTCTGTGATAATTTTCCTCTAGCAAATGAAAACAGCACATTTTTCTACTTTAGCATCACATGAGATGCCATGGCAACAGAGGGCTGTACCAAGAATTAGCTCAGTGATGACCTAGCCAACACAAATTGGCTTAATACTTACTGAGTAAGATTCCTGGAAGAAAAGAAAGTTCAAATAAATAAGTCTCTCTCCAGCTCTCAACAAGCGGAATTGTTTCCTTTCTTCCAGGGCTGTACTTCTCAAATTTTTCTCTGTGCACCCTGGGCCAATGGAGACAGCTGTTCTCAGCTATCTCAAAGCTTAAGGGTCAGTACTTTGGCACACCTATAGCCACTTCACATCACACAGTTAGGAAGCAATGGAGAGGATCAAAGTTGCCCAAACAGGGCTTCCCTGGCGGCGCAGTGGTTGAGAGTCTGCCTGCCGATGCAGGGGACACGGGTTCGTGCCCCAGTCCAGGAAGATCCCACATGCCGCGGAGCGGCTGGGCCTGTGAGCCATGGCCGCTGGGCCTGTGCGTCCGGAGCCTGTGCTCCGCAACGGGAGAGGCCACAACAGTGAGAGCCCTGCGTACCGCAAAAAAAAAAAAAAGTGCCCAAATAACATGCTCACACTTACAAAGTAAAAACAGACGGCTAAACCAAAGTCTCACTCACTTAACGATGAACTTGTGAGTGACAGAGAACCCCAGTATCTAGTTCAGATTTCACAGACACTAGGATCTTCTGGGGTATTCCATTCCAAGTGAGGCTCAGCTCTAGCTCAGTGTAAGAGGCAAACTAGGATCTTCTGGGGTATTCCATTCCAAGTGAGGCTCAGCTCTAGCTCATTGCAAGAGGCAAACAGGTTTCCTGAAAGCTGCACTTTCTTTAGCTCATTTACACAACTTAACAAGAATTGCAATTAGACCTGGACAACATACTTATTCAGCAAACCCGCCCTCCAGTGAGTCAGCAATCCACATCTTTTCTAGGGTAGTGGCCAACTGCAACTGCCCTGAGTAGAAGCAGTTTTGTCAGAGCTATCTCTGATGATCAGAAATTACCTCAAGGAAATCACATAACATAAGGTAGCTTCCTACACAAGACTCAGTCTGAAGAGCAAACAGGCTTACTAAGATGAGATCTCCTTTTGACATGGGATAAACCCTGGGAAGAACAGCCATTAGTAATAACAGTGGCTTCCATTTCCTAAGTTTCAACTGTGCTAAGCGTCTTATATGCATTCTCACTCCTCTCTGCAACCACATAAAGTAGGCATGATTATTCCTATTATGGGATGAGCAAACTAGGACTCAAAGAACCTCAAGATCTCATAAAAATCAAGAACTGAATCAAAGTCTTTCTTATTCCAAACCCCATACTTCTAACCACCAAATCATCCTGCCTCCCCAAGATATGGGAAATGAGACTGCAACAGCAGTTGTGTGCTACAAGGCACAGCTGGCCCTTCCCACTGGACAAAGACACAACAGTTTCCTGGAGTAATGACAAAGATTTTCAACTAAGGAGCATAGTAAAGTCACCTGGAGAGTTTTAAAAAAATACAGATTCCGGGCTTCCCTGGTGGTGCAGTGGTTGAGAGTCCGCCTGCCGATGCAGGGGACACGGGTTCGTGCCCCGTTCCGGGAAGATCCCACATGCCGCGGAGCGGCTGGGCCCGTGAGCCATGGCCGCTGAGCCTGCGCGTCCGGAGCCTGTGCTCCACAACGGGAGAGGCCACAGCAGGGAGAGGCCTGCGTACCGCGCAAAAAAAAAAAAAAAAAAAATACAGATTCCTACCAGATTCCAGATATTCTGCATCAAAATCTCAGAAAATGAAACTCTTGAATTTGTATTTTGAAAAACCACCCTAGGAGATTTTAGATCATCAGGTTGACAAGGCTGCACCACCTACCACATGCACACGTGTGAATGTGCAAACAGGACACTCGCATTTGCTGTGCTCATCTCAGGTCCTGGCCCCTGATATGTGCTCAGTAGTATAGCTGAATCTATATCCATTCTTAAATCAGCAACCCATCACAGTTGACTCAGCTCCTACTTTACGCCAAGCACAGAGCCAGACACTGATATGCAGACAGAAGAGACAATCCCCAGGCCAACCATCAGGTGACACAACACAATAAACTCCAACAGTAGTCACATGAATTGAAGTACAGAGGAGTCAATGGTTACATGTGAAGGGAGGCTTTTCCAAGGAAATTAAATCTAAGGTGGATTTTAAAGGACAGATGTAAATTTTCTAAACTGGTGGGTGGAGGTGGGGGTGGGGAAAAGAAGAGTAGTACAAAGTGAGAAAATTGCGTATCTAAAGCGAAAGGGTGTTAAAACACAGAGCTAACGGCAGATGTACATACCCCCAACAACAAACTATGTATGCAGGAGACAGAAGTGCCCAGGTGTTAACTTCAGGGTTATGCCAGATTATGAAGAGCCCTGAATGCCCTGCTATGAAGTTTGGCCTTTACCCTGCAGGTACCAAGGAGCCAGTTTTAGGCAATGAAGGACTTATTCAGATTTTCAAGTGGGAATTATCACTTCACAGTTTCAGGAGAGGGAGTGAGCGTGGGGGAGCTGGGCTTCCCCTTATAAAAGCAGAGGGATAACTGGGTTACAAAGCAGGCGACCCGGCTGGACTCAGGTGTGATTTTCCCCGGCCTGAACAAGGAAGAGACTAGCTGCCCCCCGACCCTGTCGTTCAGTAGCAAAAGAGGAGGTGTGGAGTAGGTGCCAGACACGAGAAGGTAGTGAGGACAACCAGGTTGGTTCACCCTGACCGATGTCGACTGGTTGAACAGCTGGCAGGACAGCTGACCACGTCCACCTGGCCCTTGGGGCCTCAGAGACGGGCTACCCAGCGCAGCAGCATGTTTCAAGGCCAGTCAAGCCTCGGACACCAGGGACCCCAAGCAGCCATCGCCTGGCCTGCTACCCACTCCCCCTAGGCCCCGGCGCAGCGGGCACAGGCCGAGGGCTCTGGGCTGGGCAGGGACGGGCCCAGTGCTCCAGGAAGCGACCGTGGCTGCAGCTCGTCAGCCCCTCCCGCCCATGGGGCCGTCGGTCCTGGCCGGGCCGCCTCACCTCGCGCGGGCGGCGGGCTCTTCGGCGTCCGGGCGACTGTGCTGACCCTCTCCGGGCCGCGGACACAGCCCCGACCCCCAACACCGCCGCCGCCGCCGCCGCCATCCTCAGGCGTCAGCGTCGTGGCGTCATCACAGCGCGCTCTTGACGCCAAAACAAATCCGGGCCGCCCACGGGGCGGGACAGGGGCGGACTCGAGAGGGCCGGGCTACGTGGTTGGCGGCTCTCCGAGCGTGGCTTGCCAGTCAACGCCTTCAGGGCGGGGTCGGGCTCTCTTCGGGAGTAGGAGGTGAGTCTCTGTGTCGCTCCAAGTGTCTCGACCTTAGGTTTGGGGTAGGCACCGTGGGAAGTAGGGAGAAAGTGTCAAGATTCAGGTTGGGGACAGGGCGCTTTATAGTGCGAGGTTGGGTGGATTTCCATGGAGATCCAGAGGTTAAGACTCCGCACTCCCAATTCAGGGGCCACGGGTTCTATCCCTGGTGGGGAAACTAAGATCCCGCATGCCGCGGGGCGCGGCCAAAAATAAAATAATAATATAGTGCGTGGTTGGGGACGTAGTGCATTTCAGGAGGTTTCTGGAAGTGCCTCTGGAACTCCGGAAAGGATCGGTGTAAATTTAATTAACAAATTATTTTTTTAACTGAAATTAAAATAATTCAGGCACTCAGATATGTTGAATTTGACCTCCATCACATTGGAGTTGCAAATGGTTAACGAAAATAGGTGAGATTAGTTTGGGGCCAACTTCAGAGTAACAGTTTAATTATTGTTGTTTTTATTGTTACTAAATTTAGTATATCCTGAGGCTGCAAAACAAGTAGATTAAAGAAAAATTGTTACCATTAACAATTCCGCTATAGGGTCAGAATTATCTCACTTAACTTTACAATCAACCCAGATTCGGGGTGGAGATGGGGGGGAAATAAGTGTCTCAAGTAATAAGGGGATTTTTTTTCCTTCTTTAATAATATTTTTATTACTTACCTTATATTTACTATTGGGGCGCAATCCACGTGCTTGGTGGAGTCTTTCACTGAGCAACCATAAAGAGCAGGGCTGGAGAACAACCCAGTTTCTTTCTTTAAGGCAACAGCATTCTTCCCCAACTGGCTGTGACTCAATAGGGATCACCATAAGGGAAAGGTGGCATAGTTTGGCAGGATTTGAACCTGCGCAGGGAAACCCCAATGGATTTCTAGTCCATCACCTTAACCCCCCTGGCCACAACTACTTTTGAGTGATGATGGGATTGTAATCTCCATACATCTTCCTCATTGCAGTCTGTTCATTTCTTAAAATCTTTATTGAGCCCTTACTTCATACATGGAATTGTCTTTAACTGTATAAGCTAATGGTATACTTTAAACCTAAATATATATTAACACCAATAAAATATCACAGTCTGTTTTATGTAGTAGGGCTTCATAAAAGATTTTATTAAAAAAGAAACCTTTAGGGACTTCTCTGGTGGTCCAGTGGTTAAGACTTCATGCTTCCACTGCAAGGGGGCGTGGGTTCAATCCCTGGTCAGGGAACTAAAATCCCACAGGCCACTCAGCCAAAAATAAAATAAATAAAAAGGAAAAAGAAAACTTAAAAAATTATTTCCATATGTCTAGTGTGATGCTTAAGGGAATGAACTTAGGGGCCAATCAAACTTGGGATCATATCCCAGCTCTGACACTTCCACAGTTGTGTGAACTGAACTTAAGCAAGACATCTTCCCCTCCTTAAGCTTCATGTTTCTTATCTGTATAATGGGGATCATAATCTTGACCTCACAGTTATTGTGAGGGTTGAAAATAATATAGAATTCCAGGGTTGATGGGGCTTAGAAATCCACACAACACCTCTATTTTACAGACATTCAGCAAATTAATTCAATAAATGTTTATTGAGCCCTTGCTATGGAAGGTGCTGGCCTGGGCTCTGGTGAAGAACACGGGGGCCCTGAGATGAAGAGGTATATTGATGCAGAGGGGACTGGGCTCAGGATATCCAACCCCCAGATTCTCCCCTGAACAATAAGCTGTTCCATGTCTGCAGAGCTGCAAACATGAGAAGCACCATTATCATGATGCTCTAGCCTGGGCAGCTGTGTCTAGGGCTCAGCCCACTTGGCTCTCTGCCCACCCCTTTCCTGCAGCTCTGGGATAAAACACACAAAGCTCTTAAGCCCCTGGCCAGAGAGCAGATTCTGTCCCCAACCCCACCCCCCTGCACACACTCCAGGTCACTCAATTCCAGGGAAGAGCAGGGACTTAGGGGGCAAAAACCAGGGGAAAGTAGGTCACAGCAGGAGGATGGTAATCCCTTTGATGGCTGGCCAACACAATCGAGCCCCTGCTCCTGGAAGCGGCCTGCTCCTGGCCACCCACCAAGAGTAAGAGTGGTTCTAGAAAGACTTTTGGGGTTTGGAGCCCCAGCACCATCCCTCCAAATAGTATGCTCAGGTTAAGAGGGCTGCCCCAAGAAGACACATCCTCCATACTGAAGTCATTCTCAGTCCAAGCTTTTGCTGACTGTAACACTTCCTATGCAGGATTTAGCAATTCTGTTTTTCATTCCACGCACTCCCACAAGTACACTCTTTATACCCAGCCTTAGGCTGGGTGCTAGAGACACAAAGAGGACACTTGGGGAATCCAGAGTGGGGAATTCTGACCTAGACCCAGACAGTAAGAAGCCAGTGAACCAGTGTTATCCGTACAGAGACAGAAGAAAGCCCAGGAGCTCTGTGGACCTGAAGGAGGCTTCTGATTCAGCTTGGAGTCAGGGTTAGGGAGGCGGTAGGTGATACTGAACAAGAAGTAGGAGTTCACCAGGAGGAAATGAGGAAGGTTATTCTGAGCACAGAGAATAGATGTGCAAAGAATAAAAGGCTGGCCTTTCCTTCTGGAAGATACTGGTGGTCAAAGGGGGTGGATCTGGGAGGGTTTTTTTCCTGAACCTTCTCCTTCAGGTGATGTGAGATGGGTAAGGAATGGATGAGAGAGAGAGAAGTGGGGATAAAAATACAGGTGAATGAAGTACAGGAGAAAAGACAGGGCAGAGAGTGAGTTAACTGAGGCATCTTAGCTAACTGGAATGGGAGGGTGTTTGGGAAGCGTTGCTGAAGTAGGGCTCCTACATGATAAAGTAGGGTGGAGGTCTCTGGAGGCACCTGTCACCCTGGAGCCTAGTCAAGGGTCCTATCAGGCCTGATTCTGTCCTAGGGCCAACAACCTCCCAGCATGGGCTTTAGTGCAAACCTGGCCTGCCAAGTTCTGGACTCCCACCCCTCCTCCCCTCCCAGCTGATTGCCTGGGCCCCTCTTGTAAAGTCCTCTCCAACTCAGCCCCAGTTCTCCTCCACCATTTGTAAGTCTTGTATCCTTACCTCCTATCACCCTCTATCATGGTCCTTCTCTGAAACCTCCCCTTAACCCAAGGACTGAGTAGGTAGATCACTCCTCTGTGCTACTATAGAGGGGGAGTTGAAGGAGTAGACTGAATAAAATGTCCTATATATAAACATAGCTGGCTTACATAGGGCCTTATAGACAATGAAAAGGAGTTTAATATCAGGATCAGTTTTTCAATTTAGAAAATGGAGAATAAAGTGGAGGGAGTGAGAGTAGAAGCCAGTGAGGAGGCCATGGCAGTGCCCACACAAGTCGTGGGGTGATGGCTTGGAAGAGGGTCCTGGCAGGGACAGTAGATGACTGATCAATAGAGGGTCTCACCCTCTCTGAGGCCTCCTCCTTCCCTCAGGATTCTGCCCGTTCTGATTCTTGCTCTTCTTCTCCACCATGATGAACTGGGGCTCCTCTGTGCTTCCAGAAAGCCTTCCGGGATTGTTCTGACCTCACGCTGCACACCTCTTCTCAAAGAACAAGCTTGTGGAGAGCGTAAGGCCAGAGGAACCCTCATCGTGACCCCAATTTCTGCAGCTCCAGGTCACCTCAGGTACTTGAATGTAGACTCCAATGGGGGCTCCCCATCTTCTGGAACAGGCTCCCCTTAGATTAATCAGGACCCCAGAGAAGGAGAGGAAAGGGTACTTAATCTGAACTGTGTCTTGAAGGCTAAGGTGGTAGTTCAGCAGAGGGAAGAGGAGGTGAGATGGACAGGAGCCTGGAAACTGGAAAGAACCTGGGGAGGGGGGTGGACTGGCTGAGGGTGGGGGTGCGGACACTCTATCACCTCACATGGCCCCTAGGGGCCAGGACAGGAGGGGCAGGTAGGGCTAGGAGTTCTCCCAGCCCGGGAGAACAGAGAAATATGTGCATTCCCACACATCTTGGGTCACCACCAGAAGTCTTGGAACCTGCTGGCAATGGAAAGCTCTGCACTGCCCCTGGGAAATGAGTGTTTGTGAAGAGAAAGACTGAGTCCCCTATGGTGGTCTTCAGCCCGCCCATCTCGTCCTGGGGATTAGCTTCTTGAGGCCTCCACCCCAGCCAGGTGGGCCACAGTGGAAAGAAAGGAAGGAGCTTGGTACAAATATAAATACGTTTAATGAAAGCCGAGCGCTTTCGAGACGGGGCGGGTGGGGGGGGCAGGGGGGGCGGGGGGGGGGGACACGCTGCTACCCGGCCAGACCGGCTAGGCCAGAGGACCCAGGAGGCAGGCGAGTGCCAAAGCAGCCGCCAGCAGAGGGGGCTCGGGGACCCGAGTGGGTGCTGGCGCTGTCGCCCGCAGCGTCTCCTGGTTGGTCTCTGGGCCCGCCCCGTGCTCCTGAAGGCGTACAGGGGTGCCGCACAGAGTGTGCAAATTATCTGGGTGTGGGGCCCGGCGAGCTTCTTGCTGTAGTGACTCCCACACGGCGGCGGCCTCCTCAGGGCAGCCCAACAGGACTCGCGAGGCACAGGTGTGGAAATCATTCCAAGACCTGTCAAGGGTGTGGGGTTAGGGTAATCAGGTGGGGCAGGGGGCTTTGGAATGGGAGGGAAGAGGTTCAGACCCCAAGGGTGTGGGGTTGGGCTGCTGCCCTCACGCCTGCCCGTACCTGCAGACGCTCTCCAGCTCACCTCCGCGGCCCATGCCGTCCCCCAAGCGGATGAGACACTCGGCAAAGCCCTGGTATATGGTGTCACAGCGGCCTGGGACCGCTATAGTTGCTGCCAGGGGAGATACAAGGACTGGGGGTGGGGGTGGAGAATAGTTGATAGGATGAGGTGGCGTGCCCTCACCATCCCCGCCCCTCGCCGCCAAACCCCAGGGGCTTGTTTACCAGGGAGCGTTCTGGGGACGTGACTCAGCGTGAAAGGGGTGCCCCAGGGAACTAAGGGGCACATCTGGGGACCACCTGCCTCTGCCCCCTTCTAGGCAGACCTGGACAGGATAGGTGGGGATGGGGGAAGGAGAAGCCTCGTCCCAGGAGTTGGCTCTTCTTCCGAGCTGCTGGGTCCCAGGTCAGGTGAGAATGGTCCAAATGAGAGTATGGACATGGTGAAAGGAGGCAGGTCCCCTGGCAACTTCCAGTTTCTCTGCAGCCTAGACAATCTTTGTTTGGCCTTTCCATCCCCTCCCCAGAGACAGGTGTTTTCTGACGGGTAGGGCAGAATAGAGGGGGTTGGGATCCAGGTTCGACCCTAAGAGAGGACCTCAGAGATCCCACGGTTGGTCTGGGAGTCCCGCAAGAGGTCAAGTCTCCCCTTATCAGGATGGGGACTGTGGAATTTGGGGGTTCTTCCCTCCGAAACTAGGGTTCAGTTCCCACCCTCACTTTACGTCCTGAAGCCACTGGCACACAATCCCTCCCTGGAGCCCTCACCTCCTCTCCACCCTGACTCTCAGCGCTCAGGAGGGCTCTGCCTCAGCTCCCACACAACCTACACCCAGCCTGGGGAGGGGGTGTGTGGACTGGGTTGGGTCCAGCACGCCGGCACTCACCAAGGGGCGGCAGCAGCAGCAGCAACAGCCCCAGTGCACAGGGCGGTTGCCAGCGGTGACAGAAGCGGCAGCACATCTTCCCTGGGCTGGGAGCCTAGTGCCAGAGCTGGCAGCTTGGAGTGCAGCCCTTCGGCCCAGCCCGCAGAAGGAGGAACTGTGATTGGATGGGGGCTGAGGGTGGAGCTCAAACCAGCCAGCAGCCCCGCCCCCCAGTTCAGATAGGCAAAGAAGGGAGGGACTCCAGAGAGGAGAACCCAGGAGCTAGGGGTGGTGCTGAGCTGATCCCAGGGCCCTTGCCTTGCCTCAGAGATGGAGAGCGGAGATCTGGGAAGGCAGTTGGGCAGATGAGGGTGGGTGTCCAGGGCCCTGGGGTGGGTTGGCCTAGACAGAGCTCCAGGAGAGGGGGCAGGTAACAAAGGGCAGTTATCAAAGTCATGCCAAAGAAAAGCATACACATACTCCATTTTATTCCAAAAGCATTTAATTGAATTTCTCAATGTTTTTCAAAAACAAAAAGAACCAAACTGGTGGTAAAAAGGAACATGGAAAATTCAACTAAAGTGGTGTCATAATCTCAGGGGTCATGCTCCAGGCATGGCAGAACCCAAGAAGGCACAATACCCACCCTGGGCCCAGCCTAAACCTGCTGGCTACCACAACCTATAGACCATAGCCAGTGCTATCCCCATCAAACACGCCAGAGGTGGGAGCCTGAGCAGGTAAAGGGCAGACATGACCCTGCTTTGGCCTAGGCCTGTCTGCTGACCTTCAGTGCCACCCCATCCTGGGCAAGGCAGGCTGAGCTAAGGGAGGCTGGGGGTCATAAGGCCGTGCAGCATGAGGCTGAGACGCCGGGCCGCTTTGCCAAGTGAGTTGTGTGGCTCCGCCTGCAGGAACTGGAAGAGCTTCTGGCGCACCTGGGCCATGACGGAGCCCATGTGGTCCCGAGTGATGGGGTCACTGTGGTCCAGGTGCATCACAGCCTCTTCCAGGTAGCTGGGGGTTAAAGGACAGGCTACAGGTGACCTCCAGCAGAGAGGAGTGCCCCCTGGTGGCAATGAGGCCCAGAGGCTGATAATGGAGGCCTCAAAGCCTGAGATGGGTGGGGACAGAGGGGATTGGTGGAGAAAATTAAGGAGGGGAGTCAGGCAGGAGTGGGAGTCACTGCTTTGAACTGCTCCCCGCCCTTCACCACAGCCCTAGTCCCTGACTATGCCCACTCACCTGAGCTTGAGGTCAGTTCGAGTGCCAAGGTCAGAGGCCAGTTGCTGGATGAGTGAAAGGAGTACAGGCTGGGAGAGGGGGCAAGGTGGCTGCCCAAACACCTGGCCTGGGTCTACAGTTTCACACACGTACAGCACCAGGTTCAGGTCGGCAGCTGTCAGGGCCTGAGTAGAGAACAGAGTTTATAGCTAATGTCAGGATGGAATGCCTGCTTGTCTGGCTATGTGGCCTGGGAGAGGATGACCAGAGTAGGGCATCCTGAGGGGGATGCTTTGGGGCCCAGAGAGAGCACTGTAGGGCTGTGTTGTTACTCTAGGGAATCAGGAAAGTTTTCCTGAGAAGGGTGGTTCTGAAACAAGGTAGACTGAGGTAGGAAGAAAGGGATCCAGGGTCCAGACAGAGGGAAGAGCAAGGGAAATGCCCTGGAGGCCAAAGAGAACCAAAAAGAGTCTGCTGAGGCCAGACCACCCAAAGCATGATGGGTAGAGTGGAATGTATGATGTGTGAGCCTTGTCAGGAGACTCCTGACTCTATCTGGGCTTAGTGCCCGGCTTACCTGCTGGAAGGCCTGGTTGAGGTGGCCCTGCTGCAGCAGCTGCAGGATATGGGCTTGCTGGGCTTGGCAGTCGAGGTGGGTGGTAGGGACAGGTGTGCCAGCAGCTGAGCGCATGGCCTGCATGATGCTAGAGGTGACGGCAGCCTGCTGCTCCTTGAGTGCCACACTCACCTCACCCTTAACAATGCGCTGCACCTGTGCTAAAATTGCCTCTTGCAGGCTGCAAAGGCAAGTGAGGGAGATGAGGCTGACAGGCAGTTGGGTCTGGCCCTTTCCAAACACACCACCTTGCTCAGTGCCCTGCCCACACACCTGCCCACAGCCACGTGCAGCTGGTGCTGCACCTCAGCCCGAACGCTGCTGGACACGGTAGCCGCCATCTGCTCCGTGGCTCCCTGCAGCGTGCTGACCAGGCCCCGCAGCTGGGCCAGCACGGGCTCCCGCGCCTCCTGTTCTCGTGCCTTTCGGCTCTTCATGTGGCTCTCCAGCTGCTGCAAGTCTGAGAAGTGACCATGGGGGCCATGAGAGGGATGGTAGGGAGAAGACGATAGCCCTTCCCTTCTTGGGGCATATGACCCTACTCACATTCCTGCGTGCCCAGTCGGAAGCTATCATTGATCTGCTGGAACATGGCCTGGCAGCTCTTCTCAAAGGCGGGCAGTACCACGCTCTGGAAGGCTTCACGGTAGGCGGCCTGCATCGGCCCCTGTAACGTGTCTGCGGCTGCTCGGGCAATGGCATCTGTTAAGTTCTGGGGGTGGAAGAAGGGGCCTGAGTTGAAAGCTGAGCCCAAGCCCACCAACCACCAACCTCCCTCACCTTGGGTCCCATAGCACCTTGGACTTCAGCAGCTTGGAGATATTCTCTTTCATGCTACCCTCCACGGCTGTGAGCTTGGTGGCCACTGAGTTGCTCAGTTGGCCTGCCACGGGCTCCAGACTCCTAGACACACCTGGGACAGGGTGAGGAGGGAAAGGTAGAGCCATGAGAAGAAGCTTGACAGGTAGGGGGCCCCACTCCCATCTGGCCCACCCAGAAGTCTCCATGCAAAACTCACATGGAGGAACCGTCTTCTTGATCTCATCCCGTATGCTGCGCTCCAGCCGCCCAGCCACAGCTGAAGATAGCGCTTGGGACAGCTGTTGCGTCAGCTGCTCCTGCAGCTGCCCACCACGCTGCTGTCCCTCGGCCAGTGCCCGCTCCAGTCGCCGCTCTGCATTGTAGCTAAGGAACAGGGCTGCAGCAGGTCCCATATCCCTTCCTGGGCCAAGAATGCTGCTGCCGCCCCATGCTGTGCCACTGCCCACAAGGATACGCTCCTGCTCGTGCCGTGACTCTAGGGCACGTTCTACGTGGCCCGTGACGGTGCTCTGCAGGCCTTCAAGTTGGGTGCACAGACGCTGTAGCAGCTCTTCTTGGCTGTGTCGAAGCTGCGCCAGCTCTCTCTGCTGTTGCCAAATTAGTGTTGGCCAGTCCTCAGGGGCCTCTGCCACCTGCCAGGAACACCAACAGTCACATGAAGCCCGCCCCGCCCAACCCCACACACCAGACCAGGGGAAGGCTTGGACCCTACCCCACCCCCACAGGCAGGAGTCCCAGAAGCAGAAAGGGTGTTTGCTCGCTCACCTGGTGCTCTGTGAGCCGGGATCCCACGGACGAATCCCTGCCACAGAGAAGCACCTCAGGCCATGTCAAGCAGGCAGCCTGAAGACCACCCCTCTCCCTGGCCCCAGGACCCGTCCTACCCGTCATCCTTTTTGCCCTTTCGCTTGAGCTTGGGTGAGGCCCGAGGGGATCCTTTGGTCTTCCAGTCCTTGGCAGGAAGACGTGGAGTGGGAACTTTGGTGCCAAAACCCCCTGCAGCAGAGGCCAGGCTGGCCACCTCATCATCATGGTCGCTGTGGGAAGGGCAGGGAGAGAAATAGGCACCTACCCACTTGTTGGCCCTCCCTGTGAGAGGAACGGTGCGGGGTGGTGCCTACCTTTGCTCGGCACTGGCGTCCTGACTGTCGTGTTGCTGTAGCAGGTGATAAGGTGGTCGGTGAAAGGCCAGGCTCTTGTGCTTTTCCTGGAGGCCATTCCGGGGGCTGGGGGGACAGGCCAACTCAGCAGTGGATGACTCTATCTGAAGCCCCTACCATCAGCACATTTCCCACTCCTAAGCTCCTCACCTCTCTGCCAGGCTGCTGCAGGTCTCACGAGTAATGTCTGGTGCCGTAGGCCAGACCTGACTGTCAGGGGCCGTGGCCTCCTGGGTCAAGGCTGCCTCCAGGAGGGAAGGGGTACTATGCCGATCCCCATCCCCAGGGCCTCCATCCAGGCTAAGCTGGGGGCCAAGCTCGGGTCCCGGCCGGGGCCGTGGAGACAGCAGGTGTAGTGCTGAAGCAGCTGAGGCCATACTGTCTGGCTCCAGGCCCTCCGGAGCGGAGGAGCCAAAGCCACGGGACAGCGCCTCAGATGCGATCTCAGGGATATCCTGGGACAGGGCAGTGGAAGCCGAGGAGATAACATCGGGGGAGCGGGTGCGGCTGGGGGACGCCTGGGGTAGCCCCAGGGGCTCCACTTCCTGCAGCTCCAGGGATAGTGTAGAGGCAGCAGTAGGCACCTGAGGTAGGCCAAAGGTGGGAACTTAGGTGGTGGGAAGTAGGAGTAAAAGGAGTACAGAGACGAAGCACTGGTGTGTGTAGTGATGAGAGATGGGACAACAGGGAAGGGGGAGGAAGGTCAAAAATGGCCGCAGCCCAGGAGGAGAGGAGGTGGGGATGGAAAGGCTGAGGATCTGCCCTTCAAGGACACCGGGGGCTGAGATACCCTCAGGGGAAACATGGACCACCTGAGGAAGAGCAGGACCAGAAGACAGGGTGCTGTGGGAGGAGACTGCCGCCAGGCTTCCCACTCCCATATACCTTCTATACTGCACTTCACACACACCCACATACGCACCTGCCCAGGCCCTTTGGGAGGCAATTTGTCGGCCGGACTTGGGAGCAGGCCAGGCAGGAGGCTACGTGGGCTTGCCTGCAGGCTGCTACTGCTGCTTATTGTCAGACCGCCATCCAGCTGTAGCTTGGGGCTCAAGGTCAGCTCCTCAGGTGGCCTGCTGGCAGGAAGGATGAAGTGTAAGCAGCCAGAGCCTGGCATCACCTGGCACCAGCCCCTGACACGCCCTAACTCTGACCCTCATTTCACCTGGGCAAGGAGGGGTCCACGGCCGAAGTACTGCTCATGGCAGACACCGCCGTAAGAGAGGAACTGCTGCTGCTGCTGCTGCTGCTACTGGGAGATGCAGCGATCTGGGGAGATGTGGAGAACGAGGGCTGTGGCTGTGGGGGGCACTCCCAGGGCCTCCCGCCCTGTGCCCCACACTCTGCCCGCAGCATACCTGCTGCAGGGAGGTGCTAGGTGTCATGAAGGCGTCAGGTGTCATCAGCTTGGGCTTGGTCTCACTGCTCAGACTGAGGAAGTCGGCAGGTGCAGGCAGCTCCACGATGCGTCGGAGGTCAGACTGGGAGCCGTGAGTGGCCGATCCCAGGCCCTCAGAAGCCAGTTCTGGTCGAGACTCTCCAAATGCTGTGGGAAAAGCTGCCACTTGAGTCAGATCTCAGACTCCAGTCAGAACCTGCTTTCCTGTCACCCCCAACTCACCAAAGTCCTCATGGGCAGGGTGTGTAGGGAGCGGGACCACCACGTCAGGGTTCAGCTGTGGCTGGAAGCGGATCTGTACATCTTGCAATGCCCTGCAGGGAGAGCAGGGGGAGAATATGAGAGTCAGAGTCAGCAGGGTAGGGAGGGGCACAGACAGGGCACAGGCGGGCCTCCCCAGCACACTCACTTAGTGTGCACACAAAAGAGCTTGATGAGCACACCAGCTGCAGACTCCATGGCACCAGCTCCGTGGGTCCCATCTGCAAGGACAATGTGGACGACTAAGCCCCTGGCCCTCTGAGCCTCAGCACTCCCCTACATCCCAACACACATCCCTGACCCTGAGCAGCTCACCAGCCCCTAGGCTGTCATTCTCCTCCTCGGCTGGCAGCACCTCAGTGTGCCGCAGCCGGCAGCGACTCACAACCTGGATACCGAAGCTCAGCACAGGGTGGGTGAGCAGGAACTCAGAGATGGAGCTGAAGCAGGCACGGCCCTCCTCCTGGTTCTGCAGCAGTTCCATCACGTAGAGGACCTGCACAGGTAGCGAGTTCACAGCTGAGCTCAGGGGCTGGGTGAGCTGTGGATGTGCCACACACACCCTTGTCCTCCCTGATGATATCAGCTCTGCCCAGAGCGTCCCCACTGCAGCCCACCTTCCGTTGCACATCGCTGAGAATCAGGTATTCTGCTGAGAGGTCCAGGCAAACCTTGAGGCTTGGGGGCACACTCACTGAGCTGAAGATATCTGGGGAGAAGCTGGAGGGGGTGGCCACGAGGCAGGATGAATGAGACTGAGAGGGTGGAAGGAACCCAACCCTGCCCCTGCCCAGCCCCACAGCCCCTGCTTACCGAATGGTCTGCAGGCAGGTCCAGGACACCGTGCACCACATCTTCAGCTCCCGATTCTGGTCAGCACCAGTAATAAGGAACCTCCAGAAGGGGACCCTGCAAAGCAACAAGGCACTGAGTGGCTGGCTGGGCCCCTGCTGGGAGCCCAAAGTCCAGCCCACCACCCTCTTGCCTGCCCACTCACTCACTCAGGATCCTGTTTCTTGTGGTTGTCACAGAACAGGAGGCAGGAGAGGGGCCTCCCATCGTGAGGCTTCCACTCGTGCAAACACCTGCAGGCAGGTATATGAGTGGCCTGAGTGGGTGATCTGATCTCCTACCTGGGAGAGCCCAGGCCCTCAGGCTCCACCTTACCTTGGCTCATCCTGCCCCTCAATGTAAATCTGCCAGAACTTGACGAAGCCATCATGACTTGCGGTAGCCAGGACAGTCCCATCAGGTGAGAGGGCCCCTTCACTTAGGCACTGGGAAGAACCCAAAAAGCCTTGCTTTGCCACCTGACTAGAGGTGGGAGCAAGTCCTCCTCAGGTGAGGATGGCAGTGAGCTAGGCTGACCCAAAGCGGATCTGCGTGTTTGTATGAAAGACAATAAATGGGGGCGGGGTACTGTAGAGAAAACCAGCTCCATAGGGTGCATGGTTAGGTGTGAGTGCCACAGGAGACGGGTCCCTCTGTGCTCCGAGTACCCATGGCAGAGTGCTAGAAAGCTATGTGGGCAGCTGTGAGAACAGGGAATAGATGAGGGACATAAAGGGGTGGGGAGAGGAGGGCAGCAAAGGCAGTCAGTTGCAGGCTTACTGTGCTGTGGCCTTTTACCACGATGAAGCCCTGCTTGATCTGGCTGACATCCACGGGCCAGGTGCTGTGGTTGGAGCGGAGCATGTCCAGGTCCCACACCTCAGCCTAGCAGGTACAGGGAGGTGAGCGTTCAGCCCATGACCACACCATTGCTACTTGGTCCCCTCCTTTCCCCCCAGGCCCAGCCCCCTCACCCGGTCCTCATGCAACAGGGCCACCGTTGGGCTGCCCTCCTCACAGCAGTCCTCACTCTCTTCGGGGATGAAGGGGCACCAGATGATCCTGCGGAAGTGATTCAGTGGAGTGCCCTCTGGCTGTCGGATATGGACCAAGATCTCTTCTCTGAGCAGGGTGTTAAGGGCTAGGCAGGTGGATAATGATGTACGTCTGGCAGACCCAGCTCCGCCCACTTTTCTTCAGTCCCCCATCCCACCCTGGGAAAGGATACTGAATTTTGCCATTAACCAGGGCCAAGCGCCACACAAACAGGTTGCCTGCCTCATCCAGGCAGGCCAGCTGTGGGGAATTGAGGTGTGCAAAGGCCAGATCAGCCACACTGCCTGTGAAGCCTTTGAGCAGGGTCCTCTCTGAAGTGCTGACACTGATCACCCGTACCATCGCTGAGCCGTTGTTGGCAGCTAGAATCAGGAGAGCGGTAGGCCATGAATAAGTATCTAGGCCCAGGCAGCAGCAGAGAAGCCCTGCCCTTGCCTGCCTCTCTGCCACTACCAGTCTCAATCTCTGTTTTCTCACTCGGCTCCAGAAGGCCTGGCAGAGCTGGGGCCAGCACAGACAAGCCTTCCATTATACCTCTACAGTCTGAGTGGGCTGAGTGACTGGACAGTAGAGCTGCATCTCTGGGGCTACTAGCAGAACACCTCCCTCCTCTGTACTGTGCCTACTCACCCCGAATAGCATAGGCCAAGAAAGAGTTGGACACAGCAATCAGGTTGCCATAGTAGTATTTCTGCTCCCAGTCATACTTGGCGACGGGCTGGATTTTCACCTGAGAATCAAGAGTGAGGAAGGTCATAGAAATCGAGGGCTGGGGCAGCTTTCCTGGAGCTGAGGTAGCCCCCAGCATGCCTGGGGACAGTAGAGGCCATATGCGCAGGCCCAGCCACCCATTCACAATTCTTGGGGCCAGATTCCCACAGAGACTTGGCAGCCAACCCTGGCTTCCTGAGACTGGGATACACTACCTGTCTGTCAGGATAGTCCCCATAGGTACTGGCCGCATGGAATGGGGGAGGGACAGCCTAAGTGTGCCCCATCCATTATACATGCCATGACATCCTGGTGCCCACCTTGTTGCTCCCCCGTGCCTTGCTCGAGATGCTAGAGTCACTGCTGGCCACAATCTCCACCTCCTTGGCCAAAATTCCGATGCAGGTGGAACTGTCGTCTCCTAAGAGGCAGCTGGGGGGAGGGGTGCATAGCGTGACTCTTGTCCACCCAAAGTCTCGATGGGCAGGGTTGGGGGGAGAAGATACAGACACTCTGGTGAAAGTGTAAAGTCCCAGATGCCCAACTCTGCCTGGTTCACTGGTCCCCAAACCTACAGCTTCCCTTGCTCACCTCCCTC
Organism: Tursiops truncatus; assembly: GCF_011762595.2. NCBI lineage: Eukaryota > Metazoa > Chordata > Mammalia > Artiodactyla > Delphinidae > Tursiops > Tursiops truncatus. The sequence goes on from NC_047052.1 coordinate 18,601,338, forward strand.
CTTGGGAATGGCCCTACTTCCATGCTAAACCAGGTGCCCAAACTTCAGATCCAGGCCAAGCCCTTGAGCTTGTCGTTGCCCCTCATCCTAGTGCAAACTCAGGTTAAGTGTTCCACCCCAGGTCATCTAGTGGGGAAGCAGCAGAGGCTGCTAGACCCTCTCCCCTCACCTTATGCCTTTAGTTCACAAATGCCTCAAAGACCCCATCACCACCACTGCCATCTCCCAGACACTCACATGACCTGCTTTTCCTGCAGGTTAATAGGAGGCATGGCTCGGAGACCAGGCTTGTTTGTTGAAGTACCATCACTTGAGCAGAGGGGGTCTGGGACCAGGAGCCCATTGAGATCTCCATTGTAGGCATTAGATGGTCGCTGGCTCTCTGCACTGGGACCTAGAGACAGAAAGGGCCACTCTGATGAAGTTATTCCACCTGCCCACTGGCCTCTCCTCCTGCAGAGCTTCACTCAAGAACCATGAGGTGCTCTAGGAACACTCAACAAGGCTCGTCAGTGGCAAGGAGGGCCTTTTGTTCAACCTTTATTCCATAAACACTGATGGTGAACCTAATGCATGCTAGGACCAAGGATGAGCATGAAGCTCTTCTACCTGAGGGAAGGGTGTAAGAATGCTCTGAGTCCAGTTAATACTCAGGCCTGGGTCAGTACAGAGGGACTCTGTGTACTTGAAGGAGGACATGGGAAGGGTCAGGACAGACTTTACAGAGGAGGTGCCATCAGAGCCAGCGTGGCTAGAACACACAAACATGGGAAGGATGGAGGGAAAACAAGGCTGCAGAGGTCTCGGGTATGAGGCTAGGGTGCTTAGATTTTCCCTGTGGTAATGAGAGCCACAAAAGTTTTAAATAGGAAAGTGACATGATCTGCTATGGCCAGAGGACTGACTGCTCTAAAGTAGCATGCAGGATAGTTGAGAATCCAGGTGAGAGATACCAGGGCCTACATCAAAGTAGTGGAGGGGTTGGAGAAGAGAGGGTGGGCTTCTAAGGCATGGAAAAACATGATAAGATGTGGAAGTAAGAAAGGAAGGAGACTGCCTGGAGGAATGGACATGAAGGAGTTGGACAAAGAGTAGAGAAATTATGGGGTAGGGTGTGCAATCGGGAAAGACAGCCTTTCAGTTGTTTACCATTGGCTGTGTTTCAAGCACCCTCATAGGTTCAGACACTACTCCAAAACTCCCAGGTAGCAAGGAGAGTAAGGCCTCATATTCAAGGAATATGACAAGTTTCTAGTCACAAAACTGCCTGGGGTCTCACATGGTCCTCCAGTGAGAGGAGACAAGCAAGGGCTACTTGGCAAACAGGAGAATCAAGTACCAGTCAGTAAGCAAAGAGTTAAGAGGACCACCTCACTTGCATCACAGCCACCTTAGCTGCTCAGGGGTAAGCTGACCACTCTCCTTTCCAGGCAGGCTACCATGAGGACAAACAAACAAGCTACACATTACCCATGCCAGGCTCTACCAAACCTTTGTGAAGACTAGTTTGCTAGCAGCTAATAAGCATGAGAGGGCCAGGCCAAGCCCATGAGTCCAAGGAGCACACACTCCAGGCCTGGGGAAAAGGGTTTGGTGGTTCCAGGCAGCAGATAGATTTTCTCAGAGATTAGAGGTTAGCTAAACCCAGGAGTGAGCACCAGTGCCTGCTTCCAAAGGGAACCAGTTTGGGCCTTCCAGCAGGTTTCAGAACAGGGTCTGAGGAAACGCCAATTCTCAGCTCTGGCCACTGCACATCCACATCTCCATTACCAGCCAGTCTCTCAACCACTACAACATTTCACAGGTCCCTGAACCTGCCATGAAACTTTGGTACTTTCACATATGCTATTTCCTCTTTGCAGAATGTCTTTCCTGACACCCAAGCCCCTCTCCATATTACAAGACCTAGCCTAAAAATTGCTCTTCTCTCAGATCTGTTCTCAGGCATTCTCCAGCCCCCACCCCACCCACCCTATCCCCATCACAGTGCCAAACACTTCTCTCTTTCAATGAGAAGAGCATTATATTACACCTTGTTAGCTCTGTGTCCTAGGAGCTCACTGAGGGCAGGAGCAGCTGAGGTACCACTGCAAACCCAAGAAAAGTTTAAACGAATGGACGTAAACTAGGGCTTGCAGATGTTTGTAGATCCAATCAGGACTGTGCAGTCTGTGATTTGCCTTAAACCCAAAGAGGACACGGAATTGGGGGTGGTCACCGTCCTCCTGAAAATCAGTTTCAGAATCGCATGCCTAGAGTCTGTATTCCAGAAGGAAGGGCAAGTTGCATAGGGAGATCAGCGGCTCTTCATTACAGCGCCTAGGTCTAGATCCAGAACTCCGCATACAGAGCCCAGACTAGGCCTCTGAACTATGGCAAAAGGGTAGGGAACCCGGGCCAGTCCCAGGAAGACTAGAGACGTTGCGGCCAGGACACCTGGTGGGCTCTGCGAATTCAGAGAAGGTGCCTCACCTTCAGCCGAGACGCTGAAGGACGAGGCAGAACGGCCCGGCTCCGGGATGGGGCAGGATTGCACCCAGGGGTCTGCGCCCTTCAGCAAGCACGCTCAGGGATTTGCCGCTCCGACCCTCGTCTGCCCTCACCAGCCGGGAGGATGCAGAGCCGGTCCTGAGTGACCCGAGGGCCATGAGGGTGGCCGAGGCCCGCACCGCCCTTCTGCCCGCTCACCAAGGACCCACCCCCACCGTTCCGGCTCACCCCCCGCGGGCCGGTCCAGCTTGAGGATGTCCCGCAGGTGCTGCGTGGCGTCCTCGATGTCGATGCTCGCACAGGAGGAGGCCATGGGCCCAGCCGCGGGCGCCCGGGTCCGCGCCGCGTTCGTTCGCCGCCGCCGCGCACCGTCCAGCTGAACACTACCCCGCCAGCACCAGACAGTGGGACCAGTCACTACACTCGGTCCACCCAAAGCTCGCAAACCACCACCCGCGCCGCGTCCCTGAGCCCCGCCAACCCCACCAACCGCCTCCACTTCCGGCCCGCCCCAGACTCGGCTCCCGGAACCTGAGCAGAGCGGAGAAGAAAGGTTCCGGGCTGGGGGTCGGACTCTTCGCCCCTCCCGGAGCCCGCCCCTACCGCGGTCCTGCCCCTGCGCTAGTAGGGTCTGGGGAGTTCCTTGAGGCTGAGGCAGAGCAAATGTCCACCTACTGGACCGCCCAAAGCGCCCTACTTGCCTCAGGATATCCCGCCCGGTCCATGTCCACTCTCAAAGCATGGGCTCATGGTGGGCCTAGGACCGGGTCAATTTGGTTGCCCAAGCTGAATCCCTCAGATGCCCCAGGAGCAAGCTAAATTGGTAGGAGCCTCGGTTTCCCCTTTGGGAAGTGGGTCAGTGTAACCCAAGACCTGAGGGGACCCGTGAAGTCACGGACCCCGGAATTGCAAGGGCAGAGGAGATGGTCCCACCACAAACATCACATTGTTCCCTAACGTCTCCCAGCATCCCCCTGCATGACCTGGCACCCTCAGGCAAAAAGAAAGGAACCATAGTTTACAAACACCTCTTTATTGCAGACATTTCAGGCACAGATACATGGAAAAGCTGTATTGCAGATTTTATACAGGGTGGTTTAAGAGGCAGCAGGTTTCTACCTCTCTCCCCAAACTCCACCCCCCAAATACACAGCAGCCAAGAAATCAGCCCCATTGAAATCTCCTGAGTATGCTGTCCTTTCAAACAGCACATCATCCAGCCCAGTGCCCAGTGTAGCCAGGCAACCAGTGGGGGTCTGAGGAAGTCCTTGGCTTCCATCCATAGTGCAGGAGGGAAGGGGGCTGTGCAGGTCAGGCAAAGCTGTGGTGCCCTCACCAATCCTAAAACCCCTAACAGGGCATCAGCCCAAGTCCTGGGTTTGGTTCTAGCCTGTGGTTGCTACCTTGCCACGAGTTTTACACCACCAAGGTCTCAGGGCTCAAGGGCTAGATTTGTACTAGGCAAGGCTTGTCCCCAAAACTGAGGAGCAGAAACTGCCCCAACAGCTGAGACTTCCCGGGATTTGAAGATAGTGTGAAGGTGTGTGTGTGTGGTCAGGGAGGGAATTGGAGGAGGCCTAGAGATGCCTTGCAGAGGTCTCAGGGGTGAGAAATCCTAGAACCTAAATCCCTCAAACTCAGAATGCTTTCTTTCGTAGTTCTAAATCTATACTCCAACCCAACCGGGCCTGGCTCCATGGGCATTGGAGGCTAGCTGTTCGAGTTACTCCCCTTTGGGTAATGATATCCACAGCAGATGGTACAGCATCAGAGCTGCCCTCTGCTTGGCTTGGGATTTACAGGGCACACTGGATGTGATCCTGACCCTTCTGTGGATAGAACAGGCCCTTCTCCCTCAAACCTCTGCTCATACTTGGCCTTGCTGAGCCCTCAGTTCAGAGGGCCTGAAGCTAATGGGCCATTTTTGCCAAGGCTTTTCCATCTTCGGTGGGGTTCTGGGTCATCTCACATGTCATTAGAGCCTTGACCCTACCCAGCGTAGACATCACAGGAGGTGTCAGAACTGACTGCAGAGGCTTCAGTGCAAGGGAAGCTTCAGGTCAGACCTGAGCTCTGCCTGTCTGCAGCTCACTTTCCCAAGACCAGGTGGGCCATGGAGGGAACACTATGCCCTACAGGGCTTCTGAGAGAAGCCAGCTGAGAGTGCTGCTTCAGCGTTTTCTCCTTGCAACAGGTATCGCTGAAGTGGGGCAGAGGTGGGAGGGTGAGACATGAGAGAGCCAATGAGGCAGGGTAGTTACTGATGCCCAGCCAACTATTAAACTAATTAAAACAATTTAAACTGTTAAGAAAATTTTTGTGGTTTTATTGTATCATGAGGCATTGAAACATCTGAACAAATCAATATCTCGGTGGTGAGGCAGCTGCTTTCTCCTTCACTTCTTTGGGTTACTAGAGCAACTTGTCAGTAGATTAAAAAAAAAAAAAAAAAGACAACCTTTCGCATTACTTAAGTCTTTCCAAGGCATGCGCTGGTACAACACAAACTTCTCCCATCAGATGCAACTAGTCTAGCGTCCAAACATCATGCACAATACCTCGGCAGCAGTAGCGCACTGCGCCCACTCCCACCGCGGCCCTGCTCATTTGTGTATGATATTTGGAGCATCTGGAGGAGCATGAATAATATCGGGAAGAGGAGGGAGGAGGAAACAGCATGAGTGCCTGGCTGGGAGGAGGTCAGCCGAAGTTGTGCAGGGCAAGCCTGAACATGTCATTGGTGCAAACCCAAGCATCATTGATGTTCTTTAATAGGAACATCTGGTGGAACCCCATGATGGGGTCTTCATCGGCCTGTGAGGAGAGAGAAAATGGTTCAGTAAGGTGGCCAAGGAACAGGAAGGGTGTTCAGCAGGAGGTGAACGCTGACTTGGGATCAGGCCCTACAATTTGGACGCAAATCCTAGGAGAGCTAAGGGGTACTTGTGACTGTGAATTGACACAATGTATGAAACACTAAACTGGGCACTAAACTGGGCACTAAACTGGGCCTTGAGATGGCAGCTCACACTGCTATGTACACAAACTGCAGAACAACTCACCAGTTAGCTACAGCAACAGAGCAGAGAACATACGTGCCTCTGAACCCATGTTTCTGGGCACAAATGATCAATTTGAAAGAGTTCTGCAGCACTTACCATGTAACTCACAGTAATCTGTAAACTAAACAATCTTAGTGTCTGATTATGCCAGTTAGTCCAACCAGGAGAAGGTACTACTAATACTGACTATGGCCAAGTACATGAGAAAAGGCTCAAAACCAAGCTCACACTGATTACAGCTCTACAAGCAAAAAAAACCAATGCAGCACTATCAGGTAATCTGTTTCTTGTCATGTAACATATTTGCAACGAAAAAAGAAAGGCGAGAGACTTCCACCCAAACTGCAGAATACCCAGATGAGGCCTAGTTGAGGTAGGAGCCCAGCCAACCAACAGTGTTTCTAATATCACTGTTTTTTCCAGGAATTATCATCAGCAAGGAGGCAAATCAGTCTTTTGGGGGTTGGACAAAAACACCAGAAAGAACCTGAAGCCAGGTGGGAAGAGGCACTGCTAACTGATTCCAGCCTGGGAAAGTGGGCACTAAGACCCCAGGAGAGACCTCCTCACTCCCAAGGCCTATTTGAGCACACTTGCTGGGCACGGTATCTTGGACAGGCAGGAGAAACTAACAGGAAAGAACAGGCCAGAAGGCAGGTCCGTCTGGGTCCACTGGAGAGGCCTAGCCCCCCCCCCGCCGCCACTTTCTTCCACCCTTGTAACGGACTCAAGAAGCCCTGCCTAGCCTAGGGAGAAGGCATGTGGGCCTGTTACTCTGGGCCCCATGATGCCACAGGCCCAGGAGGTTGGAACCTGGTTAAGGGGCAGCTCATTTGTCCTGCTTTGGGAAGGAGGAGAGGCTTTTTTGGGAAATCAAGAATCTGGCTTCAGCCTGTTAGAGCATAACAAGTAGGAGTTCCTGGGGGGTACGGGACCACAGGAAGGCTTTGAAGGTAACAGGTCTTGAGAAGTGGAAGGAGAAATGCAAAGAGAAGCAAGGGTTTCAGGAATCTGCTTTGCTCAGCAGGTGGAAGAATCAGCAGCCAGCTTGGGGAGTGGCAGCATGGACTCCAGCTCAGGATCAGCTGCCTGCAGAAGGCCCACCTACACCTTGAGGCAGTGCAAAGGCCCAGTGGCTTGGATCACAGCCCCATCCTGCTCCTATACCTCTTGTCCCTTTTCCAAAAATGCTCTATACGAGTGCTCTCCAATAGGACTTGTTGCAATAACAGAAATGTTCTATGTTTGCGCTGTCCAATAGGCAGCCACAAGCACTTGAAGTATGACTAATGCAACTGAGGAACTACATTTTAATTTTATTTCATTTTACTTAATGTAATTTAAAAATCACCACATGTGGCTGATGGCTATTGTACTGAGCTACACAGCTCTAAGCATCACTTTGGGTGTCCCTTGAGAAGCAGGACAGCAGCACTGCAAGGCAGCAGCACTATTACCTTGAGCTGGCCCACAACCATGCTGATGATGCAGCTATCTGGCGTGGGCTGATGGTCCTGCGCCGTGATGCTATGCTGGATTTTCTGGAACGGAAGGCTCTGCAAAGGAAAGAGTGGGTGGTGGGCTGTGGCCAGTGGGGTGGGGAAGGAGCTGCCTGCAGCCCAGCCCTGGCCCTTACTTACAGACAATTTCTCCACAATGGCAGCTTTCCCCTGGAATTGCTGTCCTTCCCACGTAAGGCATGACGCGTCAATCTGAAAACCAGGAAACCTGGGGTCAGGGCTTCAGAGCACAAGGAGTATCTCTGAGGTCCTGAAAGGACCCTGAAAAGGGTCTTGCTTGGGGAAATTAGTTCATGTCTTAGTTTCCCTGCCTGTAAAGAAGGAAAATGAGGGTAACTTCCAAACTTTACAGGATGAACAACTTCTTTAATTACACCCCAGCACTGCAGAACCCAAGCTCTGAAAGACTATGTAACAAAATACAAACTTATTAATAAGTTCACTTCCCACCTTTTATTCAAGAAGTTGTATGGCCTTTGATATGCATGAGCTCCAGGCTGGCTATATGTGGCCAGGGCTCAGTCAAAAGCCATCCTGCTGCATGGTCAGTCAGCACCAGTCCCAGAAAAGCCATCAGTGAGTTCCAAAGAGGCCCTTCCCATGGGGTCAGAGAGGAATGGAGGCTGACAAGGCCTTGCCCGGGACCCTCCCTACCATCAACATGTAACCCATTACCTTCACTTCTTCCCCACCCCATCTCTCCTGCCACAGCCTTCAGGGGCAGAACTCAAAAGTGCCTCTGCTACTTACCAGCTCTGACATTAAGCAAGCTACTTTTTTTTTTCTCCCCCTGAGTCTCAGTTTCCTGATCTTTAAAAGGAATATGTGCTGAGGTTTATATAAAATGACATACATAAAGTACTCTTTTAGGACCTTGCTAACTCTTCTCTGGGTCAGGCCTGCTTTAATTGATTTTAAAAGCAATATGGTAGAAGTGCCAAGGATCCCAGAGTCATACCAGTTTGAGTTTTTAAAATTCTCTACCTATGATAGTGACAATCAAATACCTGTGCTGGATTTGTTCTTCCACTGGTAAGATCCTTTTCTTTTCTTCAAAATTTCTGAACTGGCCCTGACTTTTTGGAGGGAGACACAAAGGAGTTTGCCCACAGCCCAGTCAGGCTGCAAGGCTATGCTGGATGACTCCTACCTCTCCTATCCTGGGCAGACCTGCTAGGTGTGGCCTGATCAATCACATTTCTGTCTTGGGCAGGGTCAAATACAATTAACTCTTGGTATATATGAACATCACTAAAACAGCAGCAAATCATACCTGCATAGAAGGGTTTCTCAAGACACACCAACCTCCCTGGACTAACCCCATTTGTTTTCCATGAGCATTCAGCGGCTTTTGGCCCCCCAAAGGAAGGTGGACCTGGGGCCTCCAGGAGAGATCAGCGGGGCACTGATGATGCTTACAGCTGCTGCCTCCAGAGGGCACCATGAGCCCTAGCCTCTGTCTGCTGCTGCCCAATCTAGAACAGAGGCACTCCCAGGACCATGGAATGGCAAGCCCAGAACCTGCTGCCTAGGGTATCAGAATCCAGTCTTATAGATGACAGAAAGGAATGTGTGGACCAGGGAGTTGGGCTAGGCCTTAAGCCCCCTGTGCCATGGAGAGTAGCTCAGATAAAAGGGGACAGCCAAATTCAGTGAGGGCTGCCAGAACTTCTGAACTGGAGGCACTGGCCCAACATGTGAATTGATTCCCTGAGGTCCCGTTCTGGTCCTAGAGCTGAAGACTTACATAAATTGCGCCTAGTTGGGTTCTGTCGTTATCAAATAACTGGTAGTAATGTTGAATGAAGCTGGATCCAATCTGCTCCCAAATTGGCTTGTCTCCCATTCTGGAGCGTCACCCGGCCTCGTTGAGACCTGCAAGTCCAGTGAGACAGGGAGGGTAGTGTTGGTACCTTGGTACCGTGGAAGCAGGAGGTAGCCAGCCAGTCTCCTCACTGACCCCCACCCCTCCCAGACCTCCTTGAGTAGGGAGTCTTTTGCTGACGTCTGTTCTCCCAGGAAACACAGAGAGGGCCCAGGGAACTGACAGGCGATCCCTCAATACAGACCAGTGCAGGGAGCCCAGAGGTGGACCAGACCCAGACCCTCCTTTGAGGGGCTCTCGTGGATGAAACAGCAGGATGGGTGCTGAGGGTGGAGCCAGGACAAAGGAAGGTCAGAGCAAGTCCAATGGAGGGATGGGCTTTTAAGGAGGAGCTAAGCACTCTCCCCATATCTTTTCATTTAATCCTCTCAACAACCTGCAAGGCTGTTGAGAGTTATTGCTATTCTTCCCACTTTGCAGGTCGGGAACTACTGATGTCTGTATGTGGAGTGTCTTCTATTGCAGCCTTCAGGCCCACTCCTTGTCCTGCTGAGACTCAGCACTCAGTCCCTCAACACTGCCCTCCGGGCTTACTGGCAGGTGGAAGAAGACCCATTGGGAGTGGGGGGAAATGGCTCCTCAAGGCCCCAGTTGCAACAAAGACAGCGAGTGAATCCCCCCGCACACACTTTGTCTTAAGGGGGTAGTTACGTCTTTGAGGCCAGGTGACATGATTTCGTCACTGATGGGGGTTATATCTACCCACTTCAGAGCTGGAACCATGGGTTCAGAGGATCACAGGTAATAACAAAAATGTTGGGAGGGGAAATGAAGGCTGTGAGGGGGAAATGTGTCATGTCTTCACATCCCCATCCCAGCACTCACTCCATCAGAAGGGCTGCCCCTCTCCAGTCTCTGAGGGGGGGAGGAGAGGGAGGGGTGGGCCCCCCCGCTACAGATATCAGGGACCCCAGGCTGCTAGACGGAAAACCCAAGCCCCAGATGAAAGAGTCGCTCACGCTTTGGCAGGCCCGGGTAGGGTGGCGTGCATCTCCCTGCAGGATCCATGACAGCAGACCTGTGTGTTGCTCTGTAGTCATCTCTGACTGTAGAGGAGCCCACCCCCTCTCTCCTAATAACAGGAACTCTGAACCAAAGCAGTAAGGAGGTGGGTTTGGCCCTGGCAGACAACCATTGGCAGTAGTGGGATCTCACACAAGTCACTGCACTTCTTAGGGCCTCAGCCCCCTTCTCTATAAGAGGGTGGAACCCTGAGGTTGCCAGTGGTTGTGGTCTCACTAAGGGAACCTAGTAAAGCCCTCAACTCAACATGGTAAGTGCTAGTTTGCTCCAGTCCCTATGACCTCACCCAAGGCCAGAAGAGCCAGAGGGAAGGACAGTGTTAGTGGGCAGTGGCTTATCCCCAATCCAGCCAATCTCCCTGCCTGTGACCAACACTCCAGCCAATGAGGGGCCAGGAAGCTGAGCCAGCTTTATTTTAAGTCCCCTAGGAGGTGGTGGCACTAAAAATAGCAGTTCAGTGCTGGGATGACTAAGAAATGTCCAGGAAAGTCTAAAACAAGCAGAGGAGAAAGCTTGGACCCGGTCACGCCTGCTTGGGACAAGGTGTATCCCAGTTCACACTCTGCCAAGAAATACATCAACAAATGGGAAAAACATAGGATCAACAGCTAGTCCCAGCTGCTCTGTCTTGGTCACATTTCCAAGGGGTCAGACTGTGACTGTACCACATGCAAACTTGGGTTACTGGAGGCAGGACACAGCCCCACATCTCGCATCTCTGCCCCTTCCACCCTAGTATTCACTATGCTTGGCTCACTCATCGTGGCCCAACCCTACCACATCATGCTCTCAAGATGCCTTGCTGAGCATCTTGAACTCTGGGGCAGGGGGAAAGCTGGAGGAATGGATGAGGGCCATCTCCCGCTCTGTCCTAAGCAGCCCTCAGGGAAGATCTTGGAGAAAGGAGTATGCCAGTCAAAAGAAACAGAAAGAGCCTGTTTAGAGCCTCAGAAAGAGAGTAGGGCAGGAAACCGAGAAGCTGGAGATGGAGGATGAGGGGAAATAAGGCCAGAAGCTCATCCAAAGAAAAAAAAAGTGGCACCATGTGGTGGGACAGTGAGGTGAAGGAAGTGGGGGGGTGTTTTTTCCTTTTTCAACATTGTTCTTAACAGTGTGATTAACATACTAATACAAAAACTACTTGGCAGAAGTAGTGGTAGAGTAAAGAGGTGGAGGGATAAAAGGACAAGAAGACCCCTTTGGCCCGGTGGAGTGGGACAGGGCAGAGTGAGCTCTCCTGAGGAACAGGACTGCTCAGGGGCTCCCAGAAAGTGGGAGAAGGAACCTTCAAAAGTATGTGGACTGAAGACTTTGCTTTAAAGATGTCAAAATGGGGCTGCTGAGGCCAACACCAACCTCATTCGAGGCCTTCTTGACCTTCATGTGTTTATCTCTATGTCGTGATCACATCGCCATGTGGTCAGATTCCACTGTCAGCCCACTTTACAGGTGGGAAAACCAAGGTTCAGCTGGTTGCCCCAAGCTCACCCAGTACATCAGTGCTGATACTGGGTTCTCTGGTCAAGGTCACTGCTTGCTTTCTGCTAACTTTGCATCCCTGAGCTCTAAACCACAAGGCTGTCCATGTCCCTCCCCTACAAAACCCTCACCCTTGGGTTAAAGGTCAAACCCCCAAAGCTCCACATGTGGCTATCCACACCCGTCCCTGACTCCTCAGCCATTCTCTCCTATCTCCATCCAGCTCCACACATAAACACACCAGAACTCTCTGAGTGCTTGCTCCCTGTGTCTTTTGCACAGGTGAGTCCTCCTGCCATGATGCCCACCCTCCCCTCAGGTCACTGTTCAGATGCCACACATTTGGGTCCTCCTTTCCAGACTCAACTGTTGACTCCAACCCCACGTGCAAAGCCATATCAACACACCCAGGGCTCATTCCTCTGCCTGAACACAGCTCTGGGCTGTGAGGGTTCCAGTGTGGTTCCTGCCACACCCGACCCCACCTCCTCAACCTCCCAGCACAGAGTCCAGCAAACTACAGGATTTATAGTTTCTGACTCCAAATCTTCCACAAAGCTTTGCACTCATAGCCAGGAGGCAGCATTCCTGAGTCCAGAAAAAGCAACAGGGTGCAGAGCCCACCTCCCATCCCCATGCAACATAGAGGAGAGGTGGGCCAGGCTGGGAGGATGTTCCCCAGGATGGCCAGCCAGCCTTGACCTTGTTTCTAATATATTTATTGTGGAAAGAACAGCCTGGAAAGAAACAAAATGCCAAGGCTGAGGGGCAGCCTCACATCAGATTGGAGAGTGACCTTCATGACAGCTTCTCCTACAGCTCTTCCAAGAGGGCTGCTGACCACACCGTCTCCTGCTTCACTTAGGCTGACTAAGGCCAGGCTCCTCGAGGAGCAGAAATGACCTTGGTGACCTCTCACCCACTGAGCTTCAGCTTTCACTGACCCTTAGGTCTCTGTGGGTGCAAAGACGCTCTAAAAATGTCTCATAAACCATGGCCCTTTCCCAACAAATTTCCGCAGAGGCAGAGATGCCCCAGCCTTGTGAATGATTTCAACTCATTCATACTCCCTGAGGTTGTCACAGACCCCAGGTTAAAACCTCTGGCCCAGGAGATTCCATTGGGTAACAGAAAAAACTTCATTTTTATCCTCAAATTCTGGGTCAGTGTTTCCATATTTTGAAACTTGAAACAGCAATGTCCGGCTGATAATGTCTCATTTTCACTAATGTGTATTACGTGTAGAAATGTGCTAAGGGCTTTACGTGCATTTGTTCTAACACCCTGTGAGTCAACTCCCATATTAGAGATGAGCAAAATGAGGCCCAGCAAGGTCAGCTAATTTGCTCAAGGTCACAAGCCTAATAAATGGTGGAACTGGATGGAACCAGGCTTAGTGGACTCCAGAGCCAGGACTCCCAGTGATAACTAGTCTGGAGATAAAAATGAACAACATGGGGGCTTCCCTGGTGGTGCAGTGGTTAAGAATCTGTCTGCCAACGCAGGGGACATGGGTTCAAGCCCTGGTCTGGGAAGATCCCATATGCCGCGGAGCAACTAAGCCCGTGCGCCACAACTACTGAGCCTGCAGTCTAGAGCCTGTGAGCCACAACTACTAAGCCTGCATGCCACAACTACTGAAGCCCACACACCTAGAGCCCGTGCTCTGCAACAAAAGAAGCCACCACAATGAAGCCTGTGAATCACAACGAAGAGTAGCCCCTGCTCGCCATGACTAGAGAAAGCCCGCGCACAGCAATGAAGACCCAACACAGCCAAAAATAAATAAAAATAAAATAAATAAATTTTTAAAAAAAAATGAACAACATGTAGGGCTGAAGCCCTGATCTCTGACCTTGGCTTTCTCAGACAGGGGCAAGACAGGGGCAAGACAGGTCTGAACCAGGGCTTCTGCCTCCAAACAATGGCACCAGGCAGACTGCCACACTAAACAATGGGTGTTTTCACCCATTGGGGATGATCTCACAGTTTTCCCAAATCTTCAAAGTCACAACCCCATTCTACCATCTCAGCAAAACAGATATAGATGCTGGCCTAGCTGGACCTGGGTCAGGGCTGGAGGCAGGAGAGTGATGAGGAAGAGGACATTACTGACTCCAGACTAATAAAACAGAAGGATGCTCACCTCTGAGGGCCCATCACCGAGGTCCGCAAAGAATGCCAGATATGCTGAGCTTATAGTGGGACCCTTGAAATTGGCACCAACCATCTCTATTACCCTCACACCTACTGTCTGCTAGGCCTCCAAGAGCCCTGAAGCAGAGGCTGAGAAGGACTCCGACAGGTGGGACTGACAGACAACCTTGGCTTAAACCCAGAGCACAGGCGTGCACTGTGGGGAGTGAGAGGGAAGGCTGCATAGTGCCTGTCCTTCAGGAACAAACTGCACCTCTTTCCATGATCTGAGGGGTGCTGTATATCCTGTCCTATGGCCCTCCAATGACTTCCCTTCCCATTCCCCACTGACAGTCTCAACCATTTATCCTGGCTTCAAGGCCCTGGGTGGCCTGGCCTCCCAGCTATCCAACCTTGTCTCCTGCCACCCACTCCTTCCCGTCCTCTGCAGCCACTCTGGGCATTTTCCTGTTTCTGGAACATGTTGAGCCTGTCTCACTGGAGGGGTTTGCAACTGTTGATCCTTCTACCTGGATCACCCTTCTTCGTAGATCTCCATGTGTCTGCTTCCTTGTCACATATGTGTCAGGTCAAATGTTACCTCCTCATAGATACCTTCAGACACTGTGACCACTCCGTCTAAAGCAGCCACCCATTTACTCACTTCACCACCCCGTTTCATCTTCTTAGCACTTGTCACTGCATGAGACTGTCACATTTACATATTTGTTTATGGTCTGTCTCCCTGACTGGGGCACCCCTGTTCCCATGGTGCCTGGCCCAGCCCCTCTGCTCTGGAGGACTGAGCTCTGGGCAAACCCTGTTCAATTTAAGTGGCCAAGTGACCCACTTCCCCTCCTCCCACACCTTCTGTCCAAGTTGTCAGGAAACAATCCTTTGCCTTCCACCCAGCCATCTGTCTGAGGCGTGTGGGAAGTGGGGCTTAGCCCCAAACACCCTCCATCCCCCCACAAGGCTCTGATCACCTGAGGGACAACTGGGGCTGAATAGTAGGCACACAACCACTTCCCTCAAAGGCTTGGCCTCTAGTTTGCTTCTCCTCTCCCTCATGGTATGACCCTCTGACCCTGTCTCTTCATCAGTAATTATGAGGATGTTAGGGGTAATCAACTGAGGGTATAAAGCAGGACTCAGCTGTAAGCAGTCATTGGCAGGTGCTAGGTGAATACTAGGTCAAGAGCTAGGAAGAAGGTGGATATCTCAGTCTCCTATAGGGACACCACACTAAAGAGCAGCCTTGACCGAGGACTGGCAACAGCCTCGTCCACCACTCCCCTGCCTGAAGTTGGGAGGGAAATCAGCTAAGGTCTGCTGCCCAGATGGCTGGCCAGGACAGAACCCTCTCCTGGGGCAGACCCCTGATGTCTAGGTGCCCCCAGCACCCTAAGGGCCTTTTCCTTATCTTCTATTTGAAGAAAGGGCTCCAGAGATTTCAGGCTGCCCTGGCTGGCCCAGAAGGTGAATCCCGAGACCTGCATTGTAGTCCCTCTGCTCCATGCTTATTCAGTCCTTGAGTGGCCACCCCTTCCCAGGTGGCTCAGGGATCTCTGAGGCCCCCGTCCTAGAGAGCTCCCATCCATGAACTTGCTGGTTCATGTACTGTAAGTCAAACTCCTGTAAGCCAAACAGTTACATGTGTTCTCTCATTGGAGTCTCACAGCCCTGAAAAGCTGGTGTGATTAGTGTAACTTTGTAGATGAAGAAACCAAGACTCTGAGAGATTAGGAAAGAATTCAAGACCACAGAAGGCCACTGGCATAGTCAGCATTAAAATGTCCACAAAATTGGCCTGGACTGGAGCAGCTGAGAGCCCATGTCAAGCAGCAGAAAGCATAGATGGCAAAATGAGGCTGTGAGGAATGGAGCCCAGGCCTTTTCTTCCCCTTTGAAATCAGCAAGCTCCATGGCCATCAGAACAGAAGCCTCTAAGTGCATGCTCAGCCTGTCAAAGCAGGTTTACAACCTACAAATGAGAACTTGCCTTGACTTGGGCCTGACCATCTCTGCAAGTGAACCAATGTCTCTTTACAGACATCCTTCCAGGGGGCCACAGTTTCTGCCCTGGTGAGACCCAGTGGCTCTAATGCAGTACCTGAGGCTTTAAGAAACAAACATTCCAGAATTCCCCCAGTTTACTGAGGCAAACTCCCCTCAGTTCCCAGGTACCCTGGACACACCCCTCTCATGAGGGGAGGTTCTCCTTCTCCAGCGTAGCCCCCACTCCAGCCTGGGTGCTTAAGGAGTTGGTACATAGCAGGTACCAGCAACAAATAAAGAGAAAGGCCTAGGGTAGTGAGAAGGGCCAACCCCAGCTCTCTTGTGTTCCTCTTCCCTGGCCACTAAGACACTTCCCTAGTTGTAGCCAGGCCTGAGCAAATGATTCCTCCCAGGAAGACACATTCCAGCTGATAGGGTGAGAAGGAGAAGGCGCCACACAGACCTGGTGGTAAGGGTGATTACCAGAACGATCAGTCACTCCAGACTGACTCCAGGCCTGGAAGTCACTGCAGGGATAACCCACTGCTGTGGCCTCCCTCAGGGAGAGGGTCTTCAAGAATTCCTGTCACATACGGTCAAAGCAAGAGAATCACAGAATCTCAAAGTTAGGGAAGGGGTAGTCAACTCAAATCCAACTCCACACACACAAACATCCTCAAATGGCCCATCAGAAAAAAATAACTTTAAAAAGAGGCCCATCAGTGTATACGACAAACCCACAGCAAACATCATTCTCAATGGTGAAAAACTGAAAGCATTTCCTCTAAGATCAGGAACAAGACAAGGATGTCCACTCTCACCACTATTATTCAACATAGTTTTGGAAGTCCTAGCCACGGCAGTCAGAGAAGAAAAAGAAATAAAAGGAATACAAATTGGAAAAGAAGAAGTAAAACTGTCACTGTTTGCAGATGACATGATACTATACATAGAGAATCCTAAAGATGCCACCAGGAAACTACTAGAGCTCATCAATGAATTTGGTAAAGTTGTAGGATACAAAATTAATGCACAGAAATCTCTTGCAGTCCTACGCAATAACGATGAAAAAATCTGAAAGAGATATTAAGGAAACACTCCCATTTACCATTGCAACAAAAAGAATAAAATACCTAGGAATAAACCTACCTAAGGAGACAAAAGACCTGTATGAAGGAAACTATAAGACACTTATTGAAGAAATTAAAGACAACACAAACAGATGGAGAGATATACCATGTTCTTGGATTGGAAGAATCAATGTTGTGAAAATGACTATACTATCCAAAGCAATCTACAGATTCAATGCAAACCCTATCAAATTACCAGTGGCATTTTTTACAGAACTAGAACAAGAAAATCTTAAAATTTGTATGGAGAAACAAAATACCCCGAATAGCCAAAGGAGTCTTGAGGGAAAAAAACGGAGCTGGTGGAATCAGACTCCCTGACTTCAGACTATACTACAAAGCTACATTAAAGAAGACAATATGGTACTGGCACAAAAACAGAAATATAGATCAATGGAACAGGATAGAAAGCCCAGAGATAAACCCACACACCTATGGTCAACTAATCTACGACAAAGGAGGCAAGGATATACAATGGAGAAAAGACAGTCTCTTCAATAAGTGGTGCTGGGAAAACTGGACAGCTACATGTAAAAGAATGAAATTAGAACACTCCCTAACACCATACACAAAAATAAACTCAAAATGGATTAGGACCTAAATGTAAGACTGGACACTATAAAACTCTTAGAAGAAAACATAGGAAGAACACTCTTTGACATAAATCACAGCAAGATCTTTTTTTATCCACCTCCTAGAATAATGGAAATAAAAACAAAAATAAATAAACGGGACCTAATGAAACTTAAAAGCTTTTGCACAGCAAAGGAAACTACAAACAAGATGAAAAGACAGCCCTCAGAATGGGAGAAAATATTTGCAAACAAATCAATGGACAAAGGATTAATCTCCAAAATATATAAACAACCCATGCAGCTCAATATCAAAAAAATAAACAACCCAATCAAAACACGGGCAGAAGACCTAAATAGACATTTCTCCAAAGACATACAGATGGCCAAGAAGCACATGAAAAGATGCTCAACATCACTAATTATTAGAGAAATGTAAATCAAAACTACAATGAGGTATCACCTCACACCAGTTAGAATGGGCACCAGAAAATCTACAAATAGGACTTCCCTGGTGGCGCAGTGGCTAGGAATCCGCCTGCCAACGCAGGGGACACAGGTTTGACCTATGGTCTGGGAAGATCCCACATGCCACGGAGCAGCTAAGCCCGTGCACCATAACTACTGAGCCTACGCTCTAGAGCCCGTGAGCCACAACTACTGAAGCCCGCGTGCGTAGAGCCTGTGCTCTGCAACGAGAAGCCACTGCACTGAAAAGCCCGCCTGCCACAACGAAGAATAGCTCCAACTCGCTGCAACTAGAGAAAGCCTACGCACAGCAATGAAGACCCAATGCAGCCAAAAATAAATAAATAAAACAAATAAATTTTATTAAAAAAAAAAGAAAATCTACAAACAACAAATGCTGGAGAGGGTGTGGAGAAATCGGAACCCTCTTGCACTGTTGGTGGGAATGTCAATTGATACAGCCACTATGGAAAACAGTATGGAGGTTCCTTAAAAAACAAAAAATAGAATTACCATATGACCCAGCAATCCCAGTACTGGGCATATACCCAGAGAAAACCATAATTCAAAAAGACACATGCACCCCAATGTTCACTGCAGCACTATTTACAATAGCCAGGTCATGGAAGCAACCTAAACACCCATCAACAGACGAATGGATAAAGAAGATGTAGTATATACATACAATGGAATATTACTCAGCCGTAAAAAGGAACGAAATTGGGTCATTTGTAGAGATGTGGATGGACCTAGAGGCTGTCATACAGAGTGAAGTAAGTCAGAAAGAGAAAAACAAATATCGTATATTAACGCATACATGTGGAACCTAGAAAAATGGTACAGATGAACCGGTTTGCAAGGCAGAAATAGAGACACAGATGTAGAGAACAAACGTATGGACACCAAGAGGGGAAAGTGGTGGGGGGGTGGTGGCGGTGGTGGTGGGATGAATTGGGAGATAGGGACTGACATGTATACACTAATATGTATAAAACAGATAACTAACAAGAACCTGCAGTATAAAAAAATTAAATTAAATTAAATTAAATAAAAAAGGAGGCCCATCGGGCTTCCCTGGCGGTGCAGCGCTTGAGAGTCCGCCTGCCGATGCAGGGGACGCAAGTTCATGTCCTGGTCTGGGAAGATCCCACATGCCGTGGAGCGGCTGGGCCCGTGAGCCATGGCTGCTGAGCCTGCACGTCCGGAGCCTGTGCTCCACAACGGAAGAGGCCACAACAGTGAGAGGCCCGCGTACCGCAAAAAAAAAAAGGCCCATCAGGAGGTTCAGCTCAACCCCAGCGCACAGAAATCCTGCCCAACTTTCAATGTCCATCCTGTGGAAAACTTTTTGGATCCACTCCCCTCTCTCCAAAAGGACTATTCCCTTTCACTTCTGGGGAGAGTGCCTCTGGTCTGACTCTGGAAGATGTCCTGATATTTATCACTCCAGGAGCACTGGGCACTTGAATAAGTGACCTGAGAGGGTCTCAGAAGAGACAGAAGCCACAAACCCAGGTTCCAGGCAGGGAATAAGGCCACACACCACAGAATGCTGGTGAGATTCTCAGGCACCAGGAGAATACCCAGCAGAGACCCCTGAGGAATGCAGGAGCTACCGATAGAAGACAGCTGCTAGACTCAACAGCCACAGCAATTTGGAGTGGTGACAGCCAAGTTTCTCAAGGGACCCCAGACTTTCCTGGCCCCAACATCCTGAAGTATACCTTGTTCTGTGGTTTCTCCAGGCACTGGAGAGGAGAGTGGGCTCACTAACAGACTTTCCTCTCTGGTGCTCTACTCATTCAGAAGCCCCCTCTTTTGCAAAGGGCCAAGAGCCCCTTGTGGGTCCCTTCAACTTAGCCCTCAGCACATAATAGCAACATTACCTCTGTCTCTTCCACTACTGTGACATCCTTTTCCCAGCACCAGGACTTGGTAGGATTCATTATTCTACCTCCAGCCTCAGCCCAGTGGGCTGACATATAGAAAGCGCTGCAAGAATGGTTGCTGAATAAAATGGATCATTGGTGTAAAAGGAGAAAAAAAAAATTTCAAGCAAGATACTAATGCCTCAGTAAGGGTATTCCAGAATTTTTTGATACAAGGTGCCTTCCAGTTCTAAAATTTGAGAATTCTTTCACTTAAATCATTCTTCCCATCCCAACCCACCAACTGCAAAGACAGCAGAATAAAGTGAAACGTGGCTCAGAGAGGAGAGGTGGTCTCCATGTCACTAAGGGACCTAGTTGAGCTGGTTGAGAACCCAGCATCCTCACAGCCTGCCCGCTTGCTTACGCAGCCATATCCTGACTGTCCCATGCCAGGCCCCACCTCCCAAGACAGCCCTACATGAATAGAGGGTGCAGATTGATTCTGGAGAACCTCAGGGTTCTTTAACGATTGGAATGAGAGGGAGGGACCTGAATTCCTCCTGTTCCCAAGTAACCTTTGTTCCTTTTTCCCAAGGAACAGCAGCATTTTGACCTTGAAGAAAACCCTTGTTTTCAAGTCACCTAGGGCTTTGCAATGTGTGAGCTAATCCACAGCCATAAAGCCTAATTCACCTGACACCAGTGTCCTAGAAAGAACCAACCCAGACAATCTCAAGGTCTTGGAACAACTACTTATAGCACTAAGAGATCCAATCACACTGATCCTATTTGTGTCCTGTGGGTGGTCCCTCCTTGTTGCCCACCTCCACTGGCAAACCAGGCCTCTCCTAAGTCTGCTGAATGAACCTGACTCCCATGTGGTCGTGGGCTAGGATGTGGACTAGGAGGGTTGAGTCCAGAGAAAACGCAGGCCCTGGTGACGAGATCTGGACAGAACCTTCCTTGCCTGTCCTCCTTAACCAGGGAGAATGCAGTTCAACTGCAGGAAAACTTCCAAGGCTAGAGTTCAATGACCAGAAAAATATTACCTGGGGAAATACTCAAGGGAAAAAAATTCCAAGGATGGTGGCTTCCTGCGTCACAGGCCTAACTCAACTCTCCTAAAAGAACTGCATGCTGCTGAGGCCAGGTCTGCAGAGACTTAGCTGCATCTTTATCCCTGCAAGAACTGTGGCTCAGAAGCTACATTGGGGTCAGAGGAATCAAGGCTTAACGAACTGTCTCTTCTCCATAATCCATGGTCTTCTCTGGACTTGTCCCTTAATTTTATCACCAATCAGGAGTGCCTTTACAAAGCCTGCTAGAAGACTACCCTATGGCTAGATACTTCCCTACTCCCAGAAATCAATGGAGTCCTTGGAGCCATCATTAAAGGCAATTTCCCAAGGCCCAACCAGCTTCCTGCCTGTTCATAGGTCACTCAGTTGTTGGAAAGTGAGCAGGCAGGTGAGGGAAGCCTGACTTTGTGCAGCCTCCAGCTCTAGTCCTGCCACCCAGGCTTCAGAAGGGCCTCACAGAGCATGAATCTGAACCCCACAGCCCAGATGTGCCCTATGCCCAATGTTGCTTGCAGCCCAGCCTCTTGTTTGGTACCAGGCTCAGGGACCTCAGACCTGGATTCTACTTTCCCCTCCATTAAACCCCACCTTACCGTTACCATTCTTATCGAATCATCCTCCTCTGTGGGAAAAGGGCAGATGACTCTGGGAGGGGCAGAAGTGAGGATTAGGCTGTGCTGAAGAGATCTAACGATGTGTTGGAGGCTCACACATTCAGCCTTACCTCCTTGGCTTCTTCCCTCCCTCCACTAACGCGGCCGGCCAACCCACCCACGGCTGGGGCCTGATCACTGACAGAGAGAAGGGCGGGGACTGAGCCTACGAGTCCGGAGCCGCCTCATCTCATCAAGCCAGATCCTCTAAGACTGGCCGGGGATGAAGTCCCACGTGGAACCCCCTCCCTACCCCAGATTCCCTGACCCTGGCCTCGATGCAGGAGAATCTGAGTTCCAGAGTGGGAGATAGGTTTCGTGCACTCTCAGCGGGCAGACAAGCAAGGGAGCGTTCACCTACATCCTAGCCGAGCTATGGTTGAGAACCGGGTGAGGGTAGGGCTGCGGCAGGCGGGCGCCCTTACCCAGTGCTGACTCCGGAGCGGGCCGGGTGGCACCTGCCCATCCCCGGATCCTTGGCAGGCGGGCGGCAGGACGTGTGGCTGGGGTCCGCCCGCTAGCCTGCCTGCAGAGTTTGCAGGACTCGGGCTGGCCGGGCTAGGCCAGACGGGGCGGGGCCCGGAGAGCCCCATCCGGGTGGTCCAGAACAGAGAAAAAGGCCCGGCCCCGGCGCGGTCCGGTGTGCCCGCCACGGGCACGGTACGCCTGAAATGGGTTCTTGGCTGTCTCTGTGTTCCCCCTGGCCGCCGCCTCAGAGGACCGACGGGAGGCGGAGCCGCGCGCGACACATGGCCCCGGCCCCGCGCGGCTTCGGGCCGCCGGGGGGGGGGAGGGGAGGGGCGGCCCTGGGACTCGCAGCTGAGGCTCCAGGCGACCCGGAGCGCGGCTCCTGCGGCCCAGCCCCCGCCCCAGCGCGCTAGCCCAGACACTCACCCGAGGGGCTGGCACGATGGCGGCAGCGGCGGCGGCAACCCAGCGCGGTCTGCGACCGACTGTCCCTTCCCCCCTGCCTTCCCTTGCCACCCCGCTGCACTCTGGGAAACGCAGTTCCCCCCGTTCTCCTTTTTGGCATAGATGCGCCAGGAGAAAACTACAGTTCCCGACGTCCTATGCGCCGAGGCCCAGACACGGCCCGCAGCGCGGGAGGGGAGACTAAGTCAGGGAGGGAGGCCGCCGAGGCGAGCCCCTGAGAATTGTGGTCTAGCGGAAGCCTCTGGAACACCCGAGCTTGGCGCCAGGCGAGGGTCAGGGCTCAGTTATCGCCAAGTCCCAGCTGGTCCGGCCCAGCTCTGGTTGCGCGGCCGTTCGGTGTTGGCCCCGCCTCCGTGGGAGCTCGGCCTGGCCCCAAACTGGCCTAGCCGCCCCTCCCTGGGCCCCTGAGCTGTTTCCGCTCGCAAAGCCCCCTCCCCTTTGGTGCTCTGGCCGCCCCTGCAGCCCCTTCGAGTGTTGCTCTAAGGCCAGCCGGGGCGGAACGCACAGCTTCTGTTTTTCCCAACATTCTTGCGCCCTGCCCGGTGCTAGTCGGACCCAAAGCTGGTTTCAAGCAGGCGAGGCTTTTCTTGGGCTGGAGACAAGATTACTCTTTAGATTTCTGCAGTTAGGGTCTACAAGACATTCTCACAAGTTTGGTTTTTGTTTTTTTTCCAGTAGGCATGGCAGCTAAGAGTTTAATTTTTATTAAGAGAAAAGAGTAATAACTGGCACGCCCAAACCTTCCCCGTGATTTAAGTGATAAAATTGTCCATAATCTCCCTCCTGCCCATTGCCCTTTCCTTTCAACCCCCATTTTCATCGTTTCCCGGGCAACGCAAACTTCTGAAGTAAGGCCAGTCTCTAGTTCAGGCCTGCTGGGGAAATGCTCTGCAGCTAAGCCAGGGGGATCACAGGTAAAGTTTATAGCAACAAGTCTTCTCCTGACCAGAGATCTCTCAGTTCTCTTGTTCTTCCAGAAGGGTCCTTCACAGATCCTCACTGTCACCCCCACCGCTCCTCCCGGGAATGCCTCATACGACCAGGCTAGGCTTTGTTTAATTAAATCCCAGATCTCTATTACTTTGCCTGACTAGATTCTTCTCTTATTACTCAGTCAGGGAGACTCTGTATTGCCCTGCTTGTGGTGTATCTAGGACCTCCCTTGCTCTGAGCTGTCCTCCTCCCCTCCAGAAGCTAAAACACCAGATAGGTTGTGTGCTCACAACATCCAGACACCAGAGAGTCCTAGCCAGTCTGGCCCTCACCCTGTCCTGGGAGTGCTGCTGAGAGGTTCAAGTGAGCCAAAGCTGAAACAGTCTAAGTCCCTTCAACACACAGGAGCTAAAGGACACACTAAAGAGCATGGCTTGGGCCTGGGAAAGTCCTCACTCCTAATGAAGGAGGGTGGGGACAGTTGAGCAACTGATCCAATACCTACCCATAAAGGGCTTCAGTCCCACCTGGCCTGGAAGGTCACTGCTGTGCTTCCACCACCTTAGGACAAGCCAGAACTAACCCTAGGAAGGGAGAGATACAGTCCCTTCCACATCTAGGTACTGCACAACCTATCTCCCACCCCTCCTCCCCACCACAGACTTGTTTCTCAAATCAGTGCCAAGGGACCAGAAGAAGAGCAGAAATTAGAGAGACATTAATTTTAGAGTCATTCCAGTTTGAAACCACAGGGAAAGACCCCAGGTAAGTGGCTTTTTCCATAAGTAACAGAGAAAGGAGTCATATGTTTTATGGAGCCCAATAAGTGTCCATTTGTGCCCCAACACCCATGTTAAACATGGCTAGCTTTAAAGGCATCTGTAGCTAGCTTTGAGCTAAATTACTTGGAACTATAAATAAAAATGTCACCTTGCCGCTACAATATCCAATCTAAAGAAAGATGTTAACAGCCAAGAAAATGAGTCAAGGGTCACCAATTCCAACTCCTATGCTTAAAGTCCTCTATGGATCCACCTCCTTCACAATGAAAGTGTACCAAAGTCAAAGGTATCTGTATAAGAGTCCATGGCTGGCTCCAGCTACGGTCTTCACTGATTTAAGTAACTGCGTGCCCATGTGTGCCAGACACCATACTAGGCCTAAGGGCTAAAATAGTGAGCAAAATTCAACTCCAGCTGAAAATTCTTAAGGAATTCAAAACCCTCAGAGAAGTGGGCTGCCACAATTCAGTTTAGTTCTCAGTTGCTCCTTCTCCCAGTTGAAAGGACACAGGGAGCTAACCCATGGACAAACCAGGACCATTTGGTGCAATTTCCAAACTCTTCGGGGTGAGCTGGAACTCTGCAAAGACCTTATAAGGCCAGGGTCCTTGTGCTTAGGGCCTCTTTATGGAGAAACCTAGTCACTGAAGCATCTCTACTCTCAGGGTCAGCCTGGTCCTTGAGACCTAAGGCGGCGAAGGTGGAGGCCTAACAGGAAGTCCATCTCCCCGTGTTTCAGGGACCCTTAGCTGAGTCCTTATAAAAATAAATTGGCGAAACCCAAATAAAAACCTTACTTTCTGTTTAATCTGTTTTGCCAAACAAACACAGTGAAAACTTTAGTCTGACTAATTGTACAGAAAATAGAATTTGTAACCAGTAGCAAACATAACAGGATAGACCTAAGTCCCTGGCAAGCTGGATCTCCATCAACAGGTCACCTAGATCCCCTTGTCGATGGCCTCCTGGGAGGGAGGTCCTAGGAGGCAGAGGCACAGATCTGCCAGTCCCCATCAGAATCACAGGCTGCACCTGGGAAGGAAAAGCACAAAAAGTAGAACTGATGTTACTTGGATCTCTTATCACTACACACAGAAGAGTTGTCTCTGATTGCCGGCCAAACTCAAGGTTCAGTTGTTTTCCCAAAGCCACAGTCCTTGGGCATCTCGCCTGCATCCCTAGGGGATAAGTTTCAAGTTCAGTGGTTCTGAAGCCTCTGCTTAACCAGAACCTGCAACATAAACTTGGGGTTGGGGAGTGAAGGTAGGGAGGGGTAGACAAAGTCATAATTGCTGGTGTCACCAGTGCAGAGTCTGAGATCCCAGACTTCAGGACCTTGCTTCAGGAGGAAACAAGAGAGGGTGCTTGGTCACCAGCAAAAGAGTCCAGCTGCCCTAAGGCTCAGTACTGCCAACCAGTGCCCCAGGAGTATGAGGGAGTTCAACAGCGGTGGCCTCAGGTCCCTCTAAGCTGGCAGGAGTCTGGGAGTCCCGAAGGCCGAAAGGGGACTCGTTCACATTCCGTGCTTCTTGCGGATGACAGCCATGGCCAGCAGCCTATCCTTCTCGCGTAGTTCTTCACGGAGTTTGGCTTCGGTGAGACGCAGGTGACGGATGCTGCCCTTCATCTCCTTCATCTTCACCTCCATCAGCGCCAGGATGTCCCGCTGCTCGTTCAGCTTGCGCAAGAGCTCCTCCTCTGTGGTGCCTGACGACAACGAGTACGAGTGGTCGGAGCCAGTATCAGGGAAGCCCTCTTCCCCGACCACCACCAACTGGGGGCCCATGGGGCACTCGGCGGCCTCCAGCCCTGCTGTAGCAGCCTCTAGCTCCGACGCAGCGGCTGCGGCGGCCGCGCCCTCTGCGGCCGCGAACTCCACTTGCACCGTCAGGTCAATGGGCTTCACATCTTCTCCCGTGGGAGTGGTGGGAGCCGGAGGCACGGATCCCGGAGGCTGGCTGCTGTCCACAGCAGCCTGAAGGGTGAGGAGCACAGCCGCAGAAGCAGATACCAGGTTCGGCTGCAGCTGGGCGGTCTGGGCAGTGGAGGCGGACGGCGACGGCTGCTGCTGCTGCTGCTGTTGTTGTTGCTGCTGCTGCTGCTGCTGCTGCTGCTGCTGTTGCTGCTGCTGCTGCTGCTGCTGCTGCCTGCGGCGGGCGGCTGCGGCCCCCGCGGGTCTGCGTGCTACTTTGCGCTCGTTGACGCCGCGCAGCGGGAAGATGGTGGGGACCCGCACCGTGTAGGTTTTGCGGCCGCCCTGGAAGTGAACGCTGCAGAGACGGTGGCCCGTGGTGGGCTGGAAGGTGGAGAAGCACCCACTGACGCCGGCACGGGACACATTCTTGAGCCAAAGGCGCCGCAGCTCAGCGTCCTTGGGAAACGTGTAGAAGTGCAACGCCTTGTCCCGGTGCGAGTTGTTGTAGCAGCCTGGCACGCAGCACGTAAAGCCAGGCATGGCTGCGCCGCGCGGCCCGGCCCAGCCCACCGGCCTTCTGAGCCTTTCGACGGCCCGGTCGGTATGCCGCCGCCCGCCCCTCGACGGGCGGCACCGCGCGAGGCCTTCGGCAGCCTCCCACTACTGCCGCCCGGCGCGGCCGGCCTGGCCCGGCGCCCCGTGCCCAGAATACGCCTCCCGTCGGCCCGCGCCGAACCAGCCGCCCAGCCGCCCGCCTGCGCTCCAGAGTGGGCCCCAGGGACGCCGCGAAGGACCGCCTGGGAAAGAGGACTACGCCCCCCACAATGCACCGCGGCAGAAGCCGCTCACTTCCGGAGCGGGGCGCGCTTGTTCCGGTCTCTTTGCAGGGCACCGCGACAGCCCACGTAGAGCGGACTTTTCCCCTACACGGCTCACCCTCGGCGGACTAGAGAGGCGTATTCGGTTGGAACTCTGTCGCTTGGAGCGCCCTTCGCAAGGACCTGGAATCCTGATGGGGGTCGGGCGGCGCGCGTCTCCCCAGTGCGCAAGCGCCCTGGGCATGTGCCCACGGAAACTATAAGTCCCGAAATGCGTTGCGCTAAACTTGGCGGCTGCGGCCTGGAGCGCCGCCTAAGGGAAAGGTCGGATTGCAAGCGGACCAGGATTCGGACGAGGTTGTGTTGTTCGCCGGAAGCGGTACCCCAACCCTGAGCTGCTGAGTCCACGGCATTCCTGCGGGGGAGGGGAGGAAAGACTTAAGCCTCAGCGCCCCAGAGGACCTCAGGGAGCCCTTTTGTCTGAATTAGAGACTCTCCCCCGACTCAGATGCCGCTTGCCTTGACTGTCTTATTGACCTAAACATAGTCATCACTAGGCGCCTACTGTGCACCGAGCATAGTGCAGGGAGTTGGGAACCTTGCAGGAACCATACCGACCCGGCCTGACTATAGAGGGATGAGGGTCAGACTTTTGGATAATAGATGTGAATGAATGCACACTAATGGATGTCTAATCACAGAAATAAACGCTCCAAAAAAAAAAAAAAAAAATCAACAAGGGAGAGGGAGAAGTGGGAGGCGGAGGCCCAGGAAGAAAAAATCCACGAAAAGCTTGGTTAGGGAGGAGTCGCTGGTTTTTGCCCGGGAACCAGCCTGTAAGAACCTGAGGCAGGAAGGAGCTAGGCTCTGCCCTTAAGGATCCTCAAGGGTAGCCAGAATAGCAGAAGCTCCGAAAGATAACAAACTGGGCCAAGTTAAAAGATTTGTGATTTTATTCTGCCGGTGACTGGGAACTGTTGGAGAGGTGTTAAACGAGAGGTTGGACAGGATTTGTATTGTAACAAGTCACCTCCCCACTCCCTCGACTTCCTTGGGGAAAGTGTTCTAAAGGGCAAGAGAAGCTGTGGGAAACCAGAGAGGAGGCCAGGCACTCGTCATGGAGAATTACCTGTAAGCTAGCCCTCCTTTGTCGAGTTCCCCGTTTCTCCCACTTCTTGCCGTTCTTCACCCTTTCTCCTGACTCTCCTTCCTCACTTTTTTCTCTTCTGATTACAGACCACGGGTATGAATTCGAAGCCTAGTTTATATATTATTTCTAATTATTTGATATAAAAACAAAATAGATCGGGCCTTTTAAAAGTTTGCAAAAGCACTCCAAGTTAACTGTCACTTTTTTAGTTATTCCTTTTTATTTTTGGCTGCATTGGGTCGTTGTTGCCGCACACGGGCTTTTCTCTAGATGCGGCAAGCAGGGGCTACTCTTTGTTGCAGTCCTTGGGCTTCTCATTGCAGTGGCTTTACTTGTTGCAGAGCGCGGGCTCTAGGTGCGCGGGCTTCAATAGTTGTGGCGTGCGGGCTCTAGAGCACAGGCTCAGTAGTTGTGGTGCACAGGCTTAGTTGCTCCGCGGCATGTGGGATCTTCCCAGACCAGGGCTCGAACCCGTGTCCCCTGCATTGGCAGGCGGATTCCTAACCACTGTGCCACCAGGGAAGTCCAAGTTTGTTATTCTTTATTGTAAAACAGACCCATACTTAAAATGTTCTAGAAACATAAACGACAATGGGGAAAAAAAGAACTATTTTTCTGGTCCCAACACCCAAACATTACCATTGCATTTCTGTTTACAACCAATGTAATCCTTGGTTATTTGTGTGGTTTTTTTTAAATTAATTAATTTATTTATTTTTGGCTGTGTTGGGTCTTCGTTTCTATGCGAGGGCTTTCTCTAGTTGCGGCAAGCGGGGGCCACTCTTCATCGTGGTGCGCGGGCCTCTCACTATCATGGCCTCTCTTGTTGCAGAGCACAGGCTCCAGATGCACAGGCTCAGTAGTTGTGGCTCACAGGCCTAGTTGCGCCACAGCATGTGGGATCTTCCCAGACCAGGGCTCGAACCCGTGTCCCCTGCATGGGCAGGCAGACTCTCAACCACTGCGCCACCAGGGAAGCCCCCAGTTTTTTTGATTGTTTGTTCGGTTTTGGTTTTGCTTTCTTGTGTTTTTTGGCCACACCACGCGGCTTGTGGGATTTTAGTTCTTGGACCAGGGATTGAATCCGGGCCCTCGGCAGTGAGAGCGCAGAGTCCTAACCACTGAACCACCAGGGAATTCCCCCAGTGTTTTATTATTTAAAACAATATTTATGGGGCTTCCCTGGTGGCGCAGTGGTTGAGAGTCCGCCTGCCGATGCAGGGGACATAGGTTCGTGCCCTGGTCCGGGAGGATCCCACATGCTGCGGAGCGGCTGGGCCCGTGAGCCATGGCTGCTGAGCCTGCGCGTCCAGATCCTGTGCTCCACAACAGGAGAGGCCACAACAGTGAGAGGTCCGCGTATCGCAAAACAAAAACAAAAACAATATTTATAACATATTATTATTATTTTGTTTGCATTGGGTCTTCGTTGCTGCACACGGGCTTTCTCTAGTTGAGGCAAGAGGGAGCTATTTTTCGTTGCAGTGCACAGGCTTCTCACTGCAGTGGCTTCTCTTTGTTGTGGAGCACGGGGCCTAGGCGCGCAGACTTCAGTAGTTGTTGCTCGCGGGCTCTAGGCTCACCAGCTTCAGTAGTTGTGGCACTGAGGTTCCGTAGATGTGGCTTGCGGGCTCTAGAGCGCAGGCTCAGTAGTTGTGGTGCACGGGTTTAGTTTCTCCGCAGCATGTGGGATCTTCCCGGACCAGGGCTCGAATGTCCTCTGAATTGGCAGGTGGATTCTTAACCGCTACACCAGCAGGGCAGTCCCTGTGTTTTGTTTTGTTTTTTTGACAAATAGTAAATATAAAGTTTAATCAATCGTGTAAACACAGTAAAGACAATCTATGCAAACACAAATAATGCTGTGAAAAGTAAGCTCATTCTCAAATTGTTTTGAAAAGTTTTTAATGTTTTTTCCATATTATCCAGTCCAAAGCTTTACAAATAATAAATAAATATTGCACTTAGGTGGTTGATAGTGATCGCGGAAATGTGCCTGCAAAGGGCTAGCAATTTAAACCAGATAACACAAAGGTCAGATCTAAATGACGAGGAATATTGATATGATTTTCCTCTGCAGTTCTCTAATTTTGAGAAGCAAGAATCTTATTTTTTCTTTGCTCTATTTTTTAACATAAGCACAAATATGCCCACGCCACTGCCAGTATCTGAAACTTTACACATAATTTAGGAGCATGAAGGAGAACTCCACAGGAAACTCAGAGCTCAAGTTCTATTTCAATTCCCATTAAAATGTAAGAAAGGGGGCAGGGGGCTGTCAATTGGTGAAAATATGGTAATGTAGTCTCCAGCATTAACAGAACTTTTGAGAGCCGAAATTTATCTCAGAATTGCTGATGTTTGGAGATTTTAACATCTCTGCTGGATCACAAACAGCCCACTAGCCTCTAAGCCCGCAAACTGATCTCTTGTGATAGATACAGGTCCTATAGACACATCGGTCTTTGCAAATGCAAATCTGATCAGGTCACATATAGAATACAGTTATTTTTTTCCTGGCCCAAATGTGTCTCTCCTCATCTTCGGAGAGGGAGATGAGAATGAGAGACATTCTCACAAATAGTCCCTGCTATTTATTCATGACCTGGCTTATTACTTGTCAGATCCTGAGTTAAACATTATCTAATTGACTCATTACACACACACACACACACACACACCCTTATTAGGTGGTTATCACCCTCACCTTACCTTAGGTGAGGAAACCGAGACTTCGACTGGCTGCACATACTTGCCCAGGCTCAAGGTAAGGATGCCCGCAAAACCCGTTTGCTACCACCACTGTACACACCGGGCGAAGCCGGCGGCAGGACTAGAACTGCAATTCCCGTGGGGCTGTGCGGCAGCCTCGCGAGAGTTGACCTAAATTCAGCAGCATCGCGAGAGTTGGCTTAAATGTGGCGGCGGGAAGGCGGTGATCTGAAGCGGCTACTGAAGGCCAGCTGCTGAAGCGGCTGGGAGGGCTGGCTGCTGAGGCGATGGCGGACAGCTATAGCCGGGACAGCGAGCCTACGACGCGCACGCTGCTACGGCGCGTGCTGGATACAGCGGATCCTCGCACCCCGCGGCGACCCCGGAGTGCTCGGACTGAGTATGTGAGGGCGCTGCCCCAACACAAGAACAACCTGAGGGACTGGGCGATGGGGTCCAGAGCTGACCCTGTTTGGAGACGGAAACTGAGTCTCGGAGAGGAGCAGAGTCCAGGGCTCTGAGAACAGGCTCCTTTCTCCTCGCTGGGATCGGGTCAGCTGTTTGTGCGCCCACCCCTGAGACTCCAGGCCGCTCGGGACCTCAGAGCTCAATTATACAGGCGTCCT
The DNA here is from genome assembly GCF_011762595.2 of Tursiops truncatus. Taxonomy (NCBI): domain Eukaryota; kingdom Metazoa; phylum Chordata; class Mammalia; order Artiodactyla; family Delphinidae; genus Tursiops; species Tursiops truncatus. The sequence goes on from NC_047052.1 coordinate 18,632,573, forward strand.
TGGGGGTCCGCTTCTGGAAGCGAAGGATAGGTGCTCAGAATCTGGACCTCTGCTATGTTCTCTAGGCCAGTTTTCTCCAGAGTATGTCCAGGCATCTGCCCTGAACAGTCTCCCAAGCGGTTCCCAGCTGAAAGATGGGAAAGGAGTTGCAGAGCGTAGCCTGGGTAGCAGTCAGGAGGCAGGAACTGGAAAGATGCTTTGCTAGAGAGCAGCGAATTTGGCCTGACGTGGTGGGAGTGTCAGTGGGTGAGGGCTGTGGTGAGCTTATGGTGCAGAGAGGGTGGAAGATGGCATCTGCTGACTTCCTGGGGCAGTGCAGTTCCTTTATAGACAATGGGAAGCCATTCATTATAGGTTTTAGACCTGTGAGTGATGAGGTGGGAGCTGTGCCAGAGGAACATTTATGTGGTTCTGGAATCTGAGAGGGGATTGGATTGGAGAGAGTAGGGCTGGGGTGACCCATGTGGAGGTTGCTGTCAGACCCTGACTAGTACTTAAAAGGTTTAAAAATATTGAAATATCCCTGAATTGTTTTAGTGTCTAGAATGGATACATTTCCAGTTGTTCCTCTTATCTGTGTGGTTAACCCCTACTTCTGCTGTAGTCACCTCAGTGAAGCCTTCCTCAGCCCTTCTCTCTGGCTGGGTCATCATATTCCTTCTCTCTTCCCATACCCCTCGGCTCCCTTTCATCCACAACCCTGTTGATATAGAACTGGGAATAGGGCTGTGGGAGGGCAAGTGGTTTCTGGTCCCTGTCCCTGAGGGTAAAGGACTTCAGCCAAGATCCCTGACGAAGACCCGTCGCTAGTTCACCCTCCCTACATAATTCTCACAGTTGCTGCTCTTTACACAGTGTCCAGAGAGCCCTGCTTCAAACACCTTCCTCTAGGAGGCTGAGGAGCCAAACAAAGACGACTGCCAGGCGTTGTTCTAATAGAGCCAGGGTAAGTGCTCTACCCGCTGATCACTACAGGGCTCTGGTTGCCTGCGGGGGCTCTTGAGTTATAGCTCTGCTCTGGAGCCCACCTTGAGGGACTATCAAGGCAAAGGAACAAATTGATTGCTTGATGCTTTTACCCAAAGTCTGTTGACAGATTGGCCCATGTTCAAGCCAGTGGACACTTGGAGGAACAGACACCCCGGACTCTGCTGAAGAACATCTTACTAACTGGTGAGTGAGCACTGGCCTGCAGTGAGAATCAGGCACCAGCCCTGTGATACCTCTCATTTAGGGCAGCCTTCCCTGCCAACTCCACTCTCTCCTTGTTATTTCTACAGCCCCGGAATCTTCCATCCTAATGCCAGAGTCAGTGGTGAAGCCAGTGCTGGCACCGCAGGTGGTCCAGGCTTCCAGACGGGAAAGCGGTCGGGGCAGGTGCAGTAAATTCCCTCCTTGGGCTAGGCTGCTGGGCATTACTAGTCAGGGAGCCTCTTGGGGCTCTAAGAGCCGGAGTTGGGTGCCCTGGCTTGTCTGAGAAAAGCTCCATCCTTGTAGCCTGGAGTTGCAGCTTCCTGAACTTGAGCCCCCCACAACCCTGGCTCCAGGTCTGCTGGCTCTTGGCAGAAGGAAGCAGAGACTGAGGTTGTCAGTGTTTCAGCAAGGAGTGGACTTGGGACTGCCTCCCTCCCAAGGTGAGGTCCTGGACAACACCTGTGGCCACCCTCTCTGTCCTCTGGAGAGACTGAGGAGGACTGAGAGAGGCCTGGGTAACTTATTATGGTTTCTTTTTACATCCTCTTGCAGAGCCTCATGGGAATGCTGATGCCTCTTCCCTCACCAGGTGCTGTTGCCTGTTCCGGGAGTTGGTGGAGGAGAGGCTTGGGGAAGGGGGTGCTGAATAGAATGCAGTCTGGCCATAACTGCTCCATGCTCACAGCATGGTGGCTGGGTTCTAAGAGATGAGAGCACCGGGGCAGCTGGGGGACTCCTGGGGTGGGGGAGGGTGGTTGGACCTCAGGTACCTGACTTTCCTTTGTGCCTTGTCCCTCCCATCAGCTCCCTCAACTTGACCTTCGCCACACCTCTGCAAACACAATCAGTGAAGAGGCCTGGTTTGGCCCGCAGACCTCCTACCCGCCGAGCTGTAGATGTGGGTACACTTTTGCAGGATCTGCGAGATACTTCCCTGGCCTTGGCTCCTCCAGGTAAGGTTGAGATTTCTGTCTTCTGGCCTGTGGGGAAAGTTTCCCCCCATGATTGATGGGAGGTGCTGCTGAGTCCAGGGTTGCTCCTCTCTCCTTTGAGTCAAGAACAGTGAGCAAGCCTGGCCAGTAGGTTTATGAGGACTTTCTGCTTTCTTTCTGCAAATTGCCTCTTGTCTTCTGGGGGCCCAGTCTTAGTCCCTCAGTATCTTCCAGGACCCCATATCCTTGAAGAGCTACAGGACTGAGGGTAGGAAAGGGGTGTGATATGGTGGCTGGAGCTTATTGGGAGGTTAAAAGAGGCTAGGTTTCAGGATCAGCTGTTCAGTCAGAGCTGACCTGGGAGCCTGATTCCAAAAGACAAGTCAAGTTCACCAGGATAAGAGAAGGGTTGCAGGCAGAGGGACCTGAATGAGAAGTGGAGAATGGAGGCATGGGTGAGCAGATTGGGTGGGGCAACCTATGGAGCCTGGGAATGCCAGGCTAAGGAGCAGGAAGGTAAGCAAGGAGAGCTGTGGAAGGGAGATTAGGCTTAGAATAGGCTCAGTCTTCTCTCTCTGAGGGCCACTTGGGCAAGCTTGTGGGTCCACTACCCAGGCCCTGGTGACTGGCTAGCAGAACAGCAGGTGGGCGTGCAAAACACTGAGTGCCCACTGGACCTTGATCTCCAGATGACAGCCTCAGAACCCCTGTTGCTACTCTGCCAACAGACACAGTGTTGGAGGACACCCAGCCCTTCTCCCAGCCCTTGGTTGGCCGTTCCGCCAGTGTGCACCACTCCCTGCCTTGCCGCTCTCACTCTGGGGCTAAAGATGTGGAGAGGGCTGCCAGTCGCAGGACATGGAGCAGTGGGCTTGGGCTGCAGAACAACGGTGAGTATGTGGGGCACGCAACCTGGAGCCAAGCCTAGCTTAAGCAAGAATTGGCATTGGTGTTTTTTCCTCCTCAGGCCCATATATGTACCCTGTCACCCCCGCGTCCCTTTGGAGGGCTGTTGATCCCTCCATCCAAGAGCAGAGTCAGTGTTGGGCCAGGAGATTCCAAACCAGTACCCTGGGGCTGCCTCTGGCCCTCTTCCTTCCTTGATGGGCTAGGCTGGGTTTTACTACTCCATCTTTACCTTTCTCAGGGCTACAGCCCTGGCCTACTGCTTTTCCAGCCTATATTCTCTCCCCTTGATTCAGGTGCTGGGAAAGCAGCCCAGCTTCTGGCAGGAAAGGTGGAGGAGGTTGATGCCCTTGCTATGGGCTTTCCGAACATCAGCAGTAATATCTCTGGAGAAGATGGAGTAGAGCCCTTACAGAATGGAGTAGGTGAGGAGGCAGAGGAAAGAATGGAAGAAAGCTTGAGGGAAGTGGAGAAGGCAGCAGAAGCACAAGGATCCGCCAGAGCAGAAGAGCTTGAAGGACACATAGAAGTGACCGAAGCAGAGGGATCCTGGGGGGCTGTCGAGGCCAAGGAGCCAGAAGGATCTTCAGGGGATGAAGACACCTCTGGTAGAACAGGTAAGGGGCCCAGTGCAGGGATCAGGGGGTGGGTGGGTAAGGGACAGCTGTGTCCCTGGCCTTGGAGGAGGGGCTTACCTGGCTTGTGTTTCTGGGCACAGGTGGTCTTGGGCCAGGGAAACTCTGAAAGGCCCCTTGCTTGGCTGGAGCTAGATGGAGCCCTCGAGGAACAGGATAAGGAGGCTGTGGGCCTTCAGGGTTGAGTGAGATGGTCTGGCCTGTGCCCTCTGTAACCCTGCCCTTCCTCTGCAGCAAGCCCAGAGTTGGCCTCCAGCACCCCAGAGTTCCTTCGGGCCAGGCGACTTCAGTTTCTTGAGCCAGCTCCACCGCCTAGCACTGCAGTGTAAGATCCCACGACCCTGTTCCACATGGGCCTCTTGGAAGGGGGCAGGTACTGAGGTTGGCATTGGGTACCACAGAGTTATCACTCTTATCACTCTTCCTTTAGGTATATAGATGATTACCCAGGAGAGCACCCTAAGGTGGGCTGGATGGGGCCCACTCAGCACATCTGTCTGGTGCCTGCTTGCAGGGGCTTAGAGGAGCCTGGGCAGGGGGGAAGTGCCTAGGTTAGTATGCAGTCAGAGAAGGCTTCCTGGAGGAGGATTAGCAGAATGGGACAGGCAGAGTGGGCTGAGTAGGGGGAATGTCCATGCCAAAGCCTGAGGATCATGGGCCTGAGCAAGTACTGGTTTGTATGATGAGGCTAGACTGGGACATTGTGTCCAGATTGTGGAGGGTTGGGGCCCCAGGGAAAGACCAGGCTTCTACATAGCCCCCTGTCCCCACTGTCCCCCAGAAATGGTTGGAGCTGTTGGTCCAGCCTGGCCAAGGAGCACAAGGGCCCCAGTCTTGGCAGGAGCCAGCAAGACTTATGTTTGATTAGCGGCCTCTTTAGGTAGCAGCAGTTCAGCTAACTCTGTTCACTCCTTGCCCCTAGGTTACCTTCAGAGCCTCCGGAGCCTCTGTTGGCCAGGCTTCCTCCCAAGCCCCGAATCCCTGGCTCCAGACCCCGTCAAGATCCCTACAAGACTGGACTGAACCACTATGCGAAACTCTTTAGCTTCTATGCTAAGATGCCTATGGAGAAGAAGGCTGTGGAAATGGTGGAGAAGTGGTGAGTCCTTGACACTTGGGGTGGGGAGAGAAGCCCCTCAGATCATGAACAGTCTGTTTTACCCCTACTTTCTTGGCAGCCTGGACAAGTATTTCCAGCATCTTTGTGACGACTTGGAGGTATTTGCTGCTCATGCTGGTCGCAAGACTGTGAGGCCAGAGGACCTGGAGCTGCTGATGCGAAGGTAAGTGGATGGAAGCAGGGAGGTGCTGGGTGTGGGAGTGCTGGCATTGATTCTCTCATTCTCTATCTTCCTCTGCTGCAGGCAGGGCCTGGTCAGTGACCAAGTCTCCCTGCATGTGCTCGTGGAGCGGCACCTGCCCCTGGAGTACCGACAGCAGCTCATCCCTTGTGCATTCAGTGGCAACACTGTCTTCCCTGCCCAGTAGTGGCCAGGCCTCAACACCTGCCCTGTCCCTACCTGGGGCCCCTTGGCCCCACATACACTTCTAGGTTTCCTCCCTGCCCCCCAGCATCAATAAAATGTCACAAACAGAATATGCTGTGCTTTGGTGCATGTTCTGGGACCAGCCAAGCAGCGACCAACCACCCTTCCCTTGACTCCCCAGCATAACCTAGAGAATAGCATGGGTTCAGACAAACAATTTTATAACAACAGTCAGAGGTTAGCAGCACGGGAGCACTCAGGCTGCCCACAGTGGCCTCAGCTTGCAGGTTCCTGCTCTCAGGGCCCCATACGCCTAACATCACTCATCTGAAGCTGTTCCAGTGCAGCCTGGAGCCTTATCACAATGCCTTCTTCCTTTTCCTCGCCCTCTTTTGGCAGTTCTGTCATGGGGAGCTGGAAGGCCTGGCTCAAATAGCTGTTTAGGGTCTGCTTGTCCAGGCTGGGATCAGTGTTCATCAAGGCCTCATGTACCTTGGGTAGGGTCACCTCATCGTGGCTGCCCCCACAAAGAAAGAGAGAGATAGACCTTGACTGTCCTCTCTGTACCTCAGACCCCAAGATGCCCTCTCCCAGGCTTGAGCAGTATGTAGTGCCCAGCAGCAAGCTCGGTGCATAGGGAGACCTGGGGCTTGAGGTGCTACTCTGTGGCCCAGCCTGTAGGACTTGCCTATGACTAAGTGAGCCTGAGGTCCCCAGGGTCACTCACAGTTCCAGGTCCAGCTCCTGCTTTAACTCCTGTAAGTATTCATCCTTTTCATCCATGTACTGTTCCCACAGCTTTTGTACAAAGGGCACGCTCTGGCCCTCCTTGTCCTGGGAAGGGGCCACAAGGCAGGGTGAGAGTACACGGCTAGGGTCCAGCAGAGGCTAGGGCAGGACTGGGCAAGTTCCTGGGCCCCAACCCACCTCCATAAATAATACGCAGTAGTTGAGCAAGTCTGCATTGCTGCTGCTGGGATGCCAGCCCCCTGACTCCATCAGCTCCTGAATTCTCTCGTCCTTCTTGAAGGGGAAGGTACTCTTGAGGGCAGTGCTGTAGGGAGACACGAGGGCTGACAGGCCTGGCTGATGCCTGCCTACCCATCTCCCCGCACCCCTCTGCCAGCCCCACTGGTGCTCAAAAGGGCAGAATGCACTGAGTCTGGCCTTTTCCCACCAGGCTCCCCTTCCCCCTGCACAGCTAGGAGCTTGGCCAGAGGTCATGCTGGGCTGAAGTTCGGGGTGGCCAACTGGTCTCGCACCTTAACTGCTCCATGGTTAGTAGCCCCTCGTTCTGGCTGTCAGCACTGGTCATCTCCTTCAGCAGCTGTGCTATTGTCTCCTTCTGCTTGATGTACACACTCTCTTTCCTCTAGGGGGGAAGCGTTGACCATCTTGCTGTTTCCTAGAGGGGTGGGGATAGAGCTGGCCTATGCCGGAGACAAAGGGTGGAGGGCCAGGCCCAAGCTTACCTTTCCCATCAAGATTGCATAGAACTGACTCATGACCTCATTGGAGTGGAAGAGCTTGGTATATTAAAAAATGGTGTAAGCCCAGGCCATGGCATCACCAGGCCCAAAGCGACGCTCCAGGAAATTGAAGAAGAAATCTGGGAACTTCTGCAGGGTAGGGGGAAGACTGCTTGGTCCGCCTGCCCCACGTCTGTTGGCCCTCCTCCCTGTTCCCTAGCACCTTGAGGGACACCCCCACCCCCCCATGCACCAGAGGACTCAGGCAGCCACACCAGGCCAAAATGGCTAGAGAGATCTGACCTGCTCCTCAGTGATACGTTCCTTCCAGGCATCCTTGAGGAGGTTTACCACATCCTTCTTGGTTGGCTTCTTGTTCTGCATGACACCATCAAACCAAAGGAAAGGGGGGATGGATTCCCCATAACCCTGTATGGAACCATGTCAGCTTATCTCTGGGCCCCTCTGTAGCCCCACCAGCAAGCAGGGCAGAGCCCCAGATAGTTCCCCCAGAACCTCAAGTCTTCTCAGCAGCAAGAAGACTTGCTGGCCATTCTGACTCTGGCCCCAAGCCTCCTGAGCCCAGGGACTTCTCAGCAGCAAGAAGACTTCTGGCCATTCTGACTCTGGCCCCAAGCCTCTTGAGCCCAGGGACTCCCCTACCAGACCAGGGAAGAAGTCTTTCTCCTGGAGCAGCCCCTCGCCAATCTCCAGGAGCACATCCACCAGCTGGTCGCTGTTCTTGCCCTCGGCCAGCATTTGCCAGCGATCTCGTCCTCCAGCCACCACATCTGCAGGTGGGGAGAGGGAGCTAGAGTCCAGACCACGCACTTGAGCAGTCCCTAGGGCTCCCATGGCCAGCATTACCTTCACACTTGGACCAGTCTGGCCGCGGTATGGCCGTGCGCTGGATCTCCTGCAGCTCGGAGTAAAACTGGTCCTGCTCCTTCAGCTCGTGTGCAACTGCAACAGCATCTTGTGCTCCTTGCAGAACTCTTCATAGTCGTCTCTCAGGCTGTCCAGCTGTGGGCAGGGTGATTGGTCCTTGCTACTCACCTGCATGGCCCTTCGCTACCCTGCCTGCCCACCAGCACCTGCTCCTGCAGATCCTTGAGGGTCTTCTCCTGCATTTCAAAGTCCCTTCTGGGCACCACGTCTCCAAAGTTGGCCTTCATGGTGTTGAGTTCCATCTGCCTGCGGGTCAGTCTTGCCGGGCCATCTTCAGAGCCACTGTTAACTTCACAGGGTCCTCCTCCCAGACACCTGCCAGGGGGCCCGCCAGCTCATGTCACCCTGCCTCTGGTGCCTGTAGCCCAGGGCAGGGTTGAGTGTCCCTTGGGGCATGTCCCAGGTCTTCCTGCTCTCCCAGCTTGGGAACCCCTGAGTCTTTCCACAGTGCTACCAGCATAGGGCTTTGAGCTTAAATAGAGAAGCCCAGGATGTGGAGTACCAGGCCTGTCCTGCCCTTAGGGAGTCTAGGCTGCTTCAGCTGCCAGTGATTGTTTCCTTCGTAAACAAGTCTATGATTCTCAGGCCAGCTCAGAAGATCCACAGACCCAGGTGGCAGCAGGAACATCTCCCATCGTGAATGAGCAGATAATGGGAGAGTTGAATGAATAGGAGTGGTGAGAGCCAGACTCCTCTCCAGCGCCTCTTCAGGGGAGAGAAACCCACCTTGGGCTTACCTGGGGACTGGGCTGGTGACATGTCTTCCCGCTGGTACCGTAGCTCATTCAGGTCTGCAATAAGGATCTTACGGGCATCTTGCTCGCTGAGGTAGCGCAGATACTCCTCAGCCAAGTTCTTCCTCAGTTTGGTCACCTGTTGGGAAAAGAACAAGAAAGGTAGAAGGAGGAGGAGACTGGTCATTCCTGAGAATCCAGCAAAGTGCCGAAGCTTCCTCCTGTGGAGAAAATCTGGCAGCCAAGGAGCGGGACTCTGCTGGCATTTGGGGCCATACCAAGCCAGTGCTGAGCTGAGGAGGAGGGCAGCATGTGGAGAGAGGGGTATGGGGGGAGGTGGTGGCTCTGTGTATCATTCCAGGCAGAAGGGTGGAGAGAGCTAGGGGGTCACCTCAGGGCTGAAGGCCTGAAGGTCACCCCTGGGGTGGGAGTGGGAGGAATTGAGGGAGTTGGTCACCATATTACTCCCTTTCACCTCACTCTGCAATGAGATCTTCTCATTCTTCTTATCAATGAGTTTTAGCAAATTCATCTTCTCTTTCTTCAGCATGGAGATTTCATCTCTCTCCTTAGCCCTCATGGCCAGGATCCTCTCGTTGCAGTCCTCATTCACAGTGACAAGCTTCGCCTTCAGGGGCTCCAGAGCCCGAATCTTCTCCCTCTGGTCGGCTAAGCAGGGACAGGTGGGAGAGTCCCTTTGGGGCCATGGAGGACAAACAACCAGGAGACACTGATCCTGAGGTCGCAGTGAGTGGCTATGTCCCTTGCAAACTCGAGGAGTCTATACATGCCTGTTCAAAGCATAGCTCCTGCTTAAGTCCTTCTTGCACTTGCTTTTAAACCGGGGCAGAGTCCCGATGAGGACCAGGGTCTCACCTATG